>NW_024070212.1:66977775-67424036 GCF_014754425.2 Oryx dammah | reverse complement strand
TTCCCCAAGCCAGGCTTCAGCAATATGTGAACCGTGAACTTCCAGATGTTCAAGCTGGTTTTAGAAAAGGCAGAGGAACCAGAGATCAAATTGCCAACATCTGCTGGATCATGGAAAAAGCGAGAGAGTTCATGAAAAACATCTATTTCTGCTTAATTGACTATGCCAAGCCTTTGACTGTGTGGATCACAATAAACTGTGGAAAATTCTGAAAGAGATGGGAATACCAGACCACCTGACCTGCCTCTTGAGAAATCTGTATGCAGGTCAGGAAGCAACAGTTAGAACTGGACATGGAACAACAGACTGGTTCCAAGTAGGAAAAGGAGTATGTCAAGGCTGTATATTGTCACCCTGCTTATTTAACTTCTATGCAGAGTACATCATGAGAAACACTGGGCTGGATGAAGCACAAGCTGGAATCAAGATTGCCGGGAGAAATATCAGTCACCTCAGATATGCAGATGACACCACCCTTATGGCAGAAAGTGAAGAACTAAAGAGCGTCTTGAAGAAAGTGAAAGAGGAGAGTGAAAGAGGAGAGTTAAAAAGTTCCAAGCTGGAATCAAGATTGCCGGGAGAAATATCAGTCACCTCAGATATGCAAATGACACCACCCTTATGGCAGAAAGTGAAGAAGAACTAAAGAGCATCTTGAAGAAAGTGAAAGAGGAGAGTGAAAAAAGTTGGCTTAAAGCTCAACATTCAGAAAACTAAGATCGTGGCAAGCGTGTCCCATCGCTTCTTGGCAAATAGATGGGGGAACAGTGGAAACAGTAGCTGACTTTATTTTTCTGGGCTCCAAAATCACTGCAGATGGTGATTGCAGCCATGAAATTAAAAGAGGTTTACTCCTTGGGAGGAAAGTTATGACCAAACTATACAACATATTAAAAAGCAGAGACATTACTTGGCCAACAAAGGTCCGTCTAGTCAAGGCTATGGTTTTTCCACTGGTCATGTATGGATGTGAGAATTGGACTGTGAAGAAGGCTGAGTGCTGAAGAATTGATGCTTTTGAACTGTGGTGTTAGAGAAGACTCTTGAGAGTCCCTTGGACTGCAACGAGATCCAACCAGTCCATCCTAAAGGAAATCAGTCCTGGGTGTTCATTCGAGGGACTGATGCTGAAGCTGAAACTCCAATACTTTGGCCACCTGATGCAGAGAGCTGACTCATATGAAAAGACCCTGATGCTGGGAAAGATTGAGGGAAGGAGGAGAAGGGGACGACAGAGGATGAGATGGTTGGATGGCATCACCGACTCAATGCACATGAGTTTGGGTGGACTCTGAGAGTTGGTGATGGACAGGGAGGCCTGGCGTGCTGTGGCTCATGGGGTCACAAAGAGTCGGACACGACTGAATGACTGAATTGAACTGATGGAAGAAATAACCCTTTTCCTTGTGCCAGAATGCCATCCAAGGGGAAGGGGCTCTAACTGTTGCTCTATTGAGAAGAAGTAAACAAAGAAAGGCTCATCATTACCTACTTACACACATATTGAATGCAGATCTCTGTCCTCCAAGGACTTACAAATCAGATATAACACAATACGTGAGTACCAAAAGCTAAAAAGAAATCACAAGTATTACGTGCTGTATACCATCCATAGTAAAAGTTGCAGGATTTCAGTGGAGGGAAGGCATTCTGAGGCTGGAGGGCAGAGGAGGTGGGTCCTGAGCAGGGCCATGGAGCAAGGAAGACTACCACTTGAGGTGTCAGTGAGATATTTCTCCAAAATGTGAGTGTGGAGAAAATAATACTGCTTTCTGAAACTTAAACTCTGATTCAACACATGATTAACGCACATAGTCACCTCAATGAGATGAAGCCTCCCAATCTAACAAGCCTTGATTCCAAACTTCTTGAATCTATTAACATATCTAAAGAGAACTGCATGTGATGCTCAAACAGGTCTGCGCATCTGAGCACCCTCCAGATTAGGACACTAAGACAAATTGAAATAAGGGTCCAGTGTGAAGATGCTGCTCTGTCAATAGATAGCCAGGCTGGAAGAGCCTTGCCATTAGCCATTGCACTCATGTAATTTCCTTTTCTGACTACACATTCACCCAGGAACCTTTTTGATAATTAGGTTTCTTGTGTAGTTTGCCTAAAGAGAGCAATGTGCTGGTCAGGCTAAGGAACATCAGGCCTTGTCAGCAATTAAATTTCTCAATGTAAATGATTGCATTAACATTCTGGCTTTATACATCAGTCTCTTGTGAGCTTTGTTAATACTAATCATCATCCCTGAATTAGAGTAATTCTAAAACACGGACAAAATCAATTTTCAGACCCTGCAGAAATGCACATGACTTGGTTTGTCTCAACAGAGAGTTCATTCAAGAGTTTAGAAACCGCAGAGAGAGTATAGTTTAGTGAGATAAGACAAATTTGTGTCAAGATTTCAGTATCATGTTAAGGAATTTGGAGTTAACTTTTAGGCAGTGGGAAGTCATTTGTGAAATTTTAAGGATGGGAGTGGCACGTGTAACATGCAAGGAGACCAAACCAGTCAATCCTAAAGGAAATCAACCCTGAATATTCATTGGAAGGACTGATGCCAAAGCTGAAGCTCCAATACCTTGGGCACCTGATGTAAAGAGCTTACTCACTGGAAAAGATCCTGATGCTGGGAAAGACTGAGGACAGGAGGAGAAGGGGACGACAGAGGATGAGATGGTTGGATGGTATCATTGACTCAATGGATATGAGTTTGAGCAAGCTCGGGGAGATAGTGAAGGACAGGGAAGCCTGGCAAGCTGCAGTCCATGGGGTTGCAAAGAATTGAACATGACTTGGCAACAGAACAACAACAACAACATGATTGAAACTGTTATTTATTATATATTATCTGTTATATTCAGCTCTATTTGGCAGAACTCATGGCTTAACTGAGGAGTAGCCAAGCAAACAACTGATTACAAAACAGTGTCATTAGCACACAGAGTACTCTAAGAACAACAAGGATAAGGTAGTATTTTTCAGAAGAGAAAACTTACACATTTTTCTATTAGATTTAACATTCTATCTTCCCTTGTATTTAGATACTTTTTTAGTTAAAAGAACTATATCAATATTTCAAAGAGCTTCATAAGTATATTTCTGACTCTCTACTGAATACTCTTACCTGGAGAGGCCATAGGCATTTCAAAACTCAACATTTCAAAGTCTAAATGAGCTATCTTCTCTGTTCTTCATAACCATTCCAGCTCTTCCTCATGTGTTCCCTACCTTCATTAATATAACCATAATCCTTCCAGTTATTAGTACAGTCATGCTAGACCATCTCTTCTATCCTCAGCATACAATCAGTCCTAAAGCCTTGTAGATTTTTTCCTTCTTATTACCTCTTAGATTTATTCTTTTCCAGAGCCACTGCTTCAGTCAAGGTTTTAATCATTTGTCAGCTAGATAACTGAAAATTCATCTAAATGGTATCCTGCCTTTGTTTCAACTAGTTTCTCTTCTCTCCAGGATATCCCTGGCTTTGAAGCTAGGATAATAGTTCATTTAGTCATTCACCAGACACATATTACATGTCAGGGACTTTTCTAACCATAGGGAATACACTGATGAACAAAACACTCAAGGTTCTTGCTGCTCACAAACCTGATCTTTTAGACAGGATATTAACTGTGAGAAAAAAATGAATAAAGAAATTCTCAACAATGATGAATATTATAAAGAAAGTACAATTCAATGATGTTGCAGATAGTGACTGGAAGACTAGGTTGTCATGAAGGGCTCTTGGGCAATGGCAGTTAAAAGCTGGATGACAAGAGGTAGCTATTCATGCAAAGGTCTGGGCTCAAAGTATTTCAGTCAGTGTACCCAGGATGGCTGCAAGTTTAAGATCTTTAAGAAATGAGAAGAAGGCAAGCATGGCTACAATAAGAAAATGAGAGAGAGAAAGAGTGGTACAGGATGATATAAGTGAGTCATGCAGAGGGTACTCATGTAGGACATGAAGTTGAGTTTAATTTACATAGATAGAAGGGAAAGCTATTGAAAATGTATTAAGGAGAAGAGCTATAATTAATTCATGATTTGAAAGCTCACTCAAGGTTTTTTATGTAGAATGGATTATAGAAAAATAAGGAAAGAAAACAGATCATTCTAGAGTCTAGTGCTAAAGTATAAGTAGGATATAAAGTGCTGTGGATGATGGTGACTGTAAAAAAGAGAAGTAGGTATTCTGGGGATATATTTTGGAGCTAAAGCCAATAAGATTTGCTGATGCATTGAATCTGAGAAATGAGGGGAGGGTGGGAAGAGGAAGCCAAGAACCTGTGACTTGAGTAACAGGGTGGGATACCGGTGTCACTTTCTGAAATGGAAAAGACTGATGGAGGAGGTTT
The DNA here is from genome assembly GCF_014754425.2 of Oryx dammah. NCBI lineage: Eukaryota > Metazoa > Chordata > Mammalia > Artiodactyla > Bovidae > Oryx > Oryx dammah. The sequence continues at coordinate 67,419,669 of NW_024070212.1, read as the reverse complement.
TGGAGCTTTCAAGTGCAAGTAAGAATCAAGAGTTCTGTTTGACCAAATTAAGTTTGAATAAGTACCATGAATTCAAATACAGAAGTCAAATAGGCAGTTGCATAAACAAATATGGAGGTCGATGGAGAGTCATTGCTAGAGATATAAAGCTTAGGAGTCACTGACATGCAGATAATATTTAAAGTCATTGACCTAGTGTAAAAGTAGACTAGAGAAAAGCGAAGGATGAGGACCAAGGCATTCTTATATTTGGAGATCAAGTAGGGGTTGAGGACCCAGAAGAGGAGACTAAAAAGGAAGCAGCAATGAGGTGCAAGAAGCATCCGGTGAGTATGATGTCAAGGAAACCAAGAAGAAAGACTGTTTCAAAAGGGAGAGAGGGGTCACACCAGTCAGAATGGTTATCATTAAAACGTCTACAAATAACAAATGCTGGAGAGGGTGTGGAAAAGGGAACCCTCCTACACTGTTGCTGGGAATATAAGTCAGTATAGCCATATGGGGACTTCCCTGGTGGCACTAGTGGTAAATCTTCCTGCAACGCAGAAGACATAAGAGATGTAGATTCGATCCCTGGGTCGGGAAGATCTCCTGGAGCAGGCCATGGAGACCCACTCCAATATTCTGGCCTCGAGAATTCCATCGACAGAGGAAACTGGCAGGCTATATACAGTCCATGGGGTCCCAAAGAGTTGGACACGACTGAAACAACTTAGCACCCAATTAGCCAGTATGGAAGTTCCTCAGAAAACTAAAAACACAATTACCATATGATCTAGCAATCCTGCTCCTGAGAACGTACCTGGAAAAAACTGTAATTCAAAAAGATACATGTACCCCTATGTTCATAGCAGCACTGTTCACAATAGCCAAACATGAAAACAACTTAAATGTCCATCGACAGATGACTGGACAAAGAAGACGTGGTGTGTATAGAACAGAATACTCCTCAGCCATAAAAAAGAATGAACTACTGCAGAAACAGAGACTCAACTAGAGATTATCATGTGAGGTGTAGTAAGTCAGAAAGAGAAAGACAGATACCATATGATATCACTTATATGTGGAATCTAAAACATGGCACAAATAAACCTATCTGCAAAATAGAAACAGACTCATAACCACAGAGAACACACTTGTGGTTGCCAAGGTTGTGGTGGCGGGAGGATGGTTGGTAGATACAAACTATTATATTTAGAATGGATAAACAATAAAGTCCTAATGTATAGCATAGGAAATTATACTCAATATCCTATGATAAACCATAATGGTAAAAATATTTTTAAAATGTATATCTATATGTATAACTGAGTCACAGCAGAGATTGGCACAACACTATAAAATCAAACAATAAAAAACGAAAGTGGCAAGAGTAGTCACCTTTGTCAAATGCTGCTGTGAAATTAAAATAAAAGATGTTGCCCACTATACTTGGCCCGATGGAAGTCATTGGTGACCTTTTCAAAATCAGTTTGAGGAGAGCTGTAAATAAATCTGTACTGGAGAGAATGTGACAAAGGAGAGAAAGAAGAAATGACAAATAAAGACAACTGAAGCAAATCTAATCATGCAACTCCCCTGACCTGAAACTAACAGAGCATTGTTAATCAACTATACTCCAATATAAAATAAAATTTTTTAAGAAGAGCAGAAGCTTGCCATTCATCTCACGCCCTTTAGAATAAAGGTCAAACTCTGTGCCTTCAGATATACAATGCTCTTCGGTATCCAGGTTCTTCCAACCTAAGCAATTTTATCTCCCAACCATACTCTCCCTCCTACTACTATAAATACTTGTAATACTCTAACATGAGTCATGCAGAATCTCTTCCTCCATATGCATCTCTGGGTTACTCCTTGCCCTTTCCTACATTAAAAAAAAAAATCACCTGTTATACCTCCTTCAGTCCCCTTCAAGAATGACCATATCAGGCAAGCAGTACCACTCCCTTCCACATGACTTACTCTCTCCTTAGAGCTTCCATTGCAACCTGAATGTCTACATAGTGTTTACCTCACTACACTGCAGTCTTCTTTCCTTCTGAAAATTCATTCTTTATTTTAATAGAAAAAATAAACCCTTCAACCTTAAAGAATGACATTTGTTTTCATATTGTTGTAGAGAACATTTATAAGATAGGAGCGTCTGCTACCAGTTCCAAAGATTTCACATATACTTTAGAAAAAGTATTGTTGGATTCAAACAAACATCAGTATAGAGGAACAAACATCTCTGTCTCCTCATTTTTCCATAATTTTACTAAATCATCACTAGGAAAGCTGGTAATGGGGATATCACAGAATTATTCCAACACTTGGTAATGACAGTGAAATCAGCCATTCCCATCCAGCTAAATTATAAAAACATGACCTTTAGTAAGGTCATGTACTCCCTTCTGTCATTTCTGGAACACAAGGGCTCTCCTTGATACCCCATGGGCCAATAGTAGACTTGAGTTATAATGTGTAGATTCCTTTCAGTTTTGGTTGCAAAAGAAGTCTTGAAATTCTTGATGGTTTGACATCTCTTGGAAAGAAGTAAGCTAGGAGGCAGACTGCTGATCTGGATTTGCTCAGATGGACACCATTCCCAGATCTTTAAGTGATACATCCGAAGTTCTCTCAGTAAAGTTGTGGCCCTGACTCCACTAGCTCTGGCTATCTTCTTTGATTTTTAATGCCTATCATTCTTTACAATAGGCTGTAGCAGCCTATGATATTGTATATCTGGTATAGCCTATGATACTGTATATCTGATATAGCCTACGATAGGCTGTACCAGCTGTAGCAGCCACTGCTTGGTAAAATTCTGCCACGAAGTCTGGCTCACTGACCTCTAGCTGCCTGAGAAATTCATTGCATTCCTGCTCAGCCCAACCTCCAAACCACTGATCCCAAAGACGCAGCTGGCACTCAAAGATACAAGGTGGTCGGTTTGCTCTAGACTTTCTAGCAATGGCTGTAATTTTCCAGGTGCTGTAGAAAATATTCACGCTGAGGACCTGACCACCTCGCAAGTCAGTGAAGAATACACTGCATCTCCTGGGAAGTGATGGAGGGGAAGAGTTAGAAACACTGTCAGGCACTGAGGGTAAGGGAACGACAGCGGCATCGAAGGGGTAGATGATTCCAGTGGCATCCTCCCCTTTTTCTCACAGGGCACCCGGAGGCCACCACAAGAGTGTTTAGACTCCAAGTGTGACCGCCACTTATATGTTTCTACATTGCAGTCTTTGCTTTGGTTACAACACGCCTCTCCCCTCATTCTAAGACACAAACATAGGCAACAGAATAAGAACAACCTATAAAGTTTAGGAGCATTTCTAGGAGATTTGTGTCCCTGGTACTGGATTTAGATCTTGTACAGAGCAGTGTTCTCCTAGCTTCCTAAACAAAAGCTTCTGAAAATACAAATTTCATTGTTAATTTCTTAAAATTCTTCAATCTCTTTTCTGAGTCTATAAAATTAAATACCAAACACATTGATATGTTGAATAAGTCCTTGATGATTTTGCTCATTGTTACCTCTTCAGCATCATTTCTCTCCAGCTCATCCTGATCTTCACATACTGGGTGTGCACCAAGCCATTTCCAGGACAGGTTTTCTCAGGTTTCTGTACACTGAGGTGTGCTGCCAACTTTCTTGGAATATCTTTAAGAACCAGCTCAAGGGTCACCTCTCCTCTTAGGTTTTTCCAGATTCACCTCTCCCTACTCCTAGCACACTAGACACTCTTCATTTGCCATGCCTGGATCGGTAACTCTGTTATTGTACTCATCACTTTTATCCTTTTATCATCTTCTCTTCCTACTCATTTGCAAGCTCTGTTGAAAGCACCCAGTACATTGCCTGACGCACAACATGCACACAGTTAATGAATACTTTTCTTTAAATCCTTTGATTTAAAGGTGATTTCAAGTTTTAATATTATCTTTTAGATTGATTATTTTCATTATTAGGAATAATTTGTAGGCGGTGACTCTTGAAAGTGCAAAAACATCAATAAAGAACAAATTCACCTATTGAGGAATACAAGGGAAAGGCTATGAATTTCAAAGATGTCTATTAGTCCACATCTTCCTGTGGACTACAGTCACAGTGATAAATAATCGATCATGTTAGACCATTTGCTCCAATCAAAATGAGGCAAATAAATGCCAAGTTAAAGCACATCTTCAATCCACATTTGCATTCTGAAGAATTAGCCATTCAGGGAAATTATTTCTTTTTATTTCCTTCCACATTTTGAGACTACTTACAAGTTTTCAAAGGAGTGATAAGACACAGAGTTTTTATTTCAAACTGTTTTACAAGTCAAAATGATTTTGAAACATTTTCAGACATTTTTACAACATGGGACCTACATTTTTTATTGACCTTTGTGTACTTTTTTCAATAAACTTTTCCTCACAATTTTCCTTGATGATGGACCCCACTTCTAGACACTTAAGTTCCCTCTACAGTGACAAGAGGGCTTCCCAGGTGGCTCAGTGGTAAAGAATCTGACTACCGATGCAGGAGACACAGGTTCAATCCCTGGGTTGGGAAGATCCTCTGAAGAAGGAAATGGCTACCCACTCCAGTATTCTTTCCTAAGAAATCCCATGGACAGAGAAGCCTGGTGGGCTACAGTCCATGGGGGTCACAAAAGAAGTTGGACACTACTTAGTAACAACAACAACAGTGACAAGACATATACTAATTACTTCAAAAAGAATAAAAAGTTCACAAGGACTGCATAAACTTATGAGACAGCATTGTGTCATCACAATAATTGAAGTTGTCTACTTAATAATGGCATTTTAGAAGTTAAAAAGCTTTTGTTGAGCATCAACAGAGCTGTATGCGTATATCATAAAGCCCAGAAGCTGAGCTCTTCCTTCTCTGCTTTGACATTAAAAGTTAAATCATAAAGACAGGAAGAGGTCTAAGACGATATAGTAGAGAGACCCTGAACTCATCTCCTCCCATGAACACACCCAATTTGCACCTATATACAAAGCAACTCATCCTGAGGGTTTATTGAACAGCTCTAAAAATACAAGGACCACATAGAAATTGATAGGAAAGACAGAGAAATGCTATACACAGAAACCTCACCCTTACCCTTAGCCACATGACCTGCAACAGGGGCAGGTATTATTGAGGGACCTGAGTGCAGACTCATCCACCCTGAGATACAGCAAAAATATTAAATAAAAACAATAAACACATTACTTTAAAGGGCACCTAGATTATATGGAAAGAAATCCGTTTACTAACCTTAGAGCTTCTGCTAAACTGGCAGAGAACTACTGGAACTCTCTCTAATATGAGAGGAACTGGCAAGTGCCATTGTTTGAATCACCTCCAGAACTCTCCATGGTCCACAGCCACCCCAGTTCCAGCCATTCTACCAAGATAGCCTCAACATGGCACACCCAGGGACTGCCCACAGCCAGAGCCTACTCCTAGTCTAGCTGCTCCACCAGGCAACTTCAGGATTGCCTCCAATTCATGCCCACCCTAACTCCTGCCAACCTGCCAAGGCAGACTTGGCACAACGTACCTTGAGATTTCACCCGACTCACACCTGCTCCAGCTCCAATTAGCCTGCGAAAGCTAGCAGGTGCAAACAGTCTACATAGTAGACAGTCACATACAAGGCCACTCCTTCAGACTAGGAGAGGTAGCTGTTTTGGATAATTCATAGAAACAAATGCCAAGAGTCAAACAAACCAAAAAGACAGAAATATTTTCTAAGTGAAAGAACAAAATAAAACCCTAGGGAAAATCTTAATGCTGCTGCTGCTGCTGCTTAGTCGAGTCAGTCATGTCCAACTCTGTGCGACCCCATAGACGGAAGCCCACCAGGCTCCCTTGTCCCTGGGATTCTCCAGGCAAGAACACTGGAGTGGGTTGCCATTTCCTTCTCCAATGCATGAAAGTGAAAAGTGAAATTGAAGTCGCTCAGTCGTGTCTGACTCTTAGCGACCCCACGGACTGTAGCCTACGAGGCTCCTCCATCCATGGGATTTCCCAGGCAAGAGTATGGGAGTGGGGTGCCATTGCCTTCTCCGAGGGAAAATCTTAATGAAACAGAGGTAAATATTTTACCTGACATAGAATACAAAGAAATAGTCATAAAGATGCTCAGTATACTTAGAAGAGAAATGGAGAAATACAGTGAGATCTTCAATGAAGACTTAGAAAATACAAGACAGAACCAATCAGAGCTGATGAATACAATAACTGAAAAAGGGAATCAATAGCAGATTAGATAATACAAAAGAGAAGATCAGCTACATGGAAGAAAGAATAGCGGAAATCATCCAATCAGAAAGACAAAGAGAAGAAAGATTTTTTTTTTAATAAAGGGAATTTAAGGGACTTCTAGAGAAACATCAATCATACTAACATTTGCATTATAGAGGTCCAAGAAAAATAAAAGAGATAGAAAGGGGAAGAATATTTGTTTGAAAACATAATGGCTGAAAACTTCCCTATTCTAGGGAAAGAAAGAGACATTTAGGTATAGGAAACCTAGAGAGTCCCAAACATGATTAACCCAAAATGATTCATACCAAGATATATCATAATTAAGGAAGCAAAAGACAGAGTCTCAAAGACAGCAAGAGAAAAACAAGCAATTCCATACAAGGTAAACGCCATAAGGCTATTAGCTGATTTTTAAGCAGAAACTTAACAGATCAGAAGAGAATGGCAGGATATATGTAAAGTGATGAAAGAAAAAATAATTACAGTCCAAAATACTCTATTTGGCAAAGTTACAGAATTCAGAATTAAAGAGAGAAATAAATCCCAGGAAAGCTGAAATAAAGTTAATCACCACCAAACCGAACTTACAAGAAATGCTAAAGGATTTCCTTTAGTGGAAAAGGTCACAATAAAAATGTTTAAGTATATGAAAAAAGAACCTCACTGGAAAAGGCAAATATATAGGAATGGTATGAGATCAGCTGTTTGAAAAGCTAGTCTGAAAGTTAAAAGACAAAAGCAGTGCAATCAACCACAATGAGTTGGTACTCAAAATTAAAAAATTTTAAATATGATGTCAAAAACATAAAATGTGAGGGGGGGTAAAAATGCAGTGCTTTTCAGTTCACTTCAGTTCGGTCCCTCAGTCATGTCCAACTCTTTGCAACCCCATGAATCGCAGCACGCCAGGCCTCCCTGTCCATCACCAACTCCCAGAGTTCACTCAGACTCATGTCCATCGAGTCAGTGATGCCACCCAGCCATCGTATCTTATCCTCTGTCGTCCCCTTCTCCTCCTGCCCCCAATCCCTCCCAGCATCAGAGTCTTTTCCAATGAGTCAACTCTTCACATGAGGTGGCCAAAGTACTGGAGCTTCAGCTTTATCATCATTCCTTCCAAAGAACACCCAGGACTGATCTCTTTTAGAAGGAACTGGTTGGATCTCCTTGCAGTCCAAGGGACTCTCAAGAGTCTTCTCCAACACTACAGTTCAAAAGCATCAATTCTTGGCGCTCAGCCTTCTTCACAGTCCAACTCTCACATCCATACATGACCACAGGAAAAACCATAGCCTTTACTAGACGGACCTTAGTCGGCAAAGTAATGTCTCTGCTTTTGAATATACTATCTAGGTTGGTCATAACTTTTCTTCCAAGGAGTAAGCATCTTTTAATTTCATGGCTGCAATCACCATCTGCAGTGATTTTGGAGCCCAAAAAAATAGTCTGACACTGTTTCCACTGTTTCCCCATCTATTTCCCATGAAGTGATGGGACCAGATGCCATGATCTTAGTTTTCTGAATGTTGAGCTTTAGGCCAATTTTTTCACTCTCCACTTTCACTTTCATCAAGAGGCTTTTTAGTTCCTCTTCACTTTCTGCCATAAGGGTGGTGTCATCTGCATATCTGAGGTGATTGATATTTCTCCTGGCAATCTTGATTCCAGCTTGTGCTTCTTCCAGTCCAGTGTTTCTCATGATGTACTCTGCATAGAAGTTAAATAAGCAGGGTGACAATATACAGCCTTGACATACTCCTTTTCCTATTTGGAACCAGTCTGTTGTTCCATGTCCAGTTCTAACTGTTGCTTCCTGACCTGCATACAGATTTCTCAAGAGGCAGGTCAGGTGGTCTGGTATTCCCTTCTCTTTCAGAATTTTCCACAGTTTATTGTGATCCACACAGTCAAGGGCTTTGGCATAGTCAATAAAGAAGAAATAGATGTTTTTCTGGAACTCTCTTGCTTTTTCCATGATCCAGAGGATGTTGGCAATTTGATCTCTGGTTCCTCTGTCTTTTCTAAAACCAGCTTGAACATCAAGAAGTTCACGGTTCAAGTATTGCTGAAGCCTGACTTGGAGAATTTTGAGCATTACTTTATGGTTTTTCCAGTGGTCATGTATGGATGTGAGAGTTGGACTGTCGAGAAAGCTAAGCACCAAAGAATTGATGCTTTTGAACTGTAGTGTTGGAGAAGACTCATGAGAGTCCCTTGGACTGCAAGGAGATCCAACCAGTCCATTCTGAAGGAGATCAGTCCTGGGTGTTCTTTGGAAGGATGATGCTAAAGCTGAAACTCCAGTACTTTGGCCACCTCATGTGAAGAGTTGACTCATTGGAAAAGACTCTGATGCTGGGAGAGATTAGGGGCAGGAGGAGAAGGGGACTACAGAGGATGAGATGGCTGGATGGCATCACCGACTCGATGGACATGAGTCTGAGTGAACTCTGGGAGTTGGTGATGGACAGGGAGGCCTGGCGTGCTGCAGTTCATGGGGTCACAAAGAGTCGGATACGACCGAGTGACTGAACTGAATATGTTGCTACAGGGGACTCAATTGAGCTCTAAAGATATAAAGAGAGTGAAAGTGAAGGGATACAAAAAGATATTCCATGCAAACGGAAACATACAGAAAGCTGGGGGAGTAATACCCATTTCAGACAAAGTAGACTTTTATAAAAGACTTTAACTAGAGACAAAATGGGCATTGCATAATGATAAAGGGGTCAAAAAAGCATAAGAATACAACATATAATAACATTTATACACCCAACAAAAGAGCACCTGAATAAGTAAAGCAAAATATAAACAGATATAAAGAAAGACACAATAATATAATAAAATTCTACTTAAACCAATAGATCATCCATACAGAAAATCAATATGAAAATACTATGAACAGGCATATTCTTTTTGTCTGAGCCACCAGGGGAGCCCTGTAAACAGTTGCCAGATGCCATCTAAGTGGATAACCTAGAAGAAAGAGACACATTCCTAGAAACATAAAATCTGCCAAGATTTCCAAGTCTCTATTTTCAGAATAAATAGAAAATTTGAATAGACCAATCACTAGTAATGATATTGAATCAGTAATTTAAAAAATAACTCTCCGTGTACACCCATGGTGGATTCATGTTGATGTATAGCAAAATAAATACAATATTGTAAAGTAATTAGGCTCCAATTAAAATAAATAAATATATATTTAAAAAAATAAATAAATGAATGAACTAAAATAAAATAACTCTCAACAAACAAAGGTCACAGGACTAGATGGCTTCACAGGGGAATTCTACAAAACATTTGAAGAAGAGTTATCTATTCTTCTTAAACTATTCCAGAATGTTGAAGAAAAGGGAATACTTTTGAATTTATTCTATGAGTCCAGCATTACCCTGAACCAAAATCAGACACACAAACACAGAGAAAATTACAGACAAATATCCCTGATGAACACAGAAACAGAAAGTCTCAGAAAATAATTCAGCAAACTGAATGCAATAACACATTAAAGTCGAATTTATTCCAAGAATTGAAGGATGGTTCAGTAGCTGCAATCAATGTGGCACTACTTTAACAAAATAAATGATGAAAGTCATATGATCATCTTAATAAATATGGTAAAAAAAATTGACAAAATTCAACATCCATTTATGACAAACACTCTTAACAAAGTGTGAATAGAGGGAACATACCTCAACACAATAGAAGTCACATATGACAAATCCACATCCAACATTATGCTCAACAGTAAAAATATGGAAGATTTTCTTCTAAGATCAAGAACAAGTCAAGGATGCCCACTCTCACAACTTTCACTCAACATGGCACTGGGGAGTCTAGCCAGACAAGAAAAAGGAATAAAAAACAAACTAGGGGGGTTGGATGGGGTGTGAAGTGAGAGGGGGGTTCAAGAGGGAGGGGACATATATACACCTATGATTGATCTTTGTTGATGTATGACAGAAACTAACACAATATTATAAAGCAATTATCTTCCAATTTAAAATAAATAAATTTTTAAAAAGGGAAAAAAGGCATTCAAATTAGAAGGGAAGCAATGAAACTATTACTATCTGCAGATAACATGACTACATATAGAACACACTGATGCTCCACCAAAACACTCTCAAAACTAATGAATGAGTTCAGCAAAGTTGCAGGATAGAAGTTTAATAGACATAAATTTGTTGCTTTTCTGTACACTGATAATGAAGTATTAGAAATGAAGAAAACAATCCACTCAATGTTGCATCAATAAATAAAATACCTATGAATAAATTTAACATAAGAAGTAAAATATCTTTACTCTGAGAACTATAAGACATTGATAAAAGAAATCAAAGATGACACAAATAAATGGAATGATACTCTGTGCTCATAGACTGTAAGAATTAATATTGTTGAAATGTCCATATTACCCAAAGCAATCTACAGATTCCGTGCAATCCCTTTTGAAATACTTATAGCATTTTTCAAAGACAAATAATTCTAAAATTTGTGTGGAATCACAAAAGACCCCAAAGAGCCAAAACAATCTTGTGAAATAACCAAGCTGGAGGTATCACAGTCCCTGATTTCAAACTATACTACAAAGCTATAGTCACTAGAACAGCATGATATTGGCACAAAAGCCGACACACAGATGAATGGAATGGAATAGTTAGCTCAGAAGTAAACCCACTCTAATATGGTCAATTAACCTACAATAAAGGATGCGAGAATGTACAATGGAGAGAAACAGTCTCTTCAATAAATAGTGTTGGAAAAACCAGATAACTATTTGCAAAGGAATCCAACTAGACAACTTTCTCACACCATAAACAAAGTAAACTCAAATAGATTAAAAATTTTAATGAAAGATATGAAACTATAAAACTCCTAGAAGAAAATATAAGCAGCAACCTCTTTGACACTGGTCTTAGCAATATCTTTTTGGATATGTCTCCAAATATCCCATGGCAACAAAAGCAAAAATAATATGACTAGTTCAAACTAAAGAGTGTTTGCACAGTGAAGAAAACCACCAACAAAATGAAAATGCAACCTACTAAATTGGAGAAGATATTTGCAAACAATATATGTGATAAGGAGTTTATATCCAAAATATATAAATAACTCATACTATTCAACATCAAAAAGTAAACAACCTCACTTAAAAATCAGTAGAAGACCTGAATGGACATTTTCCCAAAAAAGTCAAATGGTCAAATAAGCACCTGAAAAGGTACTCAACATCACTAATCATCAGGAAAATGCAAATCAAAACTACAATGAGATATCACCTGACACCTGTCAGAATGGCTTTATCAAAAAGGCAGAAAACAATAAAAACTGGCAAGATGTATGAGAAGAGGGAAACCTGGTGAACTATCAGTAGAAATATAAACCAGTACAGCCACTTTGGAAAATAGTATGGAGATTCCTTTAAAAACTAAAAATAGGGCTTCCCTGATGGTCCAGTGGTTAAGTATCTGACTGCTAATGGAGGGGACATGGGTTCGATCTCTGGTCTCTAAAGATCCTACATGCCATGGGGCAACTAAGCCCATGTGCCACAACTACTGAGCCAGTACTCTAGAGCCCACAAGCTGCAGCTACTGAGCCCACGTGCCACAACTACAAAAGCCCATGCTCCACAAGGGAAGCCACCGCAGTGAGCAGCCTGCACATCGCAGCTAGAGGATAGCCTCCTCATGCTGAAGCTAGGGAAAGCCTGTGTGCAGCAACAAAGATCCAGCACAGCCAAAATAAAAATGAATAAATAAGTAAATGTAAAAACAAAACTAAAAACAGAAGTACCATATGATTCAGCAATTGCACTTCAAGGAATTTATCTGAGGAAAATGAAAATACTAGTTCAAACAGATATATGCAGCCTATGTTCATTGCAGTACTATTTACAATAGCCAAGATATGGAAACAACCTAAGTATCCATCAATATATGAATGGATAAAGATGTGGTGTGGTATGGTGTGGTATAGTGTATGTGTGTAATGGAATATTAGCCATAAAAAACTGAAATCTCACCATTTGTGACAGTACTATAGATATAGAAGGTGCTATGCTAAGTGAAATAAGTTAGAGAAAAAAAAACACCATATGATTTCATTTATATGTGGAATCTAAGAAACAAAATAAAGGAAGAAACAAAACAGAAACAGACTCATAAATATAGAGAACAAACTGATAGTTGCCAGAGGGGAGAGACATGGGAAGACAGACAAATGGTAAAGGGAATGAACAAGGTACAAACCTCCAGTTATAAATAAGTCACAGGAATATAATATATACGTAGGAAATAGAGTCAATAATATTTTAACAATTTTCCATGGTGACAGATGGTAAGTAGCATAATGAATAAAAAATATCAAATCACTATGTTGTATACCTGAAACTAATATAATATTGTATGCTAATTACAATAATAAAAAATATTGAATCACAGAGTCACAGAGTTTCAAGGTTGGAAAGGACTCAGAGGTCATTTAGTGAAAGTCCTTTATATGAATGAATCCCCTTCACAACATTCATAATAAATGACCCTTCAGTCTCTCTTTAAATCCCTTCATGATAGTAAACTTAACCTTTCCCCAGTGCCTCAGGTAAAAATAAGCACATCTTATTACATTCCAGACAGATTTTGTACCATTTATAATAATAGTTATTTTCAGCATTGTGAAACCTATCAATTTGATTAGTATCAGCCATAGATCCTTCATCTAGTTTGTATATAGAGAAGGGAAAAAGTCAATTATGGAACATTCAAGGTTTTCATTTCTATTTACCTGTCTGCCTATAAGCTGCTTCTTTCAAGAATGAATATTCTGACTTAGTGAAATGACTTAAAACTGGATGCAACAGCATTATTAAAATAGAAATAGAAATTCAAAATCTTAAAAAGAAATGCTCAACTCAAAGGCCAGTGTAGTTGCTGGCACTAAAATTAAATTATCAGTGGGCTTTCTACAAGTCAGGACAAAAGGAAAAACAGTAGATTTCAGTTCTCTTTATATAACAGAAGACAGTACACTTACTCTCCATTAAATGAAAATTTTTCTTAGTTCTAAAATTGTAAGAGAAATTTCTCATGTAGCAGCTTGTAAAAGAGATTTATTTCTTAGTTTTTTGTGTGCATTCATTTTTGCCCTCTAATGGTACTGCCAAGAATACTGCTAAACATCTCTTAAACTTTTAAAAAAATCTCACAACCTCGATCCTATGCTAAAATTCTGTTGAATATAGGGGACAAAGCCCACACACTGGTTAACTACCTTTCCAAATGGGACTATCAAAAACACTGTTTGTGGAATTTCCCTGGAGGTACAGTGGTTAAGAATCTGCCTTCTAATATAGGGGACTCAGGTTTGATACCTGGTTAGGGAACTAAGATCCCACACACTGCAAAGCAACTAAGCCTGCGTGCTGCAACTAAGATCCAATGCAGTCAAATAAATATTTAAGAATTGTTTGTTGTCAACATTATGGGACATTAGCTTCCATATATGCCCAATTCTTATCTTAGTTAATGTTGTTTAGTAACTAAGTCATGTTTGACTCTTTGTGACCCCGTGGACTGTAGCCCGCCAGGCTCCTTCTGTCCATGGGATTTTCCAGGCAAGAATACTAGAGTGGGTTGCCATTTCCTTCTCCGATCTTCTTGGCCCAGGATCAAACTCCTGCATTGGCAGGTGGATTCTTTACCATGGAGCCAGCCAGAAAGTCCCTCTTATCTAAGTAGGTGGGGACAAATGAAAAACTAAGTTAACCTCTTCTATGGAATTACCATCGTTCCTTCACTTCTCTTGGAAATAACTACAGTTGGCTGATCACTGGGCACAAAATGATGTTCTTGTGAACTGAAGAGGTATACAGAACATTGTGAATGTTGAGCAGACTTGGGATCTCTCAAAAAGAAACTGACTTTATGTAAGTAACATGTTATTAAAGCTGGCCTTGATGCAGAGGTAATGTGAAGAAGGTGGGGTTTCTCACTTGCTCTTGAAACACCTCAACTATTTTCCCAGAAAAGGCATTATAAACCTCCACATCTGAAAAGTTACCAATGAGCAAACTGTGTCTTTCTATAGTTAAGCCCCCATGGTTTTACAATACTTCTCTCCATTCTTAGACTAAAGAATTAGGTGGAAGGGGAGGTATACACAATGATTATTTTACCTCTGAAGGCTTTTTAGTGCTAAGACATCACAAAAGGCCCTTAGTAAAAATAGATTACTTTCTCACAGTGATCATCACAGTGCTTTAGACTTTACCTGGACCACCTGGTTCTACCAGTACATTCTAAATAAGTGAAGACAGATTTTAACCTCCTTCCCCACACCCACAGCCAGTCAGACCAAGCTCTGCTTTCTTCTCTATGGCTAGAAAAGGCATTAACTCTAATCTGTACTTCATCTGTGTAAATTTGGTAGCTCTTATTATCATTGTTTTTGTTTCTACTGTTGAATCTGGATTATATCTAGAGGTCTCGAGGTCAATAAGCTAGATGCCATTCATACAAATTAGTTACTATAAAATGAATGCAAGCACAATAAAAGTAACCTCCATATCAAATGAGGTCAACAAAATGTATTCATGTTACCATGGAAAAAATGAGAGAGATTTCAGACTTACTCTAAAGAGGGCATAGGTACATCTTTGAATGAATGACTTAAACAAATGACTTGGCTTCTTATAGAATTAGAATAAACTAGATACACTTCTGTTTAAAGCTAGGACATTACAGAGACATAACAGTGATGCTAATATACGTGCTGGCAAGTGCAAATAAGGACGCTGATCATTATTTCACATCACAGTTTATTATGACATGCAACTGCCAGAAATCAAAGACAATGCTAAGCAAAAAAAAAAAAAAAAAAAAAACCAGCTACCCACAGCATAATCTTCTCTTCATTTTTAGCCATTCTACCCTGCAAGCTCCCTTTTTGATTAGCAGGAAACCTTAGAATAGAGGGTAGAAAATAATAATAAAAGAAGCCTGTGAATTATTGGATAATTTTTAAATGCCATGCCACCTTGCAGGAGAAACACCAGTTGAGACAAGCAGATATTTTCCTAAAGCAGTTTAAAATACCATAAAGCATACATGTGGCATTGGTGAATGGATGACTCTGAGAAAGCTCTCTGCTTTGGGAGGCTGAGTGGCACAAATACCCTGTGTGGAAGAAGTTGGCATAGCAACTCTGCATTTGCAGTGGCAAATCACAGAGTAAACAGGTGCATAAAACAACTACTGGAATGTGTCTGCTTCTCTACAAAGTGGTTAAATCTTGTAAAGCAGTTTTTTGCTTCTCTTCTCGGGAAACACAAACTCTTCAGTCTAATAAATTGAGGCAGTTAGTTTGCTGAATAGCAGAGGATATTCATGACTCACGGGAAGATTTATACTTACCCTGTATAAATAAGGGGACATTTATGCTAAAAATAAGTCATTTCCTTCTCATAGTAGACACAATTCTCTGTTGACCAGAAAATGATATATATATAAAAAAATAAGTTTTCTGTGTTTGTTAACAAATACATTCCAGAGAAAAGAACTGCTTACCTGTTGACAACGGGTCCTCTGAAGTGCGGATCATATGCCCTTGGAATACCTGCATTTAAAATAAAGAACTTTCTAAGCTTGTAAGCCAATGAAATGGCAAATAAATATACATAAAATATGAATAAAGAAAAATTCATATCTTAAGCAGCCCACTGCTTAGTGCAGTGTTGAACTCATTCTTTGGTCCAGTGAAACATCAATTATACCTTGGATACAGCTGTCAATCATTTTCCCTCTCTCCAGCTAGAAGCAAGTCTGGAAAGAGTTGTTAAGCACCGTATTCTTAGGCACACTGTTCTCCCACTGTTCTGAGCAGCAATATCATAGATCACAGCCAAGAGAGCAAAACTTGAAGCCCCTCCAGTCTGCAAAAACGCATTCTACCATCTGCCATTTCCAAGTATTGCTGTGTATTTGTGAGGTGCACAGTGTAATAGAGATGTTTGCTTATCTCAGTTCTCCCTTTCCTCTCAGTACATGAAGCTTTCCTTTAAGAAACTGGAATACCAGTCACTATTGGTCTCTGCCATGTTGGCTATATGTTATGTAAAAATCATTATTATATTTTACTATACAAATGTTATTTTTATTGCTTTTTATTGTTATTTTTTAGATCTACTGGCAGACTTCATACCATCTGAAGAAATGCCCTAGTCATTCACTGTTGTAACATGAATTGTCATATATTACCCTTGTCTTTAAACAATACAAAGTAGACACAGAATGGCCTTTTTCCCCACATGTACTGGGTACACCCAGTAACAAGCTCTGTAAAATCATTTCTGGCCAAAGGTTTATATTTTGCAATTCTCACCCCCCTGACTCTTCTCCCCCAACCAAAGGATTCCTGCTCCCTTCCTCTAGGCATTTGTCCCTATAAAAAGGCCTGAATTAAAGGCAGAATTTCAAAAGGGTCTGGAAAAAAAGAGGCCTGTGTGTCAGCAATCTGACTCAGCCTGTACTCAATGGGGGAAATTAGACCTGAGGACTCCAAAGCCTCTTCAGTGTAATCACAGGCTGAGGGCAGAACAACAGGAAGGAGAGGACAGACTTGGAACAGAAATCCAAGAGCCAATCAGTCAGCAAGTATTCATAAAGCACCTGTTATACATTGAGAGCTCTGAGGGCATACAGAAGATACTAAACGATGCTTCCTGTCTTGGAGACCTTACAGTTGGTGGGCAAGATTGACATATTGATTTATTCAACAAACATTTCTTGAAATCTTTATATATCAGGTCTTGTATTATAATACACGAGCAACGAATAGACTGTATAAAATAATAAAGTACTAAATTGCATGGTATTGGCCTGAAGTGTTACAAGAGTTCTGAGAAAGTAAGTTGCATCGAGGACTAGAGCAGTCAAGAGCATCTCATTCAAGAAGGGAGATTTTTGTGAAAGATTGGAACAAAATAAAAGGGAAAAGAGAAACATCCTGAATGGGTGAAACTAGAATTCTGTTAAATTCAGTAACTACATATTGATCGCCCATTACGTGCTCTGCATTGAAAGAAGCACTGCAGGGAATACAGGGTTTAATGAAACCCAGTCTCTTTCTTCAACAGGCTAACAGAGTGGTGAACGGGAGAGAAATAAGAAAAGACCACAGGTCAGAATATGATACCATAAGAGGGGCACAAGAAAAGTATTAGGAGCATTCTAAGGAAGGAAAGGTCACATTCAGTTGAGATTAGTAAGGAAGAGTTCCTAGAGTCACGGTATCTTGAGATAGACAAGTATGAAGTCATAGAGTTAGAAACGAACAGCAAGTGCACAGGGATGGTGAAGAGATCAGCCTGATTAGAGTCCTAGATAATCGGACAGAAGGAGGAAAACAAATAGCTAAACAAATAGTATGGAACCAGACTACAGAACCCCTAAAAACCAGAAGGTATTTTATACATCCTAGGCCAACAGGGAGTCATAGAAGGATTTCTTTTTTTTTGCCTGGAACTATAACTTAATGCAAAAAACAGTAGTTCCATCTTTCTCATATGAAGATGAGCCATTTTGATTCTAAATGTTACTTCATTCCCAGATCTCATGTGAGTTTTTCTTGTAACTTGGAAAGTAGGTAGCAGTTTTAATCTGACTTTTCAGATGCTGGTTGCTCACAAGTACAAGTTATCTGAGGAAATACCCAGAGCTCAGAGTTGAGAAGGGCCAGTGGCCACAGGACACACTTTGGGAATCCCCCAGGATAGGGGGATGCTAGGCCTCAGCTTCTAGAATAAACCTTAGGTTTACCTTCATTATTTCAAGTTGTCACTTAGTTGGACAGGTCTCTTTCTGATACAAATTCTGCACATTTACATTCCACATCTTTGGGCTCCAGGTTGGGTATTGACAGTCAAGGACCTTGGGTCATAGAAGGATTTTCAAAAAGGAATGACATGGTTGAAGCAGGGTTTAATTAAAGAATAATCTAGTAGCAGTATATAAGTGCTATCACAAAGTAAAAGTCAAGGGGACCAACTAGGAACCTGTTGCAATAATAGAGGTGAAGTCATGTGAGCCCCACCCCAAATGGCGGTGGAAGTAATTGGAAAGAGAGATTCATCGGTCATCACAGAGCAGTCATGTGGCTTAGGTGTTAGGAGCAACGGCTCTGGAGTCAGACTGCCTATTCTCTGACACTTACTAGCCGTGACCCTAGACAGATCATATCACTTCTCTGAGTCTCAGTTTCCATATCTGTAAAGGGTTAGTCACTTAGTCATGTCCTACTCTTTGCAACCCCATGGACTATAGCCCTCCAGGCTCTTTTGTCCATGGGATTCTCCAGGCAAGAATACTGAAGTGGGTAGCCATTCCCTTCTCCAGGGGATCTTCCCAACCCAGGGATTGAACCCAGGTGTCCTGCATTGCAGGGAGATTCTTTACTGTCTGAGCCAACAGGAAATCCCATGTATCTATAAATGGGGATGACGATAGTATCTACACCATAAAGATATTATGAGGATTAAATGAATTAATACTTGTAAAAATGCTTAAAACAGTGGTTGACACTTAGTAAGCCCCTATGTATATTCATTCTTAGTCAGAATTACATGACAAAGATAAAAAGCACTTGAATGGTCAGACTTAGGGTGTGAAAGCGAAATGTCAAAAAAAAAAAAAAAAAGACCAAATAAAGAGATTTCAGACTTAGAAATTGTGATTCTCAGTTACTTCTGGTCTTTTGGGGCTTCCCTGGTGGCTCAGAGGTTAAAGCATCTGCCTACGATGCAGGAGACCTGGGTTCAATCCCTGGGTCGGGAAGAGCCCCTGGAGAAGGAAATGGCAACCCACTCCAGTACTCTTGCCTGGAGAATCCCATGGGCGGAGAAGCCTGGTGGGCTACAGTCCACGGGGTCTCAAAAAGTCGGACACAACTGAGCGACTTCACTTCACTTCTGGTCTTTTACCTCAGTTTAAGGTTGATTTTATTAAAACAGTTGGGAACGTTAGCAAGTGGAAGAAACTGTAATGTTGTTATGAGAAAAAGAGCATGAGGCTGATTCAGCTCATGGGGACATCAATTGAAAGTCCAGTGTTCAACTTAAATCAAGAAAGCAAAGCCTTATGGAGAAGGAGAGGAATGAACTGGGATTTTGATGATGGGGGATAAAAGATATAACACTTAGAATGGATAAACAACAAGGTCCTACTGTAAAGCGCAGGAAACTACATCCGATCTCCTGGGATAAACCGTAGTGGAAAAGAATATTTTAAAAAAGAATGTATATGTGTGTAAAACTGAGTTACTTTGCTATATACCGGAGGTTGGTACAACATCGTAAATCAAATATACTTCAATAAAAAAAATTTTTTAAAGAAATTGAAGTCTGGGTCAAACCTCGAGATAAATACTTGGAAGTCATAACTTCATCACATGAAAAGTAATAAATTCCATAAAGAATATCAGGATCTGTTGTTATAGTGACAATAACAATAATATTTAACACATTTTTAATCATTAAATATTAAGCACTGTTCTAAGTGCTTTCATGCATTATTTTGTTTACTTTGAAAAATAAATGTATTCTTTAGTTAGATTAGAAACTATTATTAGCCTCATTATACATATGCAAAAATCCAGACATAGAGAGGCCAAAGTACCCACGGTCACCGACATGGTATATAACGGGCCTGGGAGCCATACTGCCCTATCTTATTGCAGCAAAACAGACTCCTCTGGTCATGTCCTACAAAGGCAACATGGGTTCCTGCTCTGGGGGAAGTGAGTAGAATGTTTTCTGTTTGAGACAGCTGTAAATACTTCAGTTCTGACACAACTGTCAGCTTCTCCTTTTCTGACTGCCTTGTCTGCCTCTACCTCATGGCAACAAATACATTTCAGGGTGCCTAGTCACCATTTCTCTGGGAACTGACTTCCTCTCTAATCCACAGGCATGGTCTCAAGCCACCAAGCTTCTCCTTTGTGGCTGTTCCCTGGCAATCAGTGACTGGATCTGGTTTGGATATTACACCCAAACTAGGCCAGTCATTTCTGGTCACTCTATCCCAGGGATTAGAATTAAAATAGACCTGTGGTGGATTCATGTCAATGTATGGCAAAACCAATACAGAATTGTAAAGTAAAAAATAAATAAATTAAAAAAAAAAACTTAGTGGCTAAAAAAAAAAATAATAATAATCATTTTCTCTCTCACAAAAAAAATAAATAAATAAAATAAAATAGACAGTGAAAGATCAGAACTGCAAAATGTAAAGCTTGAAGACCGGAGAAGCAGAGAAAGAAAGCTTTCAGAATGAAATCACTGAAGCCAATGTGTAAGAGCAGCAAAGATGGAAATCTTCATGGACTTCAGCTTTCTGTTCCAGTCCCTACCCGAGACCTGGGTTGAGTTTTGTGTGATATATTATATCCTTATACTGAAGTCCTCTATCTTGCTTTTTGCTAGTTCACATCTGTTACAGGCAACCAAAGACTACTACTAATACACTCCCTCTTTTGACCTGACTTAAGATTTCAACAACTCATTTTAACAACATTTATTATATTCTTGCAATAGAAAGTTGGTAGGGATTTGAGGAAGAATTCTGGAGACTAAGTCTGCTTTCATAAATCTCAAGTGAAAATACGAAATATAAGCTTAAGACTACAATTTCAACACTGGTGTTAAGAGCCATGATAGAGACGTGCAGCGGGTTCCATGGAGCCAGAGGGGTTCATGAACAGATAGGTCTCTTCACCTCCTGACTGATGCTGAACTTGGGCTCTACTTTCCACCAGTACTCAGGACCTGTGCATTGACTTGGATAATGAGCACTAGTGCTAACATTCTTGCTGGTTCAAGATTTCCATCCCCAAACTGGCTGAACAGCTAAAATATACCAAAACCATTTTATCTAGCCCCTCCACACCAAATACTATAGTTCCAAAGGTCTGGGGTAGACTTGTCCTATCAGATAATTCTGATGCACAATCAAATTTGGAGACCACTAGGTCACTTGAGAGAATTTGAGAAATTCAGCAGTGGCCGCAGGACTGGAAAAGGTCAGTTTTCATTCTAATCCCAAAGAAAGCCAATACCAAAGAATGTTCAAACTACCACACGATTTCACTCATCTCACACACCAGCAAAGTAATCTTTAAAATTCTCCAAGCCAGGCTTCAACAGTATGTGACCAAGAACTTTAAGATGTTCAAGCTGGATTTAGAAAAGGCAGAGGAACCAGAGATCAAATTGCAAACATCTGCTGGATCATAAAAAGAGCAAGAGTTCCAGAAAAACATCTATTTCTGCTTTACTGACTACACCAAAGCCTTGATTGTGTGGACCACAAAAAACAGTGGGAAATTATTCAAGAGATGGGAATACCAGACCACCTGACCTGCCTCCTGAGAAATCTGGATGCAGGTCAAGAAGCAGCAGCTAGATAGAACTGGACATGGAACAACAGACTGATTCCAATTTGGGGAATGAGGACACCAAGGCTGTATATTGTCACCCTGCTTATTTAACTTCTATGCAGAGTATATCATGTGACATTCTGGGCTGGATGAAGCACAGGCTGGAATCAAGATTGCTGGGAGAAATATCAATAACCTCAGATAATGCAGATGACATACACCTTATGGCAGAAAGCAAAGAGGAACTGAAGAGCCTCTTGATGAAAGTGAAAGAGGAGAGTGAAAAAGTTGGCTTAAAACTCAACATTCAAAAAACTAAGATCATGGCATCTGGTCCCGATCATTTCATGGCAAATAGATAGGGAAACAATGGAAACAGTGAGAGACTTTATTTCCTTGGGCTCCAAAATCACCGCAGATGGTGACTGCAGCCATGAAATTAAAAGACGCTTGCTCCTTGGAAGAAAAGCTATGACAAACCTAGACAGCATATTAAAAAGCAGAGATATGACTTTGCCAACAAAGATCCATCTAGTCAAAGCCATGGTTTTTCTAGTAGTCATGTATGCATTTGAGCATTAGGCCCTAAAGAAAGCTGAGCACCAAAGAATTGATGCTTTTGAACTTGGCTGTTGGAGGAGACTCTTCAGAGTCTCTTGGACTTCAAAGAGATCAAATAGTCCATCCTAAAGGAAATCAGTCCTGAATATTCATTGGAAGGACTGATGCTGAAGCTAAAGTTGCAATACTTTGGCCACCTGATGCAAAGAACTGACTCATTGGAAAACTTCCTGATGCTGGGCAAGATTGAAGGCAGGAGGAGAAGGGGACAACAGAGGAAGAGATGGTTGGATGGCATCACTGACTTGATGGACATGAATTTGAGCAGGCTACAGGAGTTGGTGACAGACAGGGAAGCCTGGTGTAATGCAGTCCATGGGGTCCCAGAGTCAAACATGACTAAGCGACTGAACTAAACTGAGGTCACTTGATTTCATTCTGAATTTTATTCTTAACCGCTGTTTCATTCATGCGCTGTCCATAATTCTAGCTGTACATAACAGACCAAGCCTAATGAAGTAAGAGAAAAGCAAATCATTGGATATGTATGAGCTTTGGGAAACACACAATTAAGAGTAAGAGATAACAGTTATGGGAAGAGAAGCAGAAAGTGACATTCAAGAAAACTCAAGAATTTCAAGAAAGAAGGATTATAAATTTCACAGAAATATTATTATTAAGTGAATGCTTATTTGTACCAGGAAGTGCTAAAACAGCTTTACACACATATGTAATTTTTTACAATTCTACACAAACACAGTGTGAATAGTACCCCCTAGAACTATGCAATACAATAGCACTGGCATATTTATTTTGTCATTTAATGCTCTCAATAATTCCATGATGTATGCCACTGTTATCCTTCCATTTTATAGATGAGGAAGTTGAGTCACAGCTAATTTGCCCTAGCTCAGTGAGCTAACAAGAGGTGGAGGAGGCATTCAGTCTGACCCAAAAGCCTCTGCTGAGCTACCTGGCAGTAAATTTCTAGATAGTGACCTTAGAGAAATTTCATAGATGAGTGAGGAAAGAAAATATATTGAAAGATGTTGGAAACTTATATTGATCCTGTAATTATTCTTTTTTCAAAAAGATGGGCAAAACTGGTTTAAAAGTGTCTAGGCTAGCTTCCAATTTTTGTGTGATTTGTACCTTAGAAAGTGAAAAAGTGGATTGCGGTGTAAATGAAATGTTATTGTCAAATCTTCTGAAAAGCTGATGCTTTTTGACTGTAATTTCTGGCTGCCTTATATTTCAGTTGCAAATATACTAAGACCTCAGTCAAATGATAAGATTTAGCTGATTTCATATAGTAATAGCAGCTGGAAAGTGATAACTTCACCCTGCCCCATGTGCTGACAGAATCTGTATTGTCATGCAAATTTTTTATTTCCTGAAATCAATACAGGGCATTGCTTTTTCTGAGGCTCTCATGTGCTCTAATTGCATCTCTGGAATAAATAGACTGAGGGACCAGCTAAGTAAAAAGAGCTATGATGCTTCACTACCACATAGCTCAGCTAATTAAGTACAATTCATATTTCTCACTTAAAGGAAAAGAAAAGAAATAAAAATTAGGTAATCATTTTAAAAGCTTCATCAGTTCTTATGACTCTCTGATCACCAAAACTGTTGTGGTAATAGAATCACTAAAAATTATTCATTATAGACAGTTGCGCATTTGTTATTATAGCTAACAGTTTATATTGCAGGCATACAGTACAATTTTTTCTTACTAGAAATAATTCCTGAAGATTATGAAAAACAGTCCAGGTAATTAATTCAGTTTATGAGTGCCAACTGCACATGACTCAGCCAAACGAAAACAGCAAGATAAAGCAGCTGGTCATGCCCAGACACTTTTCTTTCTTAAAAGCAATCTGTTTCTCAAAGAAAATGACAATATAACTACCACTGATCAGTTATTTAAAGCAAAAATCTGAGACATTTAATGTTATTCCTTCAGGTGTTCTCCTTCAGATAATCTAATGTGACTTAGAGTGTGAAGGGGGAACTAAGGTGGGGCAAACAAGTATCTGAGAACTTGGAACTATTATGAGCAAGCACATCAGATTACTTTCCAACAAGCATGGGAAAATAGTGTAGTACAAAGTTGTCTTACTTTAGTATTCTACAACAGTCAGTGGAGAATTGGGAATAATTAAATACTTGTTTTACTTTACTTTTCAATTATGTTTATGATGGTGTATCTATAAATGAGGACCTGTCATTTTATCAAAGGAAAAGGTTCCCTTCCCTCTAAGTCTCAACGAAGGACAAAGAGCCATATTCCTTGCCATCTCTTAGTGGACAATGTTCCAATTTCACAGCCTATATGGCCTTTCTCGATCTGGCCCATTCACCCGCCTCATCTCCTACCACCCCTCACTTCAAACTTGATCTTTTAGCAATTCTGAACTGCTATGGTTCTGGATTCTTTACCATCTGAGCCACCAGGGAAGCCCAAGAATACTGGGATGGGTAGCCTTTCCCTTCTCCAGTGGATCTTCCCAACCCTGGAATTGAACTGGAATCTCCTGCATTGCAGGCAGATTCTTTATCAGCTGAGCTACCAGGGAAGCTCCTACTTTATACAGTGCTCTCTGAATAATAGGACTTTCCCCTCTTTGTTCCCTTGGCAATGGCTAAAGGAAGTCTAAAGTTGTGCTCACAAATTTTCCATTCATTTTCAAGAGGGACAAGGACTAAAGACATTCTACTGGTCATTATGCCAGTGAGTGGAGCCCACTTTGGCCCCTACATCATGGTAGCTAGTTCCATTCATCTCTGAGACATGTATTTCTATTACTGCACGTGGTATACTGTATTGTTGCATGTGGTAGACTATATCATCAAGGTGTTTGTTTACATGCTGTGGCAGATAGATGCTCATGTCCTAATCTCCAAACTTGTGACTATGTTACCTTACATGGCAAAAGGGACTTTGCAGATTTAGTTAAGTGGAAAATCACAAGACATAGAGATTACCCTGGATTATCTAGGTGAGCCTTGTATAATTACAAGTGTCCTTAAAT
This sequence comes from Oryx dammah, assembly GCF_014754425.2. NCBI lineage: Eukaryota > Metazoa > Chordata > Mammalia > Artiodactyla > Bovidae > Oryx > Oryx dammah. The sequence goes on along the minus strand of NW_024070212.1, from coordinate 67,394,379 downwards.
AGGGAAAAGGGAGACAGAAGAGTCAAAGGAGATGTGACAGCGGAAACAAGGTCAAAGTGAGGCAACACGAGAAAAACTTGACTGGCCGTTGCTGGCTTTGATGACTGAAGTGAGTGATGAGTCAAGGAACGTGGCAACCTCTAGAAGGTGGAAATTTAAGAAGACTGATTTGTCTCCCATAGAACCTCTAGGAAATAATGCAGCCCTGTCGACACCTTGATTTCAGTCCACTGAGACCTACTGTGGACTTCTGACCTCCAGAATTATAAGTCTGTGTGATTTTAAACCACCTCATTTGTGCTGAGTCATTACAGCAGCAAGAGGAAGCTAATACACATGACTATTCCTCCTGTTGGAGTGATAGCTCATTTAGGGAAGAAACTAGACTTTGGGGATTGCTCTATTGCTATTATCTGCTTCAGTACCTGGTGTACCCATAATAGGCATTCAATAAATGTTTATAGGGTAAGTTTAAAAATAATGTCAATGTAATTGTGAACTCTTCCCTGGTGGCTCAGGTGGTAAAGTATCTGCCTGCAATGAGGAAGACCTGGGTTCAGTCCCTGGGTCACAAGATGCCCTGGAGAAGGGAATGGCAACCTGCTCCAGTGTTCTTGCATGAAGAATTCCATGGACCGAGAAGTCTGGTGGACCACAGTCGATGAGGTTGCAGAGTCGGACATGACTGAGAGACTAACACTATTTTAATTTAGGTTATGAAAATACAAATAGGAAATCAATCTTGACAATCATCAGCTAATTATTTTAGACAGGTTTCAACTTGGATTAAAAGCAAGTTAATAGACTCTTAAAAATGCACTTACATTAAAAAAAAATGACTCCCCCATCACTAACACTAATTTATCATTCATTTTGTAATATCAAGATCAGTAGAAGTTAACAAAGGAAGTAAGGGAGACAGTACCTCATACTGGTGAGTAAAAATTGCTATCAAATTACCTGGCATCAAATGTCATCTCTGCCACTACAAGCTGTATGATCTTGAGAGAATTACTTTTTTTCTCTCTCAAGTTCCATTTTGTCATTTACAAAGTGATAGATAGTAGCAAAAAGTATAAAATGAAGGAAACAATTTCTTCCTTCAGGATGACCATCTAACTGGAAAATAGTAAAGTGTATGTAAATCACCCTTATAATGAAAGTCAATCTGTGTAGAATTAATGCAACCCAACTTTAGTTGGATTGTCACACTGACTATAAGTGACACCAACAATTCTAAATGCTTTCAGTGACTAAGCTGGGTGTAACATTTATGAAATCACTTTTTGAAAGAAAGAAGTTTTGAGCATGCTGAAAGGATAGAATCTTGGGTCACCCGGGAAAGCTGGACAAAAGCACATGCTGAGCCAAAGCAAAGAGAGAATCTGGGGGAAGAAACATGAGAGCAGTCAGCGGAATGGCGCGCACCATCAGGAGCTGGAGGATTTACAAAGCCCCTCAAGTCTTCTGGGAAAGTAACACAATCGTCACGTTTATGCTTCTGCATGATGCAGAGGAAATGGAAAAGCAAAGGCAGAGGAACCGACATGAAGATTGCTGTCATATTTCAGACATGGGATGGTGGTAGGTGCCTGACTGAGACTGTAGCAATGAGAGAACATGAGGTAATTCCAGAAGCACTGCAGAGGAGTACCCTTGGTAGGGGTGAAAGAAAGGGCACAGTACCATGCTTCATCACCTCATGATGGCAATGTCTCTTGAAGAAAATGATGTGCATTCCAGAAACTCCTCTTGAGCAGAAACATGACCCACATTGAACATGGCAAGATGAACAGATATGCAAATAAGACTCCTTCAGCACTGATCCAAACCAAACAATACTATGGTATCATGATCTTCTGATGGTTGTTCTTCCCCCATACTGAAAAACTTCTCAACATATGAATGACAAAACACTGGAATGTCAAATCTCTTGCTTTAAGATTATTTTTTTAATCTTTTTTTCAAAGTTTTGTTTTTTAGGGGGCTTCCCTTGAGGCTCAGCTGGTAAAGAATCCACCTGCAATGCGGGAGACCTAGGTTCAATCCCTGGGTTGGGAAGATCCCTTGGAAAAGGAAAAAGCTACCCATTCCAGTATTCTGGCCTGGAGAATTCCATGGATTGTATAGTCCATGGGGTTGCAAAGAGTCAGATACGACTGAGCAACTTTTTCATTTTCACTGTAAATCCACAGGGTTGGTTTCTAAATAGCTTGCATCATCATTTGAAATAATCTGCCCTATATGAACACAAATTGTTAACATTCAGTTAGAATGTCAACCTTAGAAGAAATACCTAAAAAAAGCAACCTCATGTCCACTGAGCAAGCAAAAGAAAACATACATAAAACACTCAGGCTGCTTCCTAATAGACCGGTTTTATAGGCAATGCTGAAAAATGCACGGTTAGGGGGCAATGGAAATGTACTTCTGAAAAAATGATTTTTCTTGACTACTGTGACAAAGCACTGAATTTGTGCTATAGAACAGCCATGAATTACTGGATAACCACACATCTCAGAATAAATGAAATTATGAATCAATATTGATTTAAAAATAGTCTGGAAGCAAACCAGAACATGAATTGAGTTTGAAGGTTATCAGCTTGGGTTTTCTAATATTCCTTTCTCTCCATATTTGTATTTTATTGCTCAACATGAGGCACTTAAAAAAAAAAAGACCAATAACATACTTTAATTACACTGAAGCAACTCCTTATTTTCTTCCAGTTTTCATAGGTTATATATTTCATTAGCATGTCAAGCCCTATTCCCATACTTCCAAGAAACTATAAGAACAATTTCACAACCAGAGATAGGAAACAAGGAGCATACTTACTTATCCTAAAAATAAAAATAAGTGACTTCATCTGGCCTTTCCATCTACGGAGTTCAGGCAAGAGCACAGTGAATGAATAAAGGTTAGGGAAAATGATAGTTTTCATCATTATAAAAATATGAACATTAACTTTTGTAAAACAAAAAAGGAGAAAATTACCTTTAAAGCTATAGTTGAGTAAAAGACTTCTGTTGAACTTAAGAATAAACACTACTAAAGAAAAACAGCAAGAATTAGTCAATTTATCACGAGTGCATAAAGCATTTTGGTAGCTGGTGATAACATCTCTTCTTCTTCCTAATATCACCCAGAGGTTATTTATGAGAACAAAATTAAACTGCTTATCAACTCTGACTTTTACTACAACTCAAGATGATAGAAGATAATAATCACTGGAAAAACATCCCTATTCCTGGGCCTCAAATGTAAGAATGAAAAGTATTTTAGTGCATAATTTCTACCCACAAAGCATCATGACCAACAAATAAAAACTGCAGATGGAGCACACTATTAGAATCTGTATCATGCGGATGCCTCGACTTATAAGACAACAGAGGAAAAATTGTGGTAAACTATGGTTTTTAACCAACTGGTCAAACTAGTCACTTATAATGACCATCAGGGAAATAGCAGCCATCAGGGATACACAACATGTTTCATGATCCACTCTAAACTGTTAAATCTACTCAGAGAGAGAGCAAAAGAGAGAGACTGATGTTCTTTCTTCTTAGTGCTGTGGGTAGGGGTGTGTTACAGAACCAGATATTCACTTGGAATGAATGCCTGGGGACTTATCTCACTCCTTCCTGGAGTCCTGTCTCCTTGGATCAAGTCAAAGATAAAATAGCCTGGTTTTTATACTTGCAAAATCTATAGAACATATGTGAGGCAGAAATGCTCATGAAGTTTTTTCCCTCTTAGAATGGATTTTTCACAAACAGAGTAAATATATTTTAAGTTCAATGTCAAAAGAAAACTTTGAGGGTTTATTTCTTTTACATTCTGCACTGATTTAGATAAGGGAGCAAAAAAACTAGGGAAGGGAAATCCAGCACAAAAGACAACAACTTGACTAAATAATCTGCCGTGACATCGAGTATGTGTGTTAGTCACTCAGCTGTGTCCAACTCGTTGAGACCCCATGAACTGTAGCCCACCAGGCTCCTTTGTCCATGGGATTCTCCAGGCAAGAATACTGGGGTGGGTAGCCATTCCCTTCCCCAGGGATTGAACGCTGGTTCTCCCAAATTGCAGGCAGATTCTTTACCTCTGGAGCCACAGAGGGAGCCCTGACAGGCCATGGCAGTAGAAACATGGAGCTGAAGATTAAATCTAGAAGTGAAAGTCTGTCAGCTTCAGTTCCAAAAGCATGAGAGGTTCAACGGGTTTTCCTTTCTCTCTTTCTATAAAAACAACTAAATATTCTGAATATAAAGTTTAAAGAATATTTTTAGAGCACTGGAGAGCTGACAAAACAATGAAGAAATTCCAGGCTCAAATCAAAGTGAAAGTGAGAACCCTGAGAGAGGAGAATACAGTTAAAGTCATGATAATCCCAAGGATACTTAGCAACTTAGCAAATTCAAGGAGCAAAGGGGACAGAAGATCCAGGCCAGAGGCTGCTCAAGATGAGCAGGAAAGTCAAATAGGAAATCGTTCCTCTGCTAAGCTGGCACTTCAAAGGACTATACTTTCAGAATAAAATGGACCTTACCCTTCAGAAAGTTACCGTGACACTGAGTAAGATGGGCAAAAACACTCTCATTTGAATTTGCAGTGTATGTGAAGTTAATCTGTATGGGTTCCTAAGAAACTGACAGACAATAACAAACTTCTGTTCAAATTCATCTTTATTCCAAGAATTCTCACAAATAATTTTCTAATGAAATAGGCACTTCACAATTAAAAAAGCAAATTATATAAGGAAACAAGACAAAACACACACAAAAAAAACTAGATAATCAACACACAACAAAATGTGACAATAAAGTCTTTAAACATTTAAATCATTAGTCCCAGATTATAAAACAACTATGCTTACTGCTTTTCATAAATAAAAAGACAAGCTTGAAATTGAATGCAAAAAAGTATACAAAATTATTCTGCAGATTTGAAAATGAATCAAATCAAATCTGGAAGTGAAAATACAGTAAATGAAATGTAAAACTTAGTAAGTTTGACATCAGATTAGACACAGCTGTAGAGGCAATTGGCAAACTAGAAAGTAAGTAAACATAAACTATTCAGAATGTAGCACAAAGAAACTAAGAACGAAAAAATATTAAAGTATAGTTGATACACTGAGTACAGAGTGAGAAGTTTTACTATATGTCAAATCAGATTTCCAAAAAGAAAGATAGAAATGGTGGAGAGGGACAATGAAAGAGCACAGAAGTCTACATCTAGTGACATCTAGTGTCCCTATGTCATGTTCCCCAAAAAAGGGTGAAATAGAAACACTTTTCAGGAAAAAAAAAAAAGCATGAAGGCTTGCCATTAGCAGCATCTCACTGAAATACATTAAGTATATATATTCCTGAAAGAAGAAACAGAAAGTCAGATGGAAGGTCTTTGATGAAAGAAGAAATCTAAACACCTAAGAAGGGAGAACAATCAGTGGCTATAGAAAGCAACAATAATAGAGTATGTGGGGTTATATAAAACAAGAGAAAATGATGACAATTATAGAATGTAATCCCAGACTTGAAGTATTGTACACTTTTTGTATTCTGTAAATAGGAAGTAAAATATTAATGAGTTTTAAATTTTAATGAGTATGCATACTATAATATTTTAAAAAGCAGAATTGGTAAGCATTACTTTGAAAATATTATAGGAAGGAAAATGGAATAAGAAAAATTAGCTGATCCAGAATCAGATAAGAAAGAGAAGAAAATCTTTACAGAACAGTTAAGGCAGTGAAAAAGTACCATGCAGGTTTCCCTTGTTATCCAAAAGCAGAGCATTTCTATGAAAATTTTAGTAAGCCAAAATGGCATTAAGCAAAGAAGCAATTACCATAGGACACATCTTGCTAATAGATGCACAAAATAAATTGAGATAAAGCACTGATGCTCACAGGCACAGTTTAAAGCTGTGGCAGTGTGATGCTGAGACACTGAGGAAGGAGCCTGGTATGCCTCTCTTGCTGCCTAGAATGCCTGCTGCCTCTATAAGAGGTGCACAGCAAAACAAGTGCTAAATGCTATTTCCACTTTTCATCTCTTTTTGTAAAAGTGAAAATCATCTTCTGATATCTTTCAGTTATTGAAAACAGATACAAATATAGGTCTGTCATAAAAGCAGAGAGGTGCAAAGTGAACTTTTGAAGAGTAGGGTATACCTATATAAGGTGATGCATATTGTTAATGGACTGAATCCTTGTGTCCTCCTCAAATTCATATATTGAAGTCCCAGCACTCAATATGATACTATCAGGAAGAAGGATCTTAGATGAAGTCATGAAGGTGGGACCCCCACAATGGGATTAATGTCCTCATAGAAGAGGAAGGGGCTTCTCAGGCAGTGCAGTGGTGAAGACTCCACCTGCCAATGCAAGAGATGCAGGAGACGTGGGTTCGATCCCTGGGTCGGGAAGCTCCCCTGGAGGAGGAAATGGCAGCCCACTCCACTATTCTTGCCTGGAGAAGTCCATGGACAGAGGAAACTGGCAGGCTACGGTCCAAGGGTAGCAAAGAGTCAGACATGACTGAGCAACTGGACATGTACACGTGCAAAAAGAGGAAGGCAGACCAGAGCCAGCTCTCTCTGCCATGTGGAGACACAACGAGAGGGCAAACATCATCAAGCCAGAAAAAGGCGCTCACCAGGAACCAAATCGGCCAGCACCTTGATCTTGGACTTTCCAGCCACCAGAATTGTGAGAAAAAAAGGTCTGTTGTTTAAGCCACCCAGTCTGATATTTTGTTGTAGCAGAAAAGACATATATAAACTCAAATATATTGACAATTACATTCAATACAAATGAACTAAATGTGCCTATGAGAAATAACAATTTTCATACTAGATAAAAAAATTCAACTATATGCTATATGCATATCCAAAAATAAGAATATAAGAAAGTTGAGGTAAAAGGATGAAAAAAAGATATGGCATATAAATCATAACCAAAAGAAAGGAGTTGTATGTAGTCTCTGAAAACAGAAATTACAGTGAAAAGCACTACTAGCATAAAGAGGGTCACTTCATAATGCTAAAAAGTTTCAATTAACCAGAATGCTGTAATAGTTTCAATTACATGAAATTAATGAAATTTTAAATGTACTTGTATAGAACTACCAGAAAAAAAAGACAAATTCACATAGTAGGATATTTTAACATGCTTTCTTAGTCGATTGTCAAATACTACGATAAAACAGGTCATAAAACCCCCATGGATGTACATTCTTTTCAATAAATGTGATAGAACAATGGATATACACAAAGAAAAAAAAAATCATTTTGGACTGCTACCTCACATCAGACATGAAAGTTGATTCCAGATAGAAAAACTTTAAGTGAAAGATAAAATTATAAAACCTCAGAGAAATTTATTGAGCAATAGGAAAAAAAAAAAAAAGGACTAGATAGAAGGGAAATAAATGATAAATTTAACTAGAACAAAAGTAAGAAATTCTTTCAAAAGACTCACTAAAAAATGGGATAAGACATTCACAGAGGATGCTAGTAACACCTATAACACTGAGTTACTAATACCCAGAGTATGTAAAGAAATCCTATGGTTCAAAGAGAAAAAGACCAACCAAAAACTTCATGGAAAAGTGAGCAAAGGACTTGGGTAGGGGTTTCAGAGGAGGAAATCAAAATGGTCAATAAATAATAAAGTAGTATTCTAGAAACAGTGAAGACTTTATTTCCTTGGGCTCCAAAAACACTGCAGATGGTGACTGCAGCCATGAAATTTAAAGACACTTGTTCCTTGGAATAAAAGCTATGACAAACCTAGACAGCATATTAAAAAGCAGAGACATTACTTTGCCAATAAAGGTCCACATAGTCAAAGCTATGGTTTTTCCAGTAGTCATGTATGGATGTGAGCTGGACCATAAGGAACGCTGAGTGCCAAAGGACTGATGCTTTTGAACTGTGGTGTTGGAGAAGATGCTTGTGAGTCCCTTGGACTGCAAGAAGGTCCAGTCAGTCAATCCTAAAGGAAATCAGTCCTGAATATTCATTAGAAGGACTGATGCTGAAACTCTAATACTTTCGCCACCTGATGCAAATTGCTGACTCATTAGAAAAGACCCTAATGCTGGGAAAGATCGAATAAGGAGGAGAAGGGGATGACAGAGGATGAGATGTCTGGATGGCATCACTGACTCAATGGACATGAGTTTGAGCAATCTCCAGGAGATGGTGAAGGACAGGAAAGCCTGCTGTGTTGCAGTCCATGGGGTCACAAAGAGTTGGACATGACTGAGCAACTTAACAACAATTCCATTTCATTAATAATAAGGCAGATATAAACAAAAACTAAAACACTTGTAAAAAGTAAAAAGCTTGATAATATGATGCTGACAGAAGACGTGGAATAATGAGATCTCATACACTGTGAGTGAGAAGGAAAACTGGTAGAACCACTTTTGGACAAGTTTGGAAAGTTGTTTTATTTATTGTCTGTCTTTTCCACTAGAATATAAGCTCTAAGAGGGTAAGAGCTTTGTTTTATCGACTACTATATGCCCTGCCACTCTGAACAGCAATTCTGAGTCATCACAGCTGCAGATTAAATATTTGTTATGAACAAATAATGGAATGTCACCTAAAGCTGTCTGTTTAGTTATCTGTGCCAGTACTTTTTATTCACTCTCTAGCATAGACAGGGCAGTTCAGCTTTTCATAATGCTGTGCATGCGACTATTGACCAGAATACATCATAAAACTGACTTAAGAAGTGCTATGCTTTCGTATTTTAAAAGCTTGACTGCCTGCCAGATTTCAAACTTGCGTTCTACAGAAGAGACAATGAAAACAAATTCACAAGTCAGGGGGAATGTGTACAGTTCTCAAGCACATTCCTGCCAATAGACAGTTCCTACTGCTGAGGCACCCAAGGATGGCTGCAAACTTCAGCCTCAGGTTCATCAAGAAGAAATAATAATTTAAACCAGGGTTCTGCAACAACCTAGAGGGGTGGGATGGGTAGGAGGGTGGAAGGGAGGTTCAAGAGGCAGAGGATATATGTATACCTATGGCTGATTCATGTTGATATTTGGCAGAAACCAACACAGTTCTGTAAAGCAATTATATTTCAATTTTAAAAAATTAAAAATAAAAGAAATAATATAGGGTAAGATTTGCCACACTCTTCTAAGGATGATTCTTCTTTTACAGTTAATTTGCCTCAAAGGCCTGTAAATTAATATATGACCTTTCCTCCCATTAGCACTTTTTGAAATAAGTGAATTACTTTAGAGAGAATTTAAAGTTTCTACCTCTGAAGAACACATATAGAGTCTACCTATAGAATCACTGCAGTTGTTACTTTAGCCATTAAATTCACCTGGTTATCTCAGTGCAGTTGGAAAAGGCTCTCAGAGGATGGAGGTGGTACCCTTTAGAGCAGCTTTATGTAGAGGTCAGCACAGCTGTGCACAAGGGGGTGTTTTAGGCATTTTGAAGATAACTCAAGTTATAGCCCAATTCCAATCATTTCCAAAGCTTTACTATTAATGGGATGATACCTAATTTAAGGTAGATAGCTGTTTAGTCACTTAGTCATGTCCGATTCCCTGTGACCCCATAGACTATAGCCCGCCAGGCCCCTCTGTCCATGGGATTCTCCGGGCAAGAATACTGGAGTGGGTTGCCATTTCCTTCTCCAGTAGCTAGAAGAGCTCAAAAAATCCACTGGTCATCCAGTGGTCCAATCAACTCTGGAGTTCTTAATTAAAACCTTCTAGGTCTTCTCTTTCTTCCAGGAACTCTCTATAATTTCTAAGACATTTATTTTTGACTCAGGTCTATTAGGTAGCTCTATATTCTCAAGTAAAAAGTTTCAGACAGAATCTTTTCTATGCCAAGATGATGAGAGTCTGATACTGTCTCCCACTTTTCTGTTGTTTAGCTGTTAAGCCATGTCCTACTCTTTTGTGACCCCATGGACTATATCCTGCCAAGCTGAGTCTATTGGAGTTTCCAAGCAAAAATACTGGAGTGGGTGGTCATTTCCTCCCCCAGGGGATCTTCCCAACCCAGGGATTGAACCTGCATCTCTTGCCTGGCAGGCAGTTTCTTTACCACAGAGCCACCTGGTAACTCCCTCTTCCACATAGGCCAACTTTAAAATCAGTAAACAAAGACTGAGATATACTCCCCCATTACCTCTGAAACTTATATCTACTTCTTTTTTTGAAGTATAGTTGATTTACAAAACTGTGTTACTTCCAAATTACTGCAAAGTAATTCAGGTTCTTTTTCTATTATAGGTTATTACTAGGACAAAAGTGAAAGTGAAAGTGTAAGTGAAGTCGTGTCCGACTCTTTGCAACCCCATGGACTGTAGCCTACCAGGCTCCTCCGTCCATGGGATTTTCCAGGCAATAGTACTGGAGTGGATTGCCATTTCCTTCTAGGGGATCTTCCCAACCCAGGGATCGAACCCAGGTCTCATGTATTGTAGACATATGCTTTACTGTCTGAGTCACCAGGGAAGTCCATCTTGTAGATTACAAGTATGTCTACTTCCTGATGGTCACTCCTCCCCACTCTGAAATTGGTTAGAGTCACAAGTGAGAGATTAGTAAGATGTGCTTATTTATTTAGCAAATATATATTTAGTTAAAACTTTTAAATTATGATATTCTGTTTTATAAACAAAAATTTCTGACAATAAAATATTTCCCAAAATAAAACCAGTGTTGGTGCACATGAAGAAATAAAAGGCTCTTAACTGATTTAAAAGACACCTGTATAAAACAATTAAAAACTACATTGTTGGTTTTATAACATAAAAAAGATGTAGTAGAGAGTCAAACAAGAAACAAAAAAACAAAATTTATATTAAAGTCTTATGTCTTTGACTCAGTATGTAACTTTGAACAAATTTCACCCTTTCATACCTTAGTTCCTGTAAAAGGAAGGATGCAATCAATACACTACCTATGCCATGGCTTGAAAAATCAAGTGAGATCATGCTGTGAAGTCATTTATAAAAAGTATGAGATATTTCCATAAATGTGAGAAAGCATTATGATTACTACAGTTTTACCTTAAATATCATGTGTAACGTGTCCGACACATCATAGATCCTCAGTAAAAATTGTCCTTCTCCTTCCCCACTGATCTCTTAACAGGCCAGCTCAATTTTAATTCCCATGTCCATGCCACTCACTCTGCCTTCCTTTACTTTACTAGTGAGACTTGAGAGAAAGGAAAGGATCACCTTTATATCTTCCTCTCTTGGCTTTAGCATCTGGTGCCCTTCCAGCCACCAAAATGACCAAATGTGCCTTCACATAGCTCAGCTCCAAAGCCTCCTGAACTCGGAGGCTCAGGCAACCTGGAATACTCTTCACTGACCTAGTGCCCATAAAATATAGTGTGTCCTGACCAAAAAAAAAAAAAAAAAAAACACAGCAACTTCCCTTTAAGTTGATTTTGACCTCTGAATATTTTTCTCTGAGTATTGAATTAGCACTCCGTCGTGCCCGACTCTTTGTGGCTCCATGGACTGTAGCCCACCACGCTCCTCTGTCCATGAAATTCTCCAGGCATAAATACTGGAGGGGGTTGCTGTGCCCTCCTCCACAGGATCTTCCCGACCCAGGGATCAAACCCACATCTCTTGTGTCTCCTTCATTGGCAGGCAGGTACACTACCACTGAGCCACCTGGGAAGCCCAAGTATTGAATAGAATTCATTTCCATTCACTTGGACACTTCCACTGTGGGGCTCAAGATGAATAAGAAACAAAGCTCCCTCTGTGAAGGAAATCTCAGTGTAGAAGTAGGAATACATCAATGCTGTAACTCAGGAACAACACCAAGAGTGCTCGAACGTTAGTATAACAAAGGCCTTGGGAAATGTGAAGGAAGGATGATTCACATTCTGCTGAAGATACCAGAAAAGTCTTCAAATTAAGAGGTTGGCCTTTGAGCTAGATTTGATGAGAGCCTGGGCCCAGTGGGTGAAGAAAGGAAAATCTGGGATGGAGAAATTCAGTGTGTCCAGGAAACAGGGAATCACTGTGTAAACACGGTGATAGCTAGCTTAGAGATTTATTCAGATCAGCTAGTTTTATCTTTCTTACTAATTTAAATTTAACTCTGTTCTCAAATCTCATTAGAAAAACCAACAAGTTTGATTGAATATGTAATGTCACACACCATTTCCAGAAAACTCTCTCCAGAACTTCAGAAGTTTTAAGGAAAACAAACTTGCCTTTAAAATTTAATATGACTTTGGGGCTTGCCTGGTGGCTCAGTGGTAAAGAATCCTCCTGCCAATTCAGGAGACATGGGTTCAATCCTTGGTCCAGGAAGATCCCACTCGCTGTGGAGCACCTAAGCCCATGTGCCATAACTACTGAGCCTCTGCTCTAGAGCCAGGAGGCCGCAACTGCTGAGCCCATGAGCCCTACAGCCCTTGCTCCACAAGAGAGGCCACTGCAATGAGAAACCATGCAGCGAAACTAGAGTAGCCCCTGCTTGCTGAAACTAGAGAAAAGCCCGTGCAGCCAAAATAAATACATTCTAATATGACTTTTACACTCATCTGTTTCTAGTTCTCTGCTTCTTAAACACACACACACATACACCCACCATTCTAGATTGTTTCTTTGAAAGCTTTTTACTCTATGCGCGACTTGATTTCATATGAGACACTGTACCCGATCCATAGTTTAAGTACTTAGTAAACATCCAAAGAGAAGAACAGAACAGAAAACAGGTAAGAGTTTGAGCAGTCAAGGTTCTCCAACAGATTCTTTAGGGGAAAAAATGCTTGAAATGGTGTAAATCAAGATGTAGTAAATAGAGAAATAGAGAACAGACTGTGGTTGCCAAGGGGAATAGGGAGGGGTGGAGGGGGACGCTGGGGTTGCAGATGCGAACTATTATATATAGGATAAACAAACAACAAAGCCTTACTGTATAGCACAGGGAACTATACTCAATATCCTGTGATAAACCATAATGGACAAGAATATGGAAAAAATGTGTGTGTGTGTGTGTGTATACATATATATATATATATATGTGAACCATTTTGCTGTACAGCAGAAATCAACACCACATTGTAAATCAACTAACGTCAATAGATTATTTTAAAAACAAAACAAAAACATGCAGTGAATATGTGAAGCAAAGAGGAAACTGGTATAAGCATGCATGTCAAATTTAGTATATTTAAAGTAGCGATAGAGATTACTGGGCCAATGGTATACTTTATAAACTTAAGACTCAGTTAAGATGTTAATTATATAAAAAGCCAAATTTTTTGCATTGTACCTGGACATCATGCTCCCTGTGCTTAAGGAATACATTGGTTTATACATTTGCAGAAAAGCATTTAACTAGGTTTATAAAAGTTTAACAAATAACTAACAATTTTTTGAATATTTATTTAGGCTACTGTATCACTAACCCAGGTATTTGAGTAAAATGTCAGTATTATCAGGAAATGTTGCTTTAACCAGAATTATCTTACAGAGTAACCAAGAAAAAAAAAGGCCCCCTGCTAAGTATCACATTTAACAAGACCATCTGACCAATCAGGTGAAGGTTCTTATCATAAGCACTGACTTGAGTAATTATTTGTTCTGTAGTCCTAATGAGCTCTGACTTAGGTGGCATCAACTCAGTTTTTCTGGAAGATGTGTTTGTAAAATCTACTTTAAGTAGGTCTCTTGATATCATAACAAAATTTACTTTGGCTCTCCCTTTCTCACATGCCATCATATAGACACCAATGCACACACATACACACACACAACACTCACAAATTCAGGACAAATTGGTATTTTGAATGCTCAAAATCAAATGTCCTGAAAATGTATTCCAAGAAGTTAATTATTATTGTTTATTATTATTTATTGTAGCTCACTCGGCAAAGAATCTGCCTGCAGTGCAGGAGACCCGGGTTTGATCCCTGGGTTGGGAAGATCCCCTGGAGAAGGAAATGGCAAGCCACTACAGTATCCTTGCCTGGAAAATCTCATGGACAGAGGAGCCTGGTGGGCTGCCGTCCATGGGGTCGCAAAGAGTCGGGCACGACTGAGTGACTAACTCTCAGTTCAGCTCAGTTCAGTCACTCAGTCATGTCCGATTCTTTGTGACCCCATGAACTGCAGCAAGCCAGGCCTCCCTGTCCATCACCAACTCCCAGAGTTCACCCAGACTCATGTCCATCGAGTCGGTGATGACATCCAGCCATCTCATCCTCTGTTGTCCCCTTCTCCTCCTGCCCGCAATCCCTCCCAGCATCAGAGTCTTTTCCAGTGAGTCAACTCTTCGCATGAGGTGGCCAAAGTACTGGAGTTTCAGCTTTAGCATCATTCCTTCCAAAGAAATCCCAGGGCTGATCTCCTTTAGAATGGACTGGTTGGATCTCCTTGCAGTCCAAGGGACTCTCAAGAGTCTTCTCCAACACCACAGTTCAAAAGCATCAAGTCTTCGGTGCTCAGCTTTCTTCACAGTCCAACTCTCACATCCATACATGACCAATGGAAAAACCATAGCCTTGACTAGACGGACCTCTGTTGGCAAAGTAATGTCTCTGCTTTTCAATATGCTATGTAGGTTGGTCATAACTTTCCTTCCAAGGAGTAAGTGTCTTTTTAATTTCATGGCTGCAATCATCATCTGCAGTGATTTTGGAGCCCCCCAAAATAAAGTCTGACACTGTTTCCACTGTTTCCCCATCTATTTCCCATGAAGTGATGGGACCAGATGCCATGATCTTCGTTTTCTGAATGTTGAGCTTTAAGCCAACTTTTTCACTTTCCTCTTTCACTTTCATCAAGAGGCTTTTTAGTTCCTCTTCACTTTCTGCCATACGGGTGGTGTCATCTGCATATCTGAGGTTATTGATATTTCTCCCGGCAATCTTGATTGCAGCTTGTGTTTCTTCCAGTCCAGCGTTTCTCATAATGTACTCTGCATAGAAGTTAAATAAGCAGGGTGACAATATTCAGCCTTGACGTACTCCTTTTCCTATTTGGAACCAGTCTGTTGTTCCATGTCCAGTTCTAACTGTTGCTTCCTGACCTGCATACAGATTTCTCAAGAGGCAGGTCAGGTGGTCTGGTATTCCCATCTCTTTCAGAATTTTCCACAGTTTATTGTGATCCACACAGTCAAAGGCTTTGGCATGGTCAATAAATCAGAAATAGATGTTTTTCTGGAACTCTCTCACTTTTTCCATGATCCAGAGGATGTTGGCAATTTGATCTGTGGTTCCTCTGCCTTTTCTAAAACCAGCTTGAACATTAGGAAATTCACGGTTCACGTATTGCTGAAGCCTGGCTTGGAGAATTTTGAGCATTACTTTACTAGCGTGTGAGATGAGTGCAATTGTGCGGTAGTTGGAGCATTCTTTGGCATTGCCTTTCTTTGGGACTGGAATGAAAACTGACCTTTTCCAGTCCTGTGGCCACTGCTGAGTTTTCCAAATTTGCTGGCATATTGAGTGCAGCACTTTCACAGCATCATCTTTCAGGATTTGAAATAGCTCCACTGGAATTCCATCACCTCCACTAGCTTTGTTCGTAGTGATGCTTTCTAAGGCCCACTTGTCTTCACATTCCAGGATGTCTGGCTCTAGGTGAGTGATCACACCATCGTGAATATCTTGGTCATGAAGATCTTTTTTGTATAGTTTTTCTGTGTATTCTTGCCATCTCTTCTTAATATCTTCTGCTTCTTTTAGGTCCATACCATTTCTGTCCTTTATTGAGCCCATCTTTGCATGAAATGTTCCCTTGGTGTCTCTAATTTTCTTGAAGAGATCTCTAGTGTTTCCCATTCTGTTCTTTTCCTCTATCTTTGCATTGATCGCTGAGGAAGGCTTTCTTATCTCTCTTTGCTATTCTTTGGAACTCTGCATTCAGATGCTTATATCTTTCCTTTTCTCCTTTGCTTTTCACGTCTCTTCTTTTCACAGCTATTTGTAAGGCCTCCCCAGACAGCCATTTTGCTTTTTTGCATTTCTTTTCCATGGGGATGGTCTTGATCCCTGTTTCCTGTAAAATGTGATGAACCTCCATCCATAGTTAATCAGGCACTCTATCTATCAGATCTAGTCCCTTAAATCTATTTCTCACTTCCACTGTTTAATCATAAGGGATTTGATTTAGGTCATACCTGAATGGTCTAGTGGTTTTCCCTACTTTCTTGAATTTAAGTCTGAATTTGACAATAAAGAGTTCATTATCTGAGGTTGAATGGTTCTATGAAGACCTACAAGACCTTTTAGAACTAACACCCAAGAAAGATTTCCTTTTCATATAGGGGACTGGAATCCAAAAGTAGGAAGTCAAGAAACACCTGGAGTAACAGGCAAATTTGGTCTTGGAATATGGAATAAAGCAGCGCAAAGACTAATAGAGTTTTGCCGGGAAAATGCACTGGTCATAGCAAACATCCTTTTCCAACAACACAAGAGAAGACTCTACACATGGACATCACCAGATGGTCAACACCGAAATCAGACTGATTATATTCTTTGCAGCCAAAGATGGAGAAGCTCTATACAGTCAGCAAAAACAAGACTAACTCTAACTAACTATTATTTTTAAAAGGAATTCTGCTTCCTGAGGGATATGCAACTATAATAACATTTCCTATGTTTACTGTTTCCACACTCTGCCACAATCTACCCTATAACAAAGAGGTTTATGTATGGAACATGAAGTGTACCAACCAGTTATAAACACATTAGTCAGCAGTACTAAACTACAGTTCAATGGAAATTTTCTTTGCAGGCACACCTCTCTTATTCTCATGGTTTTATGAACAATATTCAAAGAAAGCAAGAGCGATTCATTTCTGTCTTCTTACCACTTATATACTTTGGTATAAAATAAATAATCTGATAAGTATTACATTAACGTGGGCTTCTCTGGTGGTTCAGATGGTAAAGAATCTGCCTGGAATGCGGGAAACTCGGGTCCGATTCCTGGGTCAGGAAGATCCCCTGGAGGAGGGCATGGCAACCCCACTCCAGTATTCCGGCCTGGAGAATCCCCATGGACAGAGGAGCATGGCAGGCTACAGTCCATAGGGTCGCAAAGAGTGGGACACAACTGAGCCACTAAGCTCAGGTTAACCAATTACTAGGTTTCCAGTTGAAGGTTTCCAGTTGGTTAGCAATGACCTGCTTCCAGCTCATATTCTCAAACCTCAATTGCACTTTCCCATTTAAGCAATCCAGTTTTCTCATCAAGTTCTGAGCTGCTAAGATACTATTTATCTATGTTTAAAAATAAATTGAGTAGCTTAGCTTTTTTTTCTGCTAAGGGTGGTTCTAACTGAAGAGCTTTCTTCAATAAATAGAAAAATTATATTCCTCAATGTTCCACCCTCTGGTGTTAAGGCAGGCCTGGTCATCTGGAAAAGAATGTCAAGCTCAAAAATGAACATTATAGGGTCTCCTTCATTTTCAGGAGAACAGAAAGAGTTTCTGGGCTCTTTGTATGCATAGGCTATAATGTACACTAATGCCTATCTACATCTGAAATTATTATTTTAGAAAGAAGAGTATAACATTTTAAGGATTTGTTTATTGGAATTTCTTTTACTTTAAACAGTTCCCCTCTTTTATTACTTTTTTCATCTCTTCAACTAGCCTCAGGTAATATATTTTTCAGAATACTCTCAAGCATTACAAAAATATTCAAGGATGTGTGCTTATAAATGCCTAAAGGTGCCCCTTTCCATGCAATTTATAGAGTGAGTACTCCTTACCTCTTGTCCTTATGCTAATGTGCTTTGCTCTCACCTTATCCTACAAGAGTAAAATAAACTGGGATAAAATGCAAACATAAAGTTACACAAGTAGAGAAATAAATGAGTGGGAATTCTTGGTAATATTCAAAAATATATTAAGAATCTCTGGAAACATAAGATAGGAATTGGGACCAATTTTGCAACCAGTTTTGCTTTATTAGGCATCCTAGCTATCTGGTTACAAAAGCAAGGAAATACTTATTAATATTTTTAAGATTTTAGGGGAAATTTAAGAATATTATGGAAGCCTAAGAATAACCATATCCCTCAAATTAAAAGTATAAAGGCTGAAAAACATGGTGTTGAGAGATCACAGATTCTAAGATCTGGGTCTAATCCTGGCCCAGCACTCACAATATGAAGGAAGCCCTTTAAACCCTCTGAACTTCAACCCTTCACCTATAAAAGGAAGATATTGAACATGATCCTCCAGGTTCCTTCAGGCTCTAAACCTCTGGCATATGGATGGATCCTGAATAAATGCTGTTGAATAAAAATGCCTACAACTGCCAAAAATCAAGAGACTGAAAATGCAGACTACAGCCTACCCACACTGCTCTGATCCAAAGTAGAGAGACTATAAATCCACTAGAAAACCAGAGTCAGTCTCATAAACTGTACAGAGGGGACAGAAGGAATAACATTAAAACCAGAGCATCCCTTCTAGAAGTTGTAACATACAGTTGTAGTCAGAACATTCAATCGAAATTCAGAGATGAACCTTGGTTTCCTGCAGAGATCAAACAGGAAGCTGAGCACCGCTCGAAAGAGAAGCTTTGACATGGGATCTGAGTGAGAATGAGGGAGCTATTGAAAGGTATCAGTGCTGACAGAGACAGACAGAAGCAGGAATGGGAGGGAAAATGTAATTTCCCTGTTTAAGTAATAAGAAATAGAGTGTTTAACAAATCTTGACTGAATGTAGTTTGTCCCCATGAACCCCTTAATAGTATGACCGGTTATGTTGGTTATATGAATGAATATTCTGCATGTGCCATAAAGAAGACCTAAACTAAGAAGTCTGCTGGGAAAGAGGATTGAGGCTGTGGTCGCAGTCCCATGTGGAGAAATCACTGCAGTTTTCCAGTTGGATCCACTTTCATCAGATACTTCAAACTTTTCTATCCACTTATGGGCAACAAGGATATGCCAATGGAAAACAGGCTCACCTCATTTCCTAAAGTGGGGAAATCAAAAGTGTTTTTTTTTTTTTATTACAAAGTCTTTTTTAAAATAGAAAACTTTATGCAATTTGTATCAGATTTTTACTGTGCTAGTTTTCACAAGTTACTTAACCTCTCTATGCCTCAGTTTTCTCAACTATAAAATGGGGGAAATGAAACCAATCTCAAAGACTAGAGCAAGTAAATTCACATATGTAAAGCAATTAGAACAGCATCCAGCACATTGTAAGTGCTATGAAAACATTTTATTGTTACTGTTGTTGTCATGTCAACCCTCTGAAAGACCAAGTAGTGTTCTAAAATCCATGACATTCAGCCTTCCTGATTCTCAAGAAAATGCCAAAATAAAAAGACATTTGGGAAATAAAATGAATGCCATTCCAGAATAGCCACCTTTGAGGGTGAGGGATGGGGGGTGAAGTCGCTCAGTCGTGTCCGACTCTTTGTGACCCCGTGGACTGTAGCCTACCAGCCTTCTCCGTCCATGGGATTCTCCAGGCAAGAATACTGGAGTGGGTTACCATTTCCTTCTCCAGGGGATCTTCCCGACCCAGGGATTGAACCCGGGTCTCCCGCATTGGAGGCAGACGCTTTAACCTCTGAGCCACCTTTATCTATGTTTAATATTAATAATTTGGAAGAGTAGGCAGGCAAAGTCCAAACCATTTCAAGAATTATGCAAGATATATACATTTCAGTTACTTAAACCAAATTATCAAAAACTAAAATAAAGGATGTCTTGTTGAATATTGTGTGGAAATCATATATTGTAATCAGTTCCTGCTTCCAAAGGCTCTTGTTCACATAGATGTGGAATAGCTGATTGCAATATTCTGTGCCAAGAGGCACTCAATGCTATGGAGAGAGAGGAAGCCAGCTTGGGTTGCCAGGTGAAATAAAAGCTCCAAGGTAAGGAGAGAACTCTTTCCCAGGAGTTAGAAGTCAATCTGACATGTTTTGCCTGAAAAAAAATGTGTCCTTTGCCCTTAAATTTACATTTGCTCCCTGCAAGATGCCTCTAGGCTTTCTGGAATTTCCACTTGAAGTCAAACTTGCTTTAGCAATAATTTTCCATTGTTACAGCTATAGCTAACACTGATAGCCTGACTGAAGGAAAAAAAATGTAGCAATTAAAAGTACAGCAGAATATTTTAACCCTGGCATTTTGACACTGTAGAAACATAATTTGACCCAAGTAAAATTAGATTAGGTAGAAATTATCCTGAGGAATAAAACTAACAATGCTAAAGATAGGTACATAAATATGTACATATATACATACATATTTATATATAAATGGTTTTTTCTTATTTTTTAATAAAAAAGATTTGAAGACTTGAATATTATTTTTATTTAAAAATTCTATTGAAACTTTTCATGGACGCAAATTACTTTATTTTAGTTAAGAAGACAAACAAGGTTTGCAAATGAAAAGGTAACTCTGATCATGCATAGATGCATGCTGAGTTGCTCAGTCATGCCCGACTCTGCAACCCTTTGAACCTTAGACTCTGCAACCCTTTGAACCGTAGCCTCCCAAGCTCCTCTGTCCATGGGGATTCTCCGGGCAAGAATACTGGAGTGGGTTACCATTTCCTTCTCCAAACTGATCATACTGAGCAGTAAAACATGATTTTGAATTATGATACATTTTTAGTCAGAATAACTGACTGACTTCTGGTAGCCCCCAAAGGCTTGACTTCTATTTTTCTGTAAGGTAGGAAAAAAATATCTGCTGACACAGATGTTTTCCCCACCTAAGGTTAGAAAATCACAACTAGAAATGTTTAATATAGCTACTACAAAAGATTATATTACCTACCTTTCTACTTTATAGGATCATGTGTGATCAAATAAAAGCTGTGTGAGGGAACTTTGAGAACTATAAAATGCTATACAGTATAATAAACAATAGAATCTACACAGGTAAAATTAAAGTATACAAGAGTCCAAAAAGTGGGCTGGAGAATAGAGGTAAGAAGGTACATAAATGCTCATCTTTTTAGTTGATGATTTGGAACCCAAGTGATATTGGAAGCCACAGCAGAAAAGTACTCATCTGTAGCTCTCAGGGGCAATGGGAGTACATACATGAAAGAAAATTCTTAAAGCCTGTGTGATTCAAATTTTCATTTGTATGAATCACTGAGGATCTTGTGAAAGTGCAGATTCTGATTCATTAAGTCTGGGGCAGGCCTTGAGATTCTACCTTTCTTACAAACTCCCAGGTGGATAACACCCAGGCTGTTGGTCCACCCATGGAGTAGCAAGACTTGACTATCAAGGGCTGACTGAGGAGCAAATCAGGTGTTACAAAATGAAGATTGGCTAAGACACTCAGGGTGTCATGAAACATCCAAGAAGATTGATAGTAGAGATCTTGATCAGGAAAAGATGTAAATAAGACACATGTGTCAAAATCATAAGCTGGGATGGAAGGACCAGAAGAAATCAACATGTATCAGATGAACTGAAGTCAGGAAACATAGTAGATATATGATGCTCTTCCTTGGGGATTCTTTAATAATTCTGAAGAGAGGGAATTCCCTTAGGAGGTAGAAATCAGCCACATGAAAGAACCCAAAAAGTCTTCATCAGCAATTAGTCTTTATCAACTAAATATTAGGCATTCCCAGAGTTTGAAAGAATCATATATTCACAAAAGTCTGTCATAAATCATTTTTAGACAAACTTAATACTTAGCAACAGGCTGACTTACCATATTTCTCACCCTCCGAGCGAGTGTCTGGTTGTTGGTCTCCTAGAAATAAGCACAAAGGGCAAACAAATCTTTATTTTTAGCAGTTGGTGTCTCTGAAGATCAATACCTACTTCTCCCTGCCCTAAAAATACTAGTCCCTAAATTTTAATACACAGAATAACATAAAGTCAGTTGGACTGGTGAACTGGTACTTAATACCTGAATTCACTGATAAAGAGCACCAAATTTTGAATTAAAAAAAACAAAATTGCATGCAGAGAAAGACACGTACTGTATTTTTTCACTTAAATCCAAAAAATAAAACAAATGTCAAAGAATGTAACAAAATAGGAACAGAAACTCATAGATACAGAGATCATAGTAGCAGTTATCAGAGGGGAAGGGGATGGCAAGAGGGGAGAAGTAGGGAAAGAGAGTTAAGAGATACAAGTTACTAGATATAAAATAAAATAGGTAATAATTTTAAATCATTACCACAAATCTTACAAATAACACTTTAAATGTTAAAAAAAAAAAAAACCCTGCATACTTGTAAGACCTGTAATGGAAAAAAATCTGAAAATATATATAATATATATTTAGCTGAGTCATTTTACTTTACACCTGAAAGTAACACAGCATTGTACATCAACTATACTTCAATAAAAAAAATTTTTTTAACTGCATGAAAATGCTGGAGGTAAGAGGTTTGGGCATGGGGAATAAAGCTATTAACTCTTGCATTTTTATCCAAGCCTTATACAGCTTAGATGATATACAGACAGTCTTGCAAAATTCAGCACCAAAAAATGAGGCTCTTTATTTACTTTCATTTTACGCTAATACTTATTCCTTAGAAGGAACATTAGTCCTAGAAACTTAATATGCATTAAATACTTATTAACTACATGCAGAATAGAGAAAAGAGATGTAATTCAAATTTAGCAGCCACACTTTAGCCATGTTACACATGGCCTTTGGCTTTCACAGAAAGTCCTACATGATATATAATAGCATAGCCTGTTCAATTTGGTAGGTAAAATTTAGGGTTATTTGCGAGGAAGAAAAAAAAGGTAGCAAGCTCTATGTTGAACAATGATAGCATACTAAGGCTGTAACATTCAAATAATTCCACACACATATTAAACAAAAATTTTAATACTTTTGATAAGCACCCCATTCTTTGGTGCTTTATCAGATTTGCCAACCCATTAATGAATGCTGTTGAAAAGAATTCCCACTGTAAACCTGGTGGGCAGAAATGACAACACTTGGTCTAAGTTCTAACAATAATGAATCATTGAGTCAGAGTTGTGATAAAGATTCAAGGGAAAGTGAATATGTATAAGCTGTGTTCACTTGGAAAAGATAATAATGATGATAAGTAGAATAGCAGATGACACCATCCTTATGACAGAAAGTGAAGAAGTAGTAAAGAGCCTCTTAATGAAAGTGAAAGACGACAGTGAAAAAGTTGGCTTAAAACTGAACATTCAAAAAACTAAGATCATGTTATCCAGTCCTATCACTTCATGGCAAATAGATGGAAAAACAGTGGAAACAATGGCAGACTTTATTGTTTGGGGCTCCAAAATCACTGCAGATGGTGACTGTAGCCATGAAATTAAAAGACACTTGCTCTTTGGAAGAAAAGGTATGACCAACCTAGACAGCATATTAAAAAGCAGAGACATTACTTTGCCAACAAAGGTCCATCTAGTCAAGGCTATGGTTTTTCCAGTGGTCATGTATGGATGAGAGAGTTGGACTATAAAGAAAGCTGAGAGCCAAAAAATTGATGCTTTTGAACTATGGTGTTGGAAGAGACTCTTGAGAGTCTCTTGGACTGAAAGGAGATCTAACCAGTCCATCCTAAAGCAAAACAGTCCAGAATATTCATTGGTGATGGACAGGGCCTGGCGTGCTTCAGTTCATGGGGTCTCGACTGCAGCGAAGAGTCGAGTCGGACATGACTGAGCTACTGAACTGAACCGACTGATAGTAATAAAATTATTGTCATTAAAAGAAGAATTAGCTATTGGTGCAGGAGAAAACTCTTGAGAATCCCCTGGACAGCAAGGAGATCAAATCAGTCACTCCTAAAGGAAATCAACCCTTAATATTCATTGGAAGAATGAAGCTAAAGCTCCAATACTTTGGCCACGTGATGTGAAGAGCCAACTCATTGGAAAAGACCCTGATGCTGGGAAAGATTGAGGGTTGGAGAAGGGAGCAACAGAAGAAAGATGGTTGGGTGGCATCACTGACTCAATGGACATAAGTTTGATCAAACTCCGGGAGACAGTGAACAACAGGGAAGCCTGGCGTGCTGCAGTTCATGGGGTCACAAAAAGTCAGACGTGACTGAGCAACAACAACAAGCTATTGAAACAGCAGTGTGTTCCTTCCCACCGAGGCCATTTTCAGCACCTATAATTCACAACTAGCTAGAAGAGCACTCAGTAATTAAACACACAGGCTGACATTTTTCAGTAAGACTCTCCCCTTCTGTCCACCCCTTAGGCTCCAGGTGCCAGGAAGAAATCCAGGCACTCATGAAAACCTTTGAATTGTAGGCCCTCCTGCCAGCTGCCTGTGCTCTCCCACCATCAGTGGGAAAACCTGGGCTTCTGCCTTAGTTGCTTTGCCCAGAGCTCCATTTCCTTTCCTGTGTTCATGTATCTGGCAGTGACCCTGAGGTCCTGCCTCACTCCTGCCAGCTCTGAAGACAGAATCCTGCTTGCAAGGCTCTAACTCCCTGACTTTGATATGTCTAAACAGAGAGAACAGCCAGAGCCACAATGTTGCCATTTCTCTGAATTTCCAACATCTTCTGGTAGCTGGAATTGCCACTGTGGTGACCTGCTTGCCAAATCAGACATACTCTGGAGCCTGCTGCCCATCAAAACTGTGCCGGAGCTTAGCACACCCAGTATACTTCAAGGGACCAGAAATCTACCCAAGCAGAGTCAGCTTCTGTAGCTGATTTCATTTCTCATCTCTCCTGGCTTCACTGAACCCTGCTAAAAAGGCCTGAGAGCCTGCAAGCCCAAGATGGATGTGATGCTAAACCTCCATCATTTGCAAAAGAGGCTAGCTATAAACTCCTTGCTGAAAAGAACACAGGACCCAGAGTATGGGCATAACTATGTCCACGGGCTTATTAATTTCTTCCTTCCTTCAATTCAGTTGCTCAGTCATGTCCAACTCTTCATGAACCCATAGACTGCAGCACACCAGGTTTCCCTGTCTATCACCAACTCCTGGAGTTTACTCAAACTCATGTCCATCGAGTCAGTGATGCCATCCAGCCATTTCATTCTCTGTCATCCCCTTCTCCTCCTGCCTTCAGTCTTTTCCATCATCAGGGTCTTTTCCATCATCAGGGTCTTTTCAAATGAGTCAGCTCTTCATATCAGGTAGCCAAAGTACTGGAGTTTCAGCTTCAGCATCAGTCCTTCTAATTAATATTCAGGACTTAATATCCATCCTTTAGGATGGAGTGGTTAGTTCTTTGCAGTCCAAGGGACTCTCAAGAATCTCCTCCAACATCACAGTTCAAAAGCATAAATCCTTTGGCACTCAGCTTTCTTTATAGTCCCACTCTCACATCCGTACAAGACTACTGGAAAAACCATAGCCTTGACTAGACAGACCTTTGTTGGCAAAGTAATGTCTCTGCTTTTTAATATGCTATCTAGGTTGGTCATAACTTTTTTCTTTAATATGCTGTCTAGGTTGGTCATAATTTTTCTTCCAAGGAACAAGCATCTTTTCATTTCCTGGCTGCAGTCACAATCTGCAGAGCCCCCAGAAATAAACACTGTTTTCATTGTTTCCCCATCTATTTGCCATGAAGTGATGGGACCAGATGCCATGATCTTAGTTTTCTGAATGTTGAGCTTTAAGCCAACTTTTTCACTCTCCTCTTTCACTTTCATCAAGAGGCTCTTTAGTTTTTCTTTACTTTCTGCCATAAGGGTGGTGTCCTCTGCATATCTAAGGTTATTGATATTTCTCCCAGCAATCTTGATTCCAGCTTGTACTTCATCCAGCCCAGCATTTCTCATAATGTACTCTGCATATAAGTTAAACAAGCAGGGTGACAATATACAGCCTTGACATACTCCTTTTCCTGTTTGGAACCAGTCTGTTGTTCCACATCCAGTTCTAACTGTTTTTCTTAACCTGCATACAGATTTCTCAGGAGGTGGATCAGGTGGTCTGATATTCCCATCTCTTCCTTTCTTAATTTATTCATTATTAGCAAACATTTATTGACCTCTTACTGGGTATCAAGAATCTGCCTGCAGTGTGGGCGACCCTGTTTCAATCCCTGTGTCGGGAAAAAGCCCTGGAGAAGGAAATGGCAACCCACTCCAGTATTTTTGCCTGGAGAATCCCATGGCCAGAGGAGCCTGGCAGGCTACAGTTCATAGGGTCACAAAGAGTCGGACATGACTGAAAGACTTCACTTTCACTGGGTATCAAATACTAGGCTAGCCATTGAAGCTACCTAGGTGACTAAGGGAATCCTGGCCCTCTTGGAATTGTTTGGAAAAGCCTCAGGAAGATAGACTTTAACCAAATAAACACACCAGTAACAATTTACTTGCAAATGTGGTATCGGAGATGCTATGAAGGAGAAGTACAAGATGTGAGGACAATATCTAATCTAAAATTTAAAAGATGAGTAAGAGCCAGCATGATGGTTGGCAGTCTTGGCAAAGGGCATAGTGTGGGCAAAGAGCCTATGATAGTAAGGAACTTGGCAGGTACGAGGAACTAAAACAAAGCCAGCATGGCTGGAGAACAGTGGGTGAGAGGCTGAGTGATAGGAGCTGGGACTAGAGAAGCAGGAAGGGAGGGCAAATGAGCACACGTGGTTATACCCTTGTAGAAATATATGCTGGAGCACCCAAGGTCTGAGAGGATACGAGGTTGTTGAGTATCATCTGTAATCTTTTATGTTTTCAAAAAAAAGAATTGCTGCTGAAGTCAAAAAGATAACAGTATTCTGGGCATCATGATCAGGTACTGGAACAAAATAAAAATCATCCCATGCATCAGTAAACTTTTTTTTTTTTAACAGTTCGATTTTGAAGCTGAAGCTCCAATATTTTGGCCACCCAATGCGAAGAGCTGACTCATTGGAAAAGACTCTGATGCTGGGAAAGACTGAAGGCAAAAGGATAGGAGGCAGCAGAGGATGAGATGGTTAGATGGCATCTCTGACTCAAAGGACATGAATATGAGCAAACTTCAGGAAGGAGTTTGCTCATATTGCTCCATTGTGAAGGAGAGGAGTGCCACAGTCCATGGGGTCACAGAGAGTCGGACACAACTTAGTGACTGAGCAACAATAACGAACAACAAGTAGCCACAATTCAAAGAAAAATATAGTGGGGTTAGGGAAGGCCCAGAGAAAGTCGAAAGAAAAAGGGCCAGAAAATGTGGTCCAAACATAAACACATCACACAGAGAGAAAAAAGGATTAAGGTGGAAATGAACCAAGTCTACAAAATCAAAGGGTACAGAGTGGTTAAAAGGAAGAGAAAGATGAATACTACATTTTAGAAATTAGAAATGGGGTTTTTATGGAAAGTTTGCAAATTTATATCCTGAAAAAAAAATACATTTTATTTTACATCAAGTTTTGCTTTCTGCATGGCCATGGTGGGTTCAGAAAGATGTAGACCAACACTGCTCCTCACTCCCTTTCAGCCTAGGGCAGGCATGCTGTGTCTGGTTTTTTTGTCTGTACAATGGGAGGAAGCTCCATCACAGTTGTTGTCAGGAGTAAGCAACGTGATACTAAAATGCTCACCATCGTGCCTGTCACATAACAGATACGTGGTGATGAATGCTAATGCCCTTCCTTGTAGAAAACAGGAGCTCTGACAGATGCTGCCACATGAAAATAAATAGGTGAATGAAAAGAAGAGACGACTGATAAACAAGAGATTATTTTGTATATCACTAATATTTTTTTTATACAGCCTGAAGCACGAAGAAAATAAGTGCACCTCAAAACATACTCACTGGTATCCCTTCCAAACCACAAGAGCACAATAGATGGTCGCTGACATTCTGGTCTAGCAGGAGTCTCCCTGACACTCCTTAAATAATCATGCCCCAGGCAGCTCTGGCCCAAGGCTGTTCCAGTGTTTACCTACTTTGCTTGTCTCCCACTTTTCACCACTAGGATGAACATGCTCCTCCACATAAATACAGACAGACAGATATACATTTTCCAAGACTCTTAACCTTTTTTTTTTAACCTGTTCCTAACCCTCAGTGCTCTCAATTAACCCATCCTTATTCCAGATATTCAGGTACAATGTGCCCCACTTTAGAGTAGGGGAGTGGGATGAATGGGGAGAATGGGATACTCTTATACACACTACTATGTATAAAAGAGACAGCTGATGAGAACCTACTGTATACCACGGGGAACTCTATCAGTGCTCTCTGGTGACCAAAATGGGAAGGAAATTCAAAAAAGAGGGATACATTTATACAAATAACACAACACTGTAAAGGAACTATCGGTTCAGTTTAGTCGCTCAGTCGTTTCCAACTCTGTGACCCCATGGACTGCAGCACGCCAAGCCTCCCTGTACGTCACCAACTCTGGCAGTTTACTCAAACTCATGTCCACTGAGTAGGTAATGCTATCCAACCATTTCACCCTCTGTTGTCCCCTTCTCCTCTCGCCTTCAATCTTTCCCAGCATCAGGGTCTTTTCAAACGAGTCAGCCCTTCGCATCAGGTGGCCAAAGTATTAGAGTTTCAGCTTCAACATCAGTCCTTCCAATGAACATTCAGGATTGATTTCCTTTAGGATGAACTGGTTGGATCTCCTTGCAGTTCAAGGGACTCTCAAGAGCCTTCTCCAACACCACAGTTCAAAAGCATCAATTCTTCAGCGATCAGCTTTCTTTATAGTCCAATGCTCACATCCATATATGACCACTGGAAAAACCATAGCCTTGGTTAGACAGACCTTTGTTGACAAAGTAATGTCTCTGCTTGTTAACATGCTGTCTAGGTTGGTCATAACTTTCCTTCCAAGGAGCAAGCGTATTTTAATTTCATGGCTGCAGTCAACATCTGCAGTGATTTTGGAGCCCAGAAAAATAAAGTCAGCCACTGTTTCCACTGTTCCCCCATCTATTTGCCAAGAAGTGATGGGACCGGATGCCATGATCTTAGTTTTCTGAATGTTGAGCTTTAAGCCAACTTTTTCACTCTCCTCTTTCACTTTCATCAAGAGGCTCTTTAGTTCTTCTTCACTTTCTGCCATTAGGGTGGTGTCATCTGCATATCTGAGGTGATTGATATTTCTCCCGGCAATCTTGATTCCAGCTTGTGCTTCATCCAGCCCAGTGTTTCTCATGATGTACTCTGCATAGAAGTTAAATAAGCAGGGTGACAATATTCAGCCTTGACGTACTCCTTTTCCTACTTGGAACCAGTCTGTTGTTCCATGTCCAGTTCTAACTGTTGCTTCCTGACCTGCATACAGATTTCTCAAGAGGAAGGTCAGGTGGTCTGGTATTCCCATCTCTTGAAGAATTTTCCACAGTTTATTGTTATCCACACAGTCAAAGGCATTTGGCATAGTCAATAAAGCAGAAATAGATGTTTTTCTGGAACTCTCTTGCTTTTTCCATGATCCAGCAGATGTTGGCAATTTGATCTCTGGTTCCTCTGCCTTTTCTAAAACCAGCTTGAACATCTGGAAGTTCACAGTTCACGTATTGCTGAAGCCTGGCTTGGAGAATTTTGAGCATTACTTTACTAGCATGTGAGATGAGTGCAATTGTGTGGTAGTCTGAGCATTCTTTGGCATTGCCTTTCTTTGGGACTGGAATGAAAACTGACCTTTTCCAGTCCTGTGGCCACTGCTGAGTTTTCCAAATTTGCTGGCATATTGAGTGCAGCACTTTCACAGCATCATCTTTCAGCATTTGAAACAGCTCCACTGGAATTCCATCACCTCCACTAGCTTTGTTCGTAGTGATGCTTTCTAAGGCCCACTTGACTTCACATTCCAGGATGTCTAGCTCTAGATGAGTGATCACACCATCGTGAATATCTTGGTCATGAAGATCTTTTTTGTACAGTTCTTCTGTGTATTCTTGCCATCTCTTCTTAATATCTTCTGCTTCTGTTAGGTCCATACATTTCTGTCCTTTATTGAGCCCATCTTTGCATGAAATGTTTCCCTGGTATCTCTAATTTTTTGAAGAGATCTCTAGTCTTTCCCCTTCTGTTGTTTTCTCTATTTGTTTGCACTGATCACTGAGGAAGGCTTTCTTATCTCTTCTTGCTATTCTTTGGAACTCTGCATTCAGATGCTTATATCTTTCCTTTTCTCCTTTGCTTTTCACTTCTCTTCTTTTCACAGCTATTTGTAAGGCCTCCTCCGAGAGCCATTTTGCTTTTTTGCATTTCTTTTTCTTCGGGATGGTCTTGCTCCCTATCTCTTCTACAGTGTCACGAACCTCTGTCCATAGTTCATCAGGCACTCTGTCTATGAGATCTAGTCCCTTAAATCTATTCCTCACTTTCACTGTATAATCGTTAGAGATTTAAGTCATACCTGAAGGGTCTAGTGGTTTTCCCTACTTTGTTTAACTTAAGTCTGAATTTGGCAATAAGGAGTTCATGATCTGAGCCACAGTCAGCTTCCGGTCTTGTTTTTGCTACTGTATAGAGCTTCTTCATCTTTGGCTGCAAAGAATATAATCAATCTGAAATCAGTGTTGACCATTTGGTGATGTCCATGTGTAGAGTCTTCTCTTGTGTTGTTGGAAGAGGCTGTTTGCTATGACCAGTGCATTCTCTTGGAAGAACTCTATTAGCCTTTGCCCTGCTTCATTCTGTACTCCAAGGCCAAATTTGCCTGTTACTCCAGGTGTTTCTTGACTTCCTACTTTTGTATTCCAGTCCCCTGATGAAAAGGATAACTATACTCAAAAAAAAAAAAAATTAAACCCTTTTAACAGATGTCTTTAATGCTGTAGTGTGAATTAGTGTTATGCTACATTTTGCAGAAAGAAATTAGGTAATTTATCCATATTCATAGTAACTACATTTTTAGACAATGTCCCCTAAGAGCAAACATAAACACAAATTTCTTGCAGAAACTGTGACACCCAGATGATAGATGGCAGACAAGGGGAGGTAAAGAAAAGGCCAGGTTTGGCAGTAATGATGTCATTTCTGAACCATTTATGCAATTAATTGCCTGCCAAATGGGGCTTCCCAGGTGGTGCTAGTGGTAAAGAACCCATCTGCCAATGCAGGAGGCATAAGAGACATGGGTTCAATCCCTGGGTTGGAAAGGTTCCCTGGAGAAGGAAATGGCAACCCGCTCCAGTATTCTTTCCTGGAAAATTCCATGGACAGAGGAACCTGGCAGGCTACAGTCTATTGGGCCACAAAGGAATCAGACATGACTGAGTGTACACACACATACCTACTTATATGGAAAGTCATGTTGCCCAATTTTTACTATTGTCTCTTTTCATTTGTGATTTTTAAAAAATATCCCTTTGTTTCTCCTCAGAAAAATAAAAACAAAGATTCATTGAATGAATGAGATCTATGTGATATCATCTCAAGCAATGTCATCCTAAATAAACACTTCTAGGATTCACTTCATTAGCCCAGATCAGCACTATACTTTGAATGAGTAAAGATGCAATATCCTTCCATATCAGCCTATATAATAGGTCCAAATGCTATGTGATGGGCAGGTAAGAGAAGAAAAGATAGAAATTGGGCAAATTTCTAATAACCGCATATAGAATCACAAGCCCAAAAATGATGCTTAAAAGTTTATGGAAAATTGAGAGCACTGATTGCAAATTTCTGTGCTGTGTTTTAGGAGAGGGAGGTTCTAGAAATGGTGCTTATTACATTTATATACTACTTTAAATTAAAATAGCTTTGTCTTGTTTTTATTCATTCAACCAAAATTTCTTGAGCACCTACTCTATGTTAGTAGTGTGGCATTAGGGGTCACAAAAAAATAGCAAGACCCTGTCTCTATCCCCCATAGTTTGCAGTCCAGTGAGAAAGAGAATTCTCTATAATTCTTGAAGCAGCAACAGGACATAAGGGTGCCACCATTACAAGACATGGGAAAGATGTTTGAAGTACAGTGTACTGAAGTTAGTAACTCAGGGGATTCAAATTGGACTGCTGGCATAATGGTGTATCCCATTTCTGAATTCCAGAAGCACAGTCAAAGTCAGAATCTTACCCAGGTCCATGACAAAGACAGCGAATTAGATAAAGAAATGGTACTCAACAATCCTAACTCATTCTATTGCATTGCCTTAAGCATCTTTAGAAAGTGTTGAAGAAGAAAAGGGTCTCAAGTCAAATGAAGCAGTTAGAGCTCAATATGACTCATGACGTAGGTTAGCAAAATGCTCCTGGTACCAAGATATACTAGTCAATTTCCGAACCTTCAAGAGACATTTGAAGGTTAGTCTAAAGATCACTTCACATAGATTCATCTGCCTTTGGATACTGTCCAATTATATCCCCCCATGTAAAGGTCAGAAGCAAAACAGCCATACTTCAGTGCAAGCAGTGGACAACAAGAAGGAAAAGGGTGTAAGCTGAATAAGCATAAGCTACCAAGTATAAAATGATTGAAGATAAGAAAAGGATTAAACAGTCACAAAAGAAGAAAGTGAGAGCATCTCTTTTTAACAGTCATTGACCCATAACAGAATCCAATTACAAATACAAAAGGAAAAAGAACCATGATTCTCAGTGAAAAACAAGAAAACTCTGGTGTGACTTAGCTGGGATTACAATGGAAGGAAGGAGAGGAAAGAGGAAAATGAAGACAAAATAAGTAGAGAGAGGTTATTACATATGCACAGATATACTCTGGGACTTTTTTTTTTTTTCTGTGGTGTTTTCCCATATTTATTCTGAACAGCTGCCACATCACAATGATATACTTTAATGTTGCTGTTGTTGCCACAGAGGTTTAAAATAGGTGAAGGTGAAAGTGAAAAGTCACTCAGTTGTGTCTTTACAACACCATGGACTGTACAGTCCATGGAATTCTCCAGGCCACAATACTGGAGCCGGTAGCCATTCCCTCCTCCGGGGGATCCTCCCAACCCAGGGATTGAACCCAGTTCTCCTGAATTGCAGGAGGATTCTTTACCGTCAGAGCCACTAGAATATGTGCCAAAATACAATTGTTAGTTCAGTTCAGTTCAGTTGCTCAGTCATGTCCGACTCTTTGCAACCCCATGAATCGCAGCACGCCAGACCTCCCTGTCCATCACCATCTCCCGGAGTTCACTCAAACTCTCATTAGTTCAGGGTAGCCCAAATCCTATGATGAAAATATTCTCTGTTTGATAGCAATTTACTAGGATCTGTGAATTTTGTATTATTTCTAATCTTGAGCTCCAAATGAGTTAAGAGTTTTCAGTCTACCTTTAGTATTTAATTAAATTGAATAGATTTTGTTCAGTAGGATTTGATGAGGAAAAAGCAGAAAATGTAGCATTTCGCAATATTGGTCCAACACAGAGACATGACGTTTTTAATGCAATAATAATTTGTTGAATAAAATAAATAATCAATTTTAATTACTGAGGATGAAAAAGGTAAGCTTTGTGACCATACAGAACAAGGAAAACCAATTTATGACATGAGAGCTTCCATAAGTACATCCTCGGCTATGTCAAATATTTCAGTCACAGTGTTCTACACCTTAAGCCTAGACATGGTCTCAGAATCCTTCTCAACACAGGACTCCAGGCAACTACACTGTTAAATTAAAGCTGACCTTTAGACTAAAACTGAGTCTTATCTCTGAAATAGAAGTCTCCATCAGACAAGCCATAAGCAAGAAATGTTTTCCTAGAATTTCTCCTCTGGTATCAACATAGAAATTAACAATTCTGATAATCATCAAATCCACAAATATATACATTTTAGAGCATGTTATTCTGCCTTCTTCCCCTTTTACAGTACTATGTGCATCTATAAATCTTGAGCAGACCACAGACCCAGCACAAGACAGCTTTGGTGGATACCCTTATTATTCAGTTCAGTTCAGTTCAGTCGCTCAGTCGTATCCGACTCTTTGTGACCCCATGAATCGCAGCACACCAGGCCTCCCTGTTCATCACCATCTCCCAGAGTTCACTCAGACTCACGTCCATCGAGTCCTTATTATAGGTTATATTAATTTGCACACTTAGACTATTATATTTATAAAACTTGACATAGGGCTTCCCTGATAGCTCAGCTGGTAAAGAATCCACCTGCAATGCAGGAGACCCTGGTTCAATTCCTGGGTTGGGAAGATCCTCTGAGAAGGGATAGGCTACCCACTCCAGTATTCTGGCCTGGAGAATTCCATGGACTGTACAGTTCATGGGGTCACAAAGAGTCGGACACAACTGAGCGACTTTCATTTGATATGAATTTTCTGTTATCCAAAACCTTGTATGTTTATTTAATGTCTAGAACACCATGGAATCACTAGAACCTGGCACATATAAGATACTTAATACATATGTATTGCTCAACAGGGTTACAAAAATTTTCAGGTCCTACAACTTCCTTCTCCAGACTATAGACAGTTACACTGCAAAGCATGGGTATCTGGGCCAGTTTCTGCCTATCCTGAATCCTGCAGAATAGCCCACAATAATGTCTACTGCCTGCAAATAACAAAGTTTATTCTTAGCCAGATCTCTAGGTTAATGTGACCTGTGTCCAGTGGTATGTTTTTTTTATTATTAATTTCTCTTTCATTATCAAGTTGGCAGGCTGATTCAGGGAATACACTTTTGCCCATGCTTAAAAACCATTCATGGCTAGAAATAAACAGAGTCCCTGACATCCTACATAAACTCAAAGTTATACTCTCCTAAACTTGTCAACTCTATGTAGCCAGTTTTCCCATGTCTGTTTTAGAGCATCCTTTGTCCTCAATCTGTGATATTTGATTGAGCCACCATTTTAAATATAGGTAACAGAGCCCAGCAATCAGAAGGGAATCCTGATTCTTTGGCCAGAAATTTTTTCAAAGGATCTTTCCATCCAAAAATATTTACTGTCTACTTTATTCAAAACAGGATGTTAGGCACCAGTGTTAATCAAGAATAAGATAGGCACAGCCTTGCTTTCAGAAAGCTCACATTCTAGTAAGAGAAGGACATAACTAACTTAAAATTAATAACTATTACAATTGTTCTGAGGGCCATAAAGAAGAGGTGTGAGATGCCTTAAAAGCATGAAACAAGGAAACTCGTTTGAGAGTCAAGGAAGGCTTATATTAAGATGTTGAAATATAGACAGGAATTAAACAGACCAAAGTTTAGGAGGATGAGTGTTTAAGGCTGTGGGAACAGCACATACAATACCTATAAGGAAAGAGAGAGCATGCACATTCTAAGACCTGATAAAATTCTATATACATACACCCCAGTGTTCACTGCAGCACTCTTTCCAATAGCCCGGACTTTGAAGCAACCTAAATGTCCATCGACAGAGGAAAGGATAAAGAAAATGTGGTATACATATACAATGGAATATTACACAGTCATAACAAAGAATGAAATAATGCCATTTGCAGCAACACGGATGGGCCTAGAGATTGTCATGCTGAGTGAAGTAAGTCAGACAGAGAAAAATAAATATATCATTTATATGTGCAATCTATTATAAAAATATTATAAATCAACTTATTTACAAAACAGGAGTCACAGATGTAGAAAGCAAACTTGTGGTTACCAAGGGTGAAAGGGGGGCAGGAAGGATAACTGGAAGATTGGTATTGACATATATACACCACCATATATAAAATAGGTAACTAATAAGAACCTACCGTACAGCACAAGGAACTTTGCTCAACACTCTGTAATGGCCTATATAGGAAAAGAATCTAAAAACAGTGCTTATATGTGTGTGTGTGTGCCTGATTCACTTTGCTACAAAGCAGAAACTAACACAACACTGTAAATCAACTAGACTTCAATAAAAATTAATTTTAAAAAAGTCTAGCACAATTGCAAATAATAAAAAGAAGAGAAAGCACAGGAACAATGGGTGGAGGCTTTATGTGGTTAATAGACTAGGATTTTTTTCTCTTTACTGTGACATCCGTGGGAAACCATTGAAGAGTTCTGGGCAGAGTTAAAATGTGTATTTTTCAAAGATTTGTCTGGCTGCAGTGTGCAGAATGAGAGAAAGGAAATAAGAATGATGAAAGAGACCAGTCAGGGACTGGAGCAGCTTTCTAGGTGAGAGATGGTTATAGCTCAGCCAATGGAGACGGAGACAAAGACTGACATAAAGGTATTTGATTGGTTAAAGTGACAGAGCTGGTTAAAGTGATAGAGCTACGAGGAAGGGAAAGAGGAACTCATGATAGGGTCTGTGTTTGTGGACTAGACAGCTAGGCAGGGGGTTGTATCAGACACTGAGATAGACATGGA
The DNA here is from genome assembly GCF_014754425.2 of Oryx dammah. Classification (NCBI taxonomy): domain Eukaryota; kingdom Metazoa; phylum Chordata; class Mammalia; order Artiodactyla; family Bovidae; genus Oryx; species Oryx dammah. The sequence goes on along the minus strand of NW_024070212.1, from coordinate 67,358,192 downwards.
ATGCGTCTAGAAGACTGATGATGTATTTGTTTCTGGACACAAGTCTAACCTCTAAACAGAGGTGTCATGTTGCCAATGGATACATGAGTTTGGAGTCTAGAGCAAAAACTATGATTAAAAATATACATTTGTCTTACCTAATGTATACTGGAATGAATTTTTAAGATTAACTTAATATGTGTCCTACAAACAGATTGTACCTTCCTTGGCTTCCTCTGTGCTATACAGTAGGCCCTGGCCAGCCATCTACTTCATACATAGCAGTGTACATATGTCAATTGAAAAAAAGTGAAAGTGAAACTCGCTCAGTTGTGTCCAACTCTTTGTGACCCCATGGACTATACAGTCCATGGAATTCTCCAGGCCAGAATACTGGAGTGGGTAGCTGTTTCCTTCTCCAGGGGATCTTCCCAATCCAGGGATCAAACCCAGGTCTCCCACATTTTAGGTGGATTCTTTACCAGCTGAGCCACCAGGGAAGCCCACATATGTCAATTACCACACTAAAAAACATTTTATACACACACACACACACAAATGAAAGAGAAATTAAGGGCAAGGGTAATAGTCTAAGGAAAGAGTCCCAATGAGAAGAAGAAAGTAATCTTCAGCTCACACCAAAAGAAGAGGGGAAGAGGTTGATGAAGCAACAAAGGAGACCAAGAGATAACAAGGAAACTTTCAGAAAATTTTCTTTACTCTCCAAATTTTCTATAATTAGAATGTCTTATAATAACTAAGAGCAACAGCCCTTATTTTAAAGTGAGACAAGGTATCAGAATGTTCATGGCAGGTTTTCTGTGCTATACTTTTGAAACCATAGGATTACAGCAACTAACAGTGATAAATACAGAAAGCACGGAAATACCAAAAATATATATAATACATTTCCTTTTGCTTTTACCCCTCTTAGCCAGCTTCTTAGGACATTATAATAACAAAGTAGATGTGCTGTGACATTTAAGTATCTTACTGGAATTAAAGAAGAATGAGCCTATTTGTCACCCCATGTCCTGCAAGGTACAGAATTCACTGTTACCCAGTTTGCACAACAGCAAGCCAACAATTATTTGTTGAGTACCTACTATATGCTGGAGCATAGGATACAGGTCTGCATCCTACAGATACACAAAATAGCCAGTTCACTGCCCTCTTGGAGCTTACAGTCTATCAGCCAAATGGACATTAAAAATAAGCATACAGGGTGGGAGGGAGGGAGGCTCAAAAGCGAGGGGATATATATATACAGCTGATTCACACTGTTGTGTAGCAGACTCAACAGAACACTGTAAAGCAATTATCCTCCAAATAAAAAGAAAAACATACAAATAAAAATATAACAAAAAATTATGTTCAGTGCTGTAAAGGAAAACTAGAGGATACTATGACACAATACAAGAAAACCTAATTTTCTCACACACACAAGTCATGGGAAAAAAGAAAAGAAGAATCACTCAGTAAGTGGCATTCAAGCCTGCATGTAAACAATGACAAAGAGGTATTCAAGAGATGATTGGAAGAAGCCTGCCAGAGCATGCATGGTAGATTGGGAGGGGTAAAATAAGCTAGTATCATTGGAGGGTTTGAATGGAGGAAAGAGTAGTAAAAGGGACACCTACAATGGAAAGAAGGGGCCAAATCATGCAGGGCCTCTAAGTCAGAGAAAACATGCTGGATTTTATCCTAAATGCAATACATTTTGTTCATGATACTCATATATTCTAATTTTTATTATGAAAAATCAGTTTTTTTAAAAAATTGTATGAATTGATAAAAAATAAAGCAAGGGGAACTTCTGCTTGTGAAGGATTAATTGCTGTGTGAATTGCCTTCTTGCCATACATAAGTAGGAAAACAAAACAAAAAATCAAAGAACAATGGTTTTCAGAGCATGGGACTTTGATCTCTGAGTGAAGAGAAACAAACCAGGTGAGCCTTTAGGATGTTCCAGATCACCACTTGGAAATAGGTCCATGCTATGGCTCAGAGCTGTTACTGTTTAGTCACAAAGTCGTGTCCAACTATTTTGTGATCCCATGGACTGTAGCCTGCTATTCTCTTTTGTCTGTGGAATTCTTGAGGCAAAAACACTGGAGTGGGTTGCCATTCCCTTCTCCAGGGGATCTTTCTGGCCCGGGGATCGAAGCTGTGTCTCATGCATTGGCAGGCGGATTCTTTACCACTGAGCCACCAGGGAACCCCTTAGAGAAAGAAGCCTAAACAGAGAGCAGTGATTCCACTGAGATCAGAGTTTGAAAAGCAGAGATGCATAAAATTTGGGGACAGAATATAAAAAAATCACAATATCAAGCAGTCTGATACATGCATAATTAGAGTTCCACTAAGGCAGAGAGGAATAGAAAAGTATTTGAAGAAATAACCAATGAATTTTTTTCAAATTTGATGAAAACTCTAAGCCCACAGAGTCAGAAGCACAACAAACCACAAGCAGATAAACATGAAAACCACACCAGAGAATATGATAAACAAACTGATGAGAAACAACAAAACAGAAAATAAAATCTTAAAAACAGCCAGAGAAAGATATGTACAGAGGAAGAAAGATAAGAATGAGTGACAGGAGATTTTTCATCAGAGATCTAAGACAATGAATGACATCTTTAAAGCGCTGAACAGAAAAGAGTTCTGTTAACATGAAATTATATATCTAGAAGAAAATCTTTCAAAAATAAAGATGAAATAAAGACTTTTTTCCAGACCAACAAAAAGCAAAAGAGTTCATTTACAGATCCTTATGTTAAAGGAAGTTCTAGAGAAGACAGAAGGAAAAAGATATCTGATAAAAACAATAAATCTACACAAAGGAACAAGGAGCAACATATGTGTGCATATATAGATAGATAAATATAAAAATATTTTTCTCATTTTTAATCTTTTGATCACAGACTATTTAAAGCAAAAATAACAGCAATGTCTGTGGGATTTATAACATATTAGTGATAATAAGACTAACAGGAGGAGGGTGAGGGAAGCAAACTGCTGTAAGATCCTTATACTCATCATGGAGTGGTATTAATATAGTATCATTTGAAGGCAGAGTATCATAAGTTAAAGGTGTATACTGTAAATCCTAGAGCAACCACTAAAAATAAAAAAGAAGTATATTAAAGTCTTTAAAAATATACTTTAAGTATGTTAAAGTGTATAAAGTATTATTTTATAGGATGTCATTTGCATAATTTAAAAACACAAGCATGTAAAGTTCATTTACAAGGTTTCTGCTGCTGCTAAGTCGCTTCAGTCTTGTCCAACTCTGTGAGATGCCATAGACAGCAGCCCACCAGGCTCCTCTGTCCCTGGGATTCTCCATGCACACGTGTATATCTGAGGACCTATAGCAAATATAGTAGAGGGGTTGCCCATGACAGGGCATGGGAGGGGCAAAGGTGCAGACATCAGGGGTGTTAAATCATTTCTGGAGATAAAATGGAGTAATAAAAAACAATCAAAGGAAGGGAACACTCTTCAATAACTGGTGCCAAAAAAAAGTGGATAGCTATACGTAAAAGAATGAAATCAGAACATTCTCTAACACCATATACAAAATTAAATTCAAAATGAATTAAAGACCTACGTGTAAGACTAGACATTATAAAACTCCTAGGGGGAAACAGAGAACAATCTTTGACATAAATTGCAACAATATTTTTTTTGGATCCATCTCCTAGAGTACTGGAAATAAAAGCAAAAATAAACAAATGGGACCTAATTAAACTTAAAAGCTTTTGCACAACAAAGAAAACCATAAACTCAACAAAAAGATAACCTACAGAATGGGAAAAAATATTTGCAAATGATGAGACCAACAAGGGTTTAATTTCCAAATACACAAACAGCTTATACAGCTCAGCTTCAAAAAAAAAAAAAACAAACAACCCAATCAAAAAATGGGCAGAAGATCTAATAGACATTTCTCCAGGGAAGACATACAAATGACCAAGCAACATGTGAAAACATGCTCAACATCACTAATTATTAGAGAAATGCCAATTAAAATTACAGTGAAGTATCACTTCACACCAGTCAGAATGGCCATTGGGAAAATGTCTACAAACACATAATAAATGCTGCAAAGGGTGTGAGAAAAGGGAACCCTCCTACATAGTTGGTGGGAATGTAAATTGGTACAGTCACCATGGAGAACAGTATGGAGGGTCCGTTAAAATCTAAAAATAGAGTTACCATATGCTCCAGCACCCTTGAGCATATATCCAAAAAACACAAAAACTTTCTAATTGAAAAGACACATTTGCTCCACTGTTCACAGAAGCAATATTTATAATAGTCAAGACATCTAAACAACATAAATGCCCATCAACAGCTGAATAAAGACAATGTGGTATACACATGTGTATATACACACATATATATACACAATAGAATATCACTCAGCTATAAAATAAAAGAATGAAATAATGCCATTTGAAGCAGTAAGTTAAGACCTAGAGATTATCATATTGAGTGAACTACCTTAGACAAAGACAAATATATGTCACTTATACATGGAATCTAAAAAAAATGGTACAAAAGAACTTAATTTATAAATAATTTTGCTGTATAGCTGAAACTAACACAATATTTTTAATTATATTTCAATTAAAGAATTAAAAATAAAAATAAAGGAAAGAAAAGAAAGAAAGAAGAAAAGGAAACTGGAACACAGAAGAGATGAAATAAATAAAAATAACCAGAAAGATTCTCGGTTTAAACCCAACGCTATTAGTAATTTCGTCTAAACACTTCAATTAAACAACAGAAATTGTCAGTTTAAATGAGAATACACAACTACCTGCTGTCCATAGAAATATAAATCCTGGGATTGATTAAATTTTCCATATAGTTTCCTTGATTTCTTAGTTTTTGAATGCTTTGATTAGAGCTTCTAGGTTTTCAGATTATTTTGGTGTGTATAATTTTCTTTACTCAATCAAAGGAGATACTTCTTTTGATAAATTAAAAGTTTAAAACACTGTTTTAAACACTGTTAAACACTGTTTTAATGTTAAACACCATTAAAACACTGTTTTCTGAAGAGTGAATATATCCTCAAAATTGTACAGACTAGTATATAAAGGACTCTACAAAATGCAAGCATATCCAAGGTTAAAATTTCTGTTCTCATCCTTTGCTTTTATTTACCATGCTCTATGAAGTAGAAGACTTTACAGCCCACAGCTGGAGTGTCCAAACACCATAACCTTAGAAGTTTCTTACCCACCACTTGCATATTCTAAGCCATACTAGGTAATAGCTACAGATTAAATTTGTGGATTTCACAAAAATGAAAAGAGCAAGCATTTAGACATCTAGGAAATGATCTCTTTGGAATTTAATGTAATTTTACTATTTCAGAAGGGAAATTGTTTTATTTTACTTGCAGGACGGTTTTCAAATATAATACGCATGTGTGTGTGCTAAGTCACTTCAGTCACATCTAGCTCTTTGCAACCCTACTGTTTATATGTAGCCCACCAGGCTCCTCTGTCCATGGATTTCCCAGGCAAGAATACTGGAGTGGGTTGCCAAGCCCTCTTCTAGGGGATCTTTTCAAGCCAGGGATGAAACCCAAGTCTCCCACATTGCAGGTGGATTCTTTACTATCTGAGCCACCAGGGAAGCCCTCAGATATAGTACAGTCCATCTCAAATCATAACAAAACATTCACAGTCAGCCATTATAATTCTAATTCAGTCTGTAGCGTTACAATTTACCAGTAGCCCTGGGAGATTATAAACAGATATTAGAATAAAAGAGATGACTTCAGGCTTAATTTTAGGCAAAAAGACATATTCCAAAAAGAATATATCTAAACTATGTTCTTTTTATAGGAAGTTTTCTTTGTGCCACATTTGCTTGAGAGAGTCCTGCGCTATTATGTTTATTTGAACAGTGGTCAGAGATTGGCCTAGTATATTTCACTGACCTTCTACCTATTCGGTTATCCTACTGCCTTTGTGTTATCCTTTTGATTTCACTTGTAATAATAAAACATGTCCTGGGGGAAAATGGATACATGTATATGTATGGTTGAGTCCCTTTGCTATCCAAACTATCTCAACATTATTAATCTGCTATACTCAATACACAATAAAATGTTTAAAGAAAAAAAAAACAAATACAGTATGGTCCACCTCAAATATCATTCTTTCAAAACACAACAATTATTTGCTGTAAAACAGCTTTAAAATGAGAACCATATGCTATTAGTATATACAACTATACCTATGTAAAATATTACAAAATCATTCTATATCATTTTAACTAGCACAGACAGAATGATATGTACAGGTGACCTAGGATTCATGAACCTACGGGTGCTTAATGCATCCAACCATCATCTTTAAGATATCCTATTTGGCCCAAGGACTGCAAGCTTGAGAAAGAAACAAAGGAGCTGCTTCTTAATCTATTTATAGAAGTGTACAGATTGGTGAGAATTTTAATGTAGGCCATTAGCCATATGTGCAAACACTTAATAGATGACAGCCCAGTTATTCATCTCATTTTAATTTCTCTTTCAATAGGAAGCCACGGCACTGTAGTGTGCTGTGGTTCATTTTGCTGACTTCATAAAGACACTGTTTCACTACTGTTCTTAATGGTGCCCTAGTGGTCTGAGAAATTTACTGAGGCTTCCCTCTTCTTTCATTAAGATCACCATTTTGCATACAGCTCTTGAAGGGCCAACTGCTGGTTATTCATTTCATGTATGTCCTTAGTTCACTGCTGCCTTGCTAAGGGTGCTCAAAACATAATAGGAAAAAGAAAAAAGTATAGGCATAAAAAAGTGTTTATTAGGAAAACTTGTCTACAACTCATAAAATCTTGTGATAAGAAGGCAAAAATTTTATTTGCCAGAATTCCTCTTCAGAAGAACACTGTTATTTGTTTAGGGAAAAAAGAACTCTGGTGAGCCATTTGAAGTGTGACACACACATTCTGTATCATCATGGAAATGCTTATTCAAGAAGAAAGATATTCTATGACCTCCTCATGTATTCAATAAAGTTATTAACGTCAAGAAACATTTGGCAAAAGAGAATTTGGGGTGTGTGTGTGTGTGTGTGTGTGTGTGTGTGTGTGTGTGTGTTAAATAGGAGGCTGTGCTAGTACCCAGAGTGATGTGATGTAAAATTTGGACATGTGGAAAAGTGAATGCCCTTTCTGGAATGGATACAGCTATGAGTCATTGTTTCATGTTAGAGTGACCCAACAGTTCTAAGAGCTATGCTTCGTATCAGGGTTAGGTATGAACGCATCTGAACCTTCATGAGGCTGTCAGCTCACTCGAGGGCCAAGGGAGGGCTTTGTTCATGTCCTCAGTCAGCTGCCCAAAATGCAGAGCACAGTGTTTTACACTTAGTAGGCCTTTAGTGAATAGGCACACAAGAAACCAGTGAAAACACAGTTACCTTTTGACAAGCTCACTTTGTTTCACTTCAAAATGTTTGTCTAGATGAAAACTTAGAAAGTAAACTTTAGTCAAATCATCAATATCCCAAATGAATGGATACTACACGCAGCAGGAGTGATTAGAGATGCTTTGGCTGGGGAACGTGTTGATACTGCTAACAGAAATAGGAGAGTTGGAAACAGGTTTTGAGTGTGGAGCAAGTTTCACATGTTATGACGCTATTAGAATACTTGGCAGTTGTGTGACACCTTGAGCATGTGAGGCAGGCACTATCTGTTCCATTAGCTGGCAAAGGTGACATGAATCTCAACATGAAGGAAGATGATCAAACACTAGGTCCTACATCTGGCTCTAGGTCTAGTGCTCTTTCCACTAGAAAGAGCTTTCTGCTACAGACTTGGACTAAACAGAAAACCAGCTCTCTTCCCTTCCTGATGCCTTTATGTGCTTAAAAAAAGGGGGAGGGCAGGGAATTCCTTCCACTTTCTCTGCTCTACAAATTCTCAAGACTCAAGCTACTTTCACTTATTGCATTAAAACCTGGTTCTTTCCTCAAATGCATCATTTGTAAACATAAGAAACAAAAAAATTCTCTGGTGTGAGATGTATTATTCTGACAGGCCAAAAGAGAGCAGAAAACAACAGTACTCTGTATGGGATAAATACCTATAGTAATTTCTCCCACATATAGCAATTTCATGCTGCTGCTGCTGCTGCTGCTAAATCACCTCAGTCATGTCCAACTCTGTGTGACCCCATAGACGGCAGCCCACCAGGCTCCCCCGTCCCTGAGATTCTCCAGGCAAGAACACTGGAGTGGGTTGCCATTTCCTTCTCCAATGCATGAAAGTGAAAAGTGAAAGTGAAGCAATTTCATAAACCCACCATAAAACAATACTTAGCAAACTGCTTAGTAAGGTCAAGCCTCCTGAGGAAACAATGAAATATAAACATTTCCTACTGTTGTTTCCCATGGCTGGTAGAACTAAATAGGATGGTTGTCTTTTTGTTATATGAATCTTCTACCAAGTCAGCTGTAGCCAATAGAAATATTGATCTAACACAGAGCAACAAAGCTAATATGTCTGCAATATTGTTTGACCATGGGTTATTTCCCTTAAAATGTGTATTTTAATAATTTATTCCTAATCCGAAATTCCTAGCCTTTCAGTTAAGGATTTTTTTAAATGAAGGTTTTGCACCATATTTTGCTATGTTACTAACCTTCCATTAAAGAGTGAAGCAGAAAAGTTCAATGATTGCTGTGTTAATACACACCTGGCTCTATTTGCCTTCCTCTTTTGGAAATTGCTACAGGCTCCATACTCCCTGTTCTCAGGACTCACTTGTCTGTTTACTAACTGTCAAAGTAAATTTATAATACTGAGTGACACCATTAGAAAGCTAGGGACAGGCCTTGCTGAGCACACACAGATACACTTGCATACCCATTAAGTTGAAATTTTGCCAAGAACCGATTAACCAGTCTTAATGAACTGCTGTTTTCCATTTAAAACAACATTAGTTTCCTATGGTGTGTTGTCCAGAGTATAAGCCGCAAAGACACCATCAAGTGGTTAGAAAAGGTGTTGCTTTGCTGGAAGCCCATATGTCCCTGGAGAATTTGAATTTGGCTTCGGTATGTATCATTTTCTTTCCACTTCTGGTAGTAATAAGGCTTTGCAACTTTTTAGGACCACCTCCCAGAATACGGTGGATTTTTTAACACACCTCATTGTGTAATGATGCTGGAGAATTTATTTTGCTGGCTGCTATGCCGAGGCTTGTTTTGTTTCTAAAGATTATCATATTGACTGTGTAAAATTAACAACTCTCAGTCTATAGCTGCACATTAATAGATTAACAAAGAGCCCTCATTCTGTGCTTTTGAAAATTTCCCCTAGAATAGTGTTAAATATTCTATACATTATCATACTTTTTAATAACATAGTCCTCAGTAACAGCAACAGTCTTGGTTCCATTGATAGTGAGAAGGACAAGTCAGTAGAAAAGGGGCTTCTGGTTTTGTGATTCGCTTAGGGTTTGAACATCTAAGAAGAAATATGAAATATTAAGATGTCAAAAAACTAGGATTTTGTTTCATTTCAGATAATGCATTCTGTGCATCAAGTTGCAGGAAAGGTGACTTTAAGTTACAGTATTTCGATACAGTTTCTTACAAAGAAGACACAATGTGAAGAACTGATTGAGTGAGCTCAACAAACAACAAAAACATAAATGATTCATTTGCAAAGTAAACAAGCAACCCAAAAGATACTAAACACATTTCTCAACAACGGGAGCCATTCAATGGTAGGAAGCATTAAAAATAATAACACAGTCCCATTAATAAGCTCACTTTTTCCATACCAATTCAGCTTCCTTTCTAAGTTGTTAAAATTTTTATCTTTATTATCTCGCAACTCTTTAAACACAACTTGTCCAAAAGTTGAGACAAGATAGTAAATGTAAATGTACTAACCAGGTGGAAGGCGACAGGAAAGCCACAGCGAAAAAGGAGGAAAAGTACTGTGCAAGAGCAGCCCAACTTGGGCAAGAGGCACCATGGATTTTTTTTTTTTTTTTTTGCACACTCCCTGCAAGTGTCCAGCAGTACATCAGGCACACTAGAAATGTCAGTAAGCATTTGGTGGTTGGTTGATTGAAAAATAAGACATGACTAGTAAAGAAATTTGTAAACTGGAACGATTAAAATCAGAAAGAAAGGGCAAAACTAATTGCGTGAAAGTGGCAGATGCTCAATAAAGCTTCGGAGCCCTGAAGTCTGTAAACTTGCAGAAACGTTGCATTTTAAAGGAACATTGACAGCAGCCAAGAGTCTGAGCCGTAGTGTAAGAGACAGAAGCTGCACAGATGATAATCTTCTCAGGACCCAAAGGCTGCCAGACATACATGCCAACTTAATTAAGAAACTCGTTTTAGATCCACAAAGTCTGTCCTAATCATTTGCTCCAGCAGAGTAAAGAGCATAGTAGTAGCAGCCCCTGCATGGGTCCCATAAGCACTTACAGTGCTCCATTCTTAACGATGTGAACGTGCCACACTCACTATCATCCTCTCAATCTCGGATCTCATGGCTCTACCTCTCTGTCTATTAAACAATGTACTGACTGGACTTCCCTTGACGTCCAGTGCTTGAGAATCCACCTTGCAATGCAGAGGATGCAGGTTTGATCCCTGGTCAGGGAAGTAAGATCCCACAGGCCACAGAGCAATTGAGTCCCTGCACCACAACTGCGCTGAAATAAAAGATTCCACAGACACAACCGAGATCCTGCCTGCCGCAACTGAGAACTGATAGGGTCAATAAATAAATAAACAAACATTCATAAAAACAAAACATTGTACTGCCTACATTAGCAGCAGCACCTTGGACAGAAACTAGCAAAGCAAGAATGCTCCAGGACGGATCTCACCAACCAGATCTCTCAGACCTAGCCAGCAGCCCCACACACCCCCACCTCACCCCACACGCCCCCACCCCAACCCCCATTTTAGCATCTCTTTTCTGTTTCTTTCAGGTAGTTTTCTCATACTTTTACCTCCATTTGTTTCTGTTAGTATCTTGGAAATATCCATTGACTGTTCCCAAAAAGGGAAGGTGCCTGAGGTTTCACTGGTTTATTGGCTAAGGATAGTCAACACACAAAACTTCCTATTGATGACACCTTGGCAGAAAGGAAGAACGCTCAGAGGAAAGCAATGAAGCACAGTAAGAACCAGGTGGTCTAGACATAGTTACACTGAGAAGGAGACTAATTAGATAAGTTCTTTCTGATAATGTAATTTAGCTGCTAAGCTAAACGATAGCAGGTTTCAGTTAACTTAAGGTGAAAACTCTGGACTCTGAAAGTCATCCATGGGTGGATTTCTTCCTTTCTCTTAAGTTTCTCCGTTATACCTTTATATATTTAATTTTTTATTTGACCTATTTTTAAAAATTCATAGAAGGGCAGAATTAAGAGTAGAAAAGAGTGATATTATTCAGTTCTAGAGAACATTAAAATAAAAATATAACGAGTTATTTCTTGCAGAGAAAAAAAATGAGCAGAAAAAATAATAGGCTATTAGTGAGAAGACTTGAGCTTGAAAGTTAGTTCTGCCTCAGTTCAGTTCAGTCACTTCAGTTCAGTTCAGTTCAGTCGCTCAGTCATGTCCGACTCTTTGCGACCCCATGAATCGCAGCACCCCAGGCCTCCCTGTCCATCACCAACTCTCGGAGTTCACTCAGACTCACATCTATTGAGTCAGTGATGCCATCCAGCCATCTCATCTTCTGTTGTCCCTTTCTCCTCCTGCCCACAATCCCTCCCAGCATCAGACTCTTTCCCAGTGAGTCAACTCTGCATGAGGTGGCCAAAGTACTGGAGTTTCAGCTTTAGCATCATTCCTTCCAAAGAAATCCCAAGGCTGATCTCCTTCAGAATGGATTGGTTGGATCTCCTTGCAGTCCAAGGGACTCTCAAGAGTCTTCTCCAACACCACGGTTCAAAAGCATCAATTCTTCAGCACTCAGCCTTCTTCACAGTCCAACTCTCACATCCATACATGACCACAGGAAAAACCATAGCCTTGACTAGATGGACCTTAGTCGGCAAAGTAATGCCTCTGCTTTTGAATATGCTATCTAGGTTGCTCATAACTTTCCTTCCAAGGAGGAAGCGTCTTTTAATTTCATGGCTGCAATCACCATCTGCAGTGATTTTGGAGCCCCCCAAAATAAAGTCTGACACTGTTTCCACTGTTTCTCCATCTATTTCCCATGAAGTGTTGGGACCGGATGTCATGATCTTCATTTTCTGAATGTTGAGCTTTAAGCCAACTTTTTCACTCTCCACTTTCACTTTCATCAAGAGGCTTCTTAGCTCCTCTTCACTTTCTGCCATAAGGATGGTGTCATCTGCATATCCGAGGTTATTGATATTTCTCCCAGCAATCTTGATTCCAGCTTGTGTTCAATCACTTCATCGTATCCAACTCTGTGACCCCATGGACTGCACCATGTCAGGCTTCCCTGTCCATCACCAACTCCCAGAGCTTATAAAAACTCATGTCCATTGAGTTGGTGATGCCATCCAATCATCTCATCCTCTGTTGTCCCCTTCTCCTCCCTCCTTCAATCTTTCCCAGCATCAGGGTCTTTTTCAATGAGTAAGTTCTTCACATCAGGGGGCCAGAGTATTGGAGTTTCAGCTTCGTCAGTCCTTCCAATGAATATTCAGGACTGATTTCCTTCAGGATTGACTGGTTGGATCTCCTTGCAGTCCAAGGGACTCTCAAGTTTTCTCCAACACCACAGTTCAAAAGCATCAATTTGGAACAAGAGGAGTAGGTGGACGTGGAGTACATCTCTCTCCACGGATACATCAGGAATACACCTTCAGACACAGAAATGCATGCAGAACACCAGCTGAGAGTGACAGGAGTACCTGACCAATGGAAAAGAATATACAGAACCATGCAAAACTCGGTAGGATGAACAAACTAGGGGGGAAAGCAGGAGTGTTAGTAGGACTGGACCTGCCCTAGGCAGGTGGGGAAACTGAAGCAGGGGTTCCATACCCACAGCAGGGCAATTGTCTGAGTCACAGGAGAAACTTCTGAGAGTGAAACAGCTGATCTGTAACAGCCTAAATCGAATGAGAATCAGACAGTCCTTGCGGCAGTCATACATACCCCGGACAGGAACGCTGGTCCCCTCCTGGAAGGCACAGTGACTGGGAACTGGAATTTAGGGATTGTGGAGCAATCCCAGGGCGAGAGCTGCTGTTGACTGGGGAGTGATGGACTGAGGGGATGTGAGGGGGGCAAATGCCTGTGGAGGAAAGCCAGGCAGCCATGGAAGCAGGGCGATACTGCTGAGTTACGCCTAGTGGGTGGAGCCATCACCCTGGCCTCTCTCTCCCCACACACCAGCATGGGCAGCTGAACAACAGAGAGGCTGGCCCATCAAATGCTGATGCACTGAACTACAGAGTAGGATCCCAGCCAGGGGGGCCCCCTCTATGTGCCTGATGCACCAAACAACAGAGAAGGACCCCAGGCAAGGGACCTTCTAAGTGCCTGAAAGGGCAGAGCTACAGAGAAAGAATGGCCAAATAGCCCTTTTGGTCATGAACTACAAGAGGCTTGAAAAAAGACTCTCATATGGCCATAACTCCTGCGGCAGAAGCAGTCTCCCTGCACACTTGGCGCCACCAGGGTCCCTGTAAGCCAAGCAGCTGTGCCACCTTCATGCTCAACTCTCAATGGGTCAGAGCTGCCACAGGGAAAAAAAGTCTTCTGTCTATATGTGCGGGGTCACTTCGGTTGTGTTCGACTCTTTGCGACCCTGTGGACTGTGGCCTGCCAGGCTTCTCTGTCAGATAGGAGGTTATCCAGGCAAGAATACTGGAGTGTATTGGCCAATACTGGTTGCCATACCCTTCTAGAGCACTATATTTCCTGTTGCCCTAGACGCCAAACCCCCTGAGTACCTGGTGCTGCCAGAACCCCTGAGACCCAAACAGCTGCACCACCTCCACACTTGGCCCTCACAGGGGCAAACCCAAGTCCTCCAGGGCAGCATCAAGAGCTAAACCCCAGTGGATGACCCACATGTAGAGGTGAAAATAAAACCAAAATTGAAACCCAGAGGCAGTATGGCTAAGGAAGAAGACCCAAAACCTTCCCACCAGCTGTACAGCTGCAGATTAAAACCACATGATCAACTAAGGAGACTCTATGTCCACTGAATACATAAAAGGCCATTGAGAGCTCCCTCAAAAGAAAACTCACTAGCTCGGATAGCTGTGGACATTGGAGGCAAGAAACACAGGAGTAGGGCCAGATTAGAATCTGATTTTCCTCCACAGCAGGTCCAGAGATCAGCACAGTGTTGGAGGGCATCCTAGGGAGGTAAGGTGGCTCTGACTCCCAGCAAGGGAAAGGACTCTGATAGCAGTGGCTCAAGAAAAACATTATTCTTATTTTTTGACTTGTTTTGTAGATTCTTTTGGATTCTTTTTTCTTTTTTTCCCCCTCTGTTGTAGCTGTTGATTTTATTGGCACTAAGAAATCCAATTAAGCCTTTGAGCTTTCTTTTTTTTTTTCTTAGTTATATTTTTTATTGTTGTCATAAACCTCTGCCTCAGTTCAGTTCAGCCACTCAGTCATGTCTGACTCTTTGCGACCCCATAAATCACAGCACGCCAGGCCTCCCTGTTCATCACCAACTCCCAGAGTTCACTCAGACTCACGTCCATCAAGTCCGTGATGCCATCCAGCCATCTCATCCTCTGTCGTCCTCTTCTCATCCTGCCCACAATCCCTCCCAGCATCAGAGTCTTTTCCAATGAGTCAACTCTTCCCATGAGGTGGCCAAAGTACTGGAGTTTCAGCTTTAGCATCATTCCTTCCAAAGAACACCCAGGGCTGATCTCCTTTAGAATGGACTGGTTGGATCTCCTTGCAGTCCAAGGGACTCTCAAGAGTCTTCTCCAACACCACAGTTCAAAAGCATCAGTTCTTCAGCGCTCAGCTTTCTTCACAGTCCGACTCTCACATCCATATATGATCACTGGCTTTTGAAGTTCTGTGGAGTTTTCTTCTTCTTTTTTCTTTTCTTTTTTTTTTAATTTTAATTTTTTAAACCTATTATTTTTTTCTACATTTATTCCTTTGTTTGCTTTTCCTGTTCTTTTCCCCTTGCAGTTAATCTTTAATATATATAAATCTCCTTCATCTACCTCTATTTAACTTTGCATATCTAGTCTTTCTTTTTTTTCTTTCCTTTCCTCTCAACATATTTGTTGGTTTTGTATTCCTTGCTTTATTCCCCACTTGGCACCTTGCTTTAGTTTTGTTTTCAAGTTAGTGCTTAAGTTAGTCTTGTTCTTAACTGGTAAATATAATTTTTTATTTCCTTAGTTCACCAGGTCAGTCTACTGTACTTTATTTTTGTAGGACTGTTTTTACTTTGCTTATGGGTGTATATGTACTTGTGTATACTCCATTATTTTAATTATTATCTGACTGATTTTGTAACTGCCATTTGTCTGGGGTTCATCTTTGATTTCTCATTCTTGGGTATTTTTTTTTTAATCTCACTTAATGCTATAACAAGCCACTTGTGGAATCTTTGTTCCTGAACAGAGATCAAGCCATGAGCCTTTGGATAGGAGCACTAATTCCAAGACCCTAGACTACCAGAGAACTAACCCTAGGGAGTATCAAATAGTGAGAACTCGCACAAAGGAAACCACTTGAATACAAGCCTCTGCATCATGCAACCATCAGTAACACCCTAAGCAGTACGCCTCATCTAAACAACAAACAAAACAAAAATACAAACCAAATCATCAGCAGACAGGATTACCACCCTCACTCAGCCTTGCCCATCAGAAGAAAAACAAACTAACAAAAAAGCCAAAAAAAAAAAAAAAACAGCACAAATCTCACAAAGCTCACACAAACCACCAGACCAATCCCAGGAGGATAAAAACCAAAAGGAAGAAAAAAATTCAAACTTCTTCAAGGAACAAACTAGAAACACAGAAGTCCAAATAAATGAAGAGGAAGTAGGCAAACTACCTGAAAAAGAACTCAGAATAATGATAATAAAGATGATCAAAAACCTTATAAAAAAATGGAGAAAACACAAGAATCAATTAACAAAGACCTAGAAGAATTAAAGAATAAACATACAGTGACAAAACAATTACTGAAATTAAAAATACTCTAGAAGGAATCAATAGCACAATATCTGAGGCAGAAGAACTAATCAGTAAGCTGGAAGATAAAATGGTGGAAATAACTTCTGAAGAGCAGAATAAAGTAAAAAAGAATGAAAGGAGCTGAGGAAAGTCTCAGAGACATCTAGAACCATATCAACTACACCAATATTCGAATTATAGAGGTCCCAGAAGAAGAAGAGAAAAAGAAAGGGTACGAGAAAATTTTGGAAGAGATTATAGTTGAAAATTTCTCCAACATGGAAAAGGAAATAGTCAAACAAGTCCAAGAGGCACAGAGTCCCATACAGGATAAACCCAAGGAGAAACATGTATCTAAACACAAAGAAAGAATATTAAAAGCAGCAAGGGAAAAGCAACAAGTAACATACAAGGGAAACCCCATACACTTAACAGCCCATCTTGCAGCAGAAACTCTGCAGGCCAGAAGGGAAAGGCAGGATATAGCTAAAGCAATGAAAGGGAAAACTCTACAACCAAGCTTACTGTACCCATCGAGGATCTCATTCAAAATTGATGGAGAAATCAAAAGGTTTTCAGACAAGCAAAAGTTAAGAGAATTCAGTACCACCAAACCAGCTTTACAACAAATGTTAAAGGGACTTGTATAGTCAAGAAATACAAAAGAAGAAAAAAGATCTACAAAATCAACCCCAAACAATTAAGAAAATTACAATAGGAACATATATATCAATACTTACTTTAAATGTAAATGGATTAAATGCTCCAACCAAAAGATACAGACTAGCTGAATGGATAAAAAAAAAACATGACCCATATACATGTTGTATACAAGAACCCACTTCAGACCTAAAGACACACATAGGCTAAAAGTAAGGGGATGGAAAAATATATTCCATGTAAATGGGAAGTAAAAGAAAGCTGGAGTAGCAATCCTTATATCAGACAAAATAGACCTTAAAATAAAGATGACAAGAGATAAGGAAGGACACTACATAATGATAAAGAGATCAATCCAAGAGGAAGACATAACAGTTGTAAATATCTATTCTCCAACTTAGGACCACCTCAGTACATAAGACAAACGCTAACAGATATAAAAGGAGAAATTGACAACAGCACAAATAAAAGTAGGAGACTTTAAACCCCATTCACACCAATGGATAGATCATCAAAATAGAAAATTAATAAGGAAAACACAAGTCTTAAATGATACATTAGAAGAGATGGATCTCACTGATATCTTCAGGACATTCCATCCAAATGCAAAAGAATACACCTTCTTCTCAAGTGCACATGAAACATTCTCCAAGATAGACCACAACTTGGGTCACAAATCAAAAGTCAGTAAATTTAAGAAAATTGAAATTGTATCAAGCATCTTCTCTGACCACAATGCTATGAGACTAGATATCAGTTGCAAGAAAAAAAGCACAAGAAACACAAACACATGGAGATTAAACATTTCTAAATCACCAACAGGTTACTAAAGAAATCAAAAAGGAAATCAAAAAATTTCTAGAAACAAATGACAATGAAAACACGACAACTCAAAACCTATGGGACACAGCAAAAGCAGTTCTAAGAGGGAAGTTTATAGCAATACCATCCTACCTCAAGAAACAAGAAAAACATCGAATAGAGAACCTAACTTTTAAAACAACTGAAAAAGGAAGAACAACAACAAAAAGAAAATTAGTAGGAGGAAAGAAATCATAAAGATCCAAACAGAAATAAATGAAAAAGAAATGAAAGAAACAATAGTAAACATTAATAAGCCAAAAAGCTGGTTCTTTGAGAAGATACACAAAACTGACAAACCTTTAGCCAGACTCATCAAGAAAAAAAAGCGAGAAGAATCAAATCAACAAAATTAGAAATGAAAAAGGAGAGGTTACAACAGACAATGCAGAAATACAAACAATTATAAGAGACTATTAGGAACAACTATACGGCAATAAAATAGATCAGCTGAAAGAAATGAACAGATTCTTAGAAAAGTTAAATCTTCTAAGACTTAGCCAGAAAGAAATGGAAATTATGAACAACCCAATTACAAGCACTGAAATTGAAGCTGTGAACAAAAATCTCCCAAAAAACAAAATCCCAGGACCAGATGGCTTCATAAGAGAATTCTATTAAACATTTAGAGAAGAGCAAACGCCTATCCTTCTAAAACCCTTTCAAAAAATTGCAGAGAAAGGAACACTTCCAAACTCATTCTATGAGGCCACCATCACCCTGATACCAAAACCAGACAAAGGCAACACAAAAAAAGAAAACTACAGGCCAATATCACCGATGAACACAGATGCAAAAATCCTCAACAAAATTTTAGCAAACAGAATTCAGCAACACATCAAAAAGTTCACACAACATGATCAAGTTGGGTTTATTCCAGGGATGCAAAAATTCTCCAATATACACAAATCAATCAATGTGATAACACCATATTAACAAATTGAAAGATAAAAATGACATGATCATCTCAATAGATGCAGAAAAAGCCTTTGGCAAAATTCAGCACCCATTTATGATTAAAACTCTTCAGAAAAATGGGGATAGAAGCAACCTACCTCAACATAGTAAAGGCCATATATGATAAGCCTACAGCAAACATTATTCTCGGTGGTGAAAAACTGAAAGCATTTCCCCTAAGATCAGGAACAAGACAAGGGTGTTCACTTTCACCACTATTATTCAACATAGTTCTGTACATCATAGCTACAGCAATCAGAGAAGAAAGAAAAGGAATCCAGATTGGTAAAGAAGAAGTAAAGTTCTCATTGTTTGCAAATGACATGATACTGTACATAGAAAACCTTAAAGATAGTATAAGAAAATTACTAGAGCTAATCAGTGAATTACTGATTCAAAAAGTTGCAAGATACAAAATCAATACACAGAAATCACTTGCATTTTCATATTAACAATGAAAAATGAGAAAAATAAATTAAGGAATCAATCCCATTCACCATTGCAACAAAAGGAATTAAATATCTAGGAATAAACCTACCTAAGGAGACAAAAGAACTGTACACAGAAAATTATAAGACACTAATGAAAGAAATCAAAGACAAGATAAACGGAGAGATATTCCATGTTTCGGGGTAGGAAGAATTAATATTGTGAAATGACTATACTACCAAACACAATCTACAGATTTAATGTGATCCCTATCAAATCACCAATGGCATTTTTCACAGAATTAGAACAAAAAAACTCACAATTCATATGGAAACACAAAAGACTCTGAATAGCCAAAGCAGTCTTGAGAAAGAAGGAAGGAGCTGGAGGAATCAACCTTCTTGACTTCAGATTATCCTACAAAGTTACAGTCATCAAGACAGCATGGTACTGGCACAAAAACAGAAATATAGACCAATGGAACAAGATAGAAAGCCCAGAAATAAACCCATGCACCTATGGGTAACTTATTTTTGACAATGGAGGCAAGAATATATAATGGGGCAAAGACAGCCTCTTCAATAAATGGGGCTGGCAAAACTAGACAGCTACATGTAAAAGAATGAAATTAGAACACTTTCTAACACAAAGATAAACTCAAAATGGGTTAAAGACCTAAATGTAAGACCAGAAACTAAAGAACACAGGCAGAATACTCCATGATATAAATCAAAGCAAGATCCTCTATGACCCACCTCCTAGAATAATGGAAATAAAAACAAAAGTAAACAAGTGGGACCTGATTAAACTTAAAAGCTTTTGCACAGCAAAGGAAACTATAAGCAAGATGAAAAGACAACCCTCAGAATGGGAGAAAATAATAGCAAATGAAACAACTGACAGAGGATTAGTTTCCAAAATAAACAATCAGCTCATATAACTCAAAGCCAGAAAAACAAACAACCCAATCAAAAAGTGGAGGAAAGACATTTCTCCAAAGAAGACATACAGATGGCTAACAAACACATGAAAAGATGCTCAACATAGCTTATTATTAGAGAAATGCAAATCAAAACTACAATGAGATATTGCCTCACACTGGTTAGAATAGCCATCACCAAAAAGTCTACAAACAACAAATGCTGGAGAGGGTGTGGAGAAAAGGGAATGCTCTTGCACTGTTGGTGGGAATGTAAATTGATACAGCCACTATGGAAGATGGCATGGAGATTCCTTACAAAACTAGGAATAAAACCACCATATGACCCAGCAATCTCACTCCTAGGCACATACCCCGAGGAAACCAAAATTGAAAGAGACACAAGTATCTCACTGTTCATTACAGCACCATTTACAATAGCTAGAACATGGAATGGAAAAGGAAATGGCAACTCACTCCAGTATTCTTCCTGGAGAATCCCAGGGACAGAGGAGCCTGGGGGGCTGCTGTCCATAGGGTGGCACAGAGTCGGACATGACTGAAGCAACTTAGCATGTATGCATGCATTGGAGAAGGAAATGGCAACCCACTCCAGTATTCTTGCCTGGAGAATCCCAAGGGCAGAGGAGCCTCATGGGCTGCTGTCTAGGCGGTCATGCGGAGTTGGACACAACTGAAGCGACTTAGCAGCAGCAAGCAGCAGAACATGGAAGCAACCTAGATATCCATCAACAGATGAATGTATAAAGAAGTTGTGGGGCATATACACAATGGAATATTACTCAGCCCTAAAAAGGAACACATTTGAGTCAGTTCTGAATGTAGAAGAACCTAGAACCTATTATGCAGTGAAGTGAGTCAGAAAGAGAAAGATAAATACCATATTCTAATGCATATATATGGAATCTAGAAAAATGTTACTGAAGAAATGTATTTACAGGGCAACAGTGGAGAAACAGACAAGAGAACAGACATATGGACATGGCAAGAGGGAAGGAGACAGTGAGATATACGGAAAGAGTAACATGGAATCTTACATTACCATATGTAAAATAGATAGCCAACAGGAAGAGCTGTATGGTTCATGAAACTCAAACAGGGGCTCTGTATCAACCTAGAAGGGTGGAATGGGAAGGGAAATGAGAGGGAGTGTCAAAAGGGTGGGGATATATGTATAACCACGACTGATTCATGTTGAGGTTTGACAAAAAAAACAGCAAAATTCTACAAAGCAATTATCCTTCAATAAAAACTAAATAACTAAAAAAAAAAAAAAAAACCAGCATCAATTCTTCAGCACTTAGCTTTCTTTATAGTCCAACTCTCTCATCCATACAGACTACTGAAAAAACCATAGCTGTGACTAGACGGACTTTTGTTGGCAAAGTGATGTCTCTGCTTTTTAATATACTGTCTAGGTTGGTCATAACTTTTCTTCCATGGAGCCCAAAGACTTCCATGGAGTCTTTGAATTTCATGGCTGCAGTCACCATCTATAGTGATATTGGAGCCCAAAAAAATAAAGTCTCTCCTGTGTCCCCATCTATTTCCTTGATGGGACAAGATGCCATGATCTTAGTTTTCTGAATGTTGAGTTTCAAGCCAATGTTTTCACTCTCTTCTTTCACTTTCATCAAGAGGCTCTTTAGTTCTTTTTCACTTTCTGCCATGAGGGTGGTGTCATCTGCATATCTGACATTATTGACATTTCTCCCAGTAATCTTGATTCCAGCTTCTGCTTCATCCAGCCTGGCATATAAGTTGAATAAGCAGGGTGACAATATACAGCCTTGAAGTACTCCTCTTCCTATTTGGAACCGGTCTGTTCCATGTCCAGTTCTAACTGTTGCTTCTTGACCTGCATATAGATTTCTCAGGAGGCAGGTCAGGTGGTCTGGTATTCCCATCTCTTTCAGAGTTTTCCACAGTTTATTGTGATCCACACAGTCAAAGGCTTTGGCATAGTCAACAAAGCAGAAGTAGATGTTTTTCTGGAACTCTCTTGCTTTTTCAGTTATCCAATCGATGTTGACAAGTTGATCCCTGGTTCCTCTGCCTTTTCTAAATCCAGTTTGGACATGTGGAAGTTCATGGTTCATGTATTGCTGAAGCCTGGCTTAGAGAATTTTGAGCATTACTTTGCTAACATGTGAGATGAGTGGAATTGTGCTGTAGTTTGAGCATTCTTTGGCATTGCCTTTCTTCTGCAATTGGAACGAAAACTGACCTTTGCCCGTCCTGTGGGCATTGCTGAGCATTTCAAATTTGCTGGCATATTGAGTGTAGCACTTTCACAGCATCATCTTTTAGGATTTAAAAGAGCTCAATTGGAATTCCATCATTTCCACTAGTTCTGTTTCCAGTGATGTCTCCTCAGGCCCACTTGACTTCACATTCCAGAATGTCTGGCTCCAGGTGAGTGATCATACCATGGTGTTCCCATTCTAGGATGTCTGACTCTAGGTGAGTCAGCATACCATCGTGATAATCTGGGTCATGATGATCTTTTTTGTAAAGTTCTTCTGTGTACTCTTGCCACCTCTTCTTAATATATCCTACTTCTGCTCGATCCATATCATTTCTGTCCTTTAGTGTGCCCACCTTTGCATGAAATGTTCCCTTGGTATCTCTGATTTTCTTCAAGAGATCTCTAGTCTTTCCCATTCTATTGTTTTCTTTTATTTCTTTGTATTGATCACTGAGGAAGGCTTCCTATCTCTCCTTGCTATTCTTTGGAACTCTGCATTCAAATGGGTATGCTGCTGCTGCTAAGTCGCTTGAGTCGTGTCTGACTCTGTGAGACTCCATAGACGGCAGCCCACCAGGCTCCCCCATCCCTGGGATTCTCCAGGCAAGAACACTGGAGTGGGTTGCCATTTCCTTCTCCAATGCATGAAAGTGAAAAGTGAAAGTGAAGTTGCTAAGTCGTGTCCGACTCATAGCAACCCCATGGACTGCAGTCCACCAGGCTCCTCCGTCCATGGGATTTTCCAGGCAAGAGTGCTGGAGTGGGATGCCGATGCCTTCTCCGTCAGATGAGTCTATCTTTCCTTTTTTCCTTTGCCTTTCACGTTTATTCTTTTCTCAGCTATTTCTAAGGCCTTCTCAGACAACCATTTTGCCTTTTTCTGGGCATTTGCTTTTTCTTGGGGATGGTCTTGATCACTGCCTCCTGTACAATGTCACGAACCTCATTCCATAGTTCTTCAGCCACTCTCATTCAGATCTAATCCCTTGAAACTATTTGTCACTTTCACTGTATAATCGTAAGGGATTTGATTTAGGTCATACCTGAATGGCCTAGTGGTTTTCCCTACTTTCTTCAATTTCAGTCTGAATTTGGCAATGTGGACTTCATGATCTGAGCCACAGACAGCTCCCGGTCTTGTCTTTGCTGACTGTATAGAGCTTCTCCATCTTTGGCTGCAAAGAATATAATCAACCTGATTTTGGTGTTGACCATCTGGTGATGTCCATGTGTAGAGTCTTCTCTTGTATTGTTGGAAGAGGGTGTTTGCTATGACCAGTGTGTTCTCTTGGCAAAACTCTGTTAGCCTTTGCCCTGCTTCATTTTGCATTCCAAGGCCAAATTTGCCTGTTACTCCAGGTTTTTCCTGACTTCCTACTTTTGCATTTCAGTCCCCTATAATGAAAAGGACATCTTTTGGGATGATAGTTCTAGAAGGTCTTGTAGGTCATCATAGAACCATTCTGCTTCTTCAGCATTACTGGTCAGGGCATAGACTTGGATTACTGTGATACTGAATGGTTTGCCTTGAAAATGAACAGAGATCATTCTGTCGTTTTTGAAATTGCATCCAAGTACTGCATTTTGGACTCTTTTGTTGACTACGAGAGCTACTCTGTTTCTTCTAAGGAATTCTTGCCCACAGTTGTAGATATAATAGTCATCTGAGTTAAACTGGCTCATTCCAGTCCATTTTAGTTCACTTCAGTTCAGTCATTCAGTTGTGTCCGACTCTGTGACCCCATGAACCGCAGCATGCCAGGCCTCCCTGTCCATCACCAACTCCCGGAGTCCACCCAAACTCATGTCCATTATGTCGGTGATGCCATCCAACCATCTCATCCTCTATTGTCCCCTTCTCCTCCTGCCCTCAATCTTTCCCAGCATCAGGGTTCTTTCAAATGAGTCAGCTATCCACATCAGGTGGCCAAAGTATTGGAGTTTCAGCTTCAACATCAGTCCTTCCAATGAACACCCAGGACTGATCTCCTTAAGGATCAACTGGTTGGATCTCTTTGCAGTCCAAGGGACTCTCAAGAGTCCTCCAACACCACAGTTCAAAAGCATGAATTCTTCAGTGCTAAGTTTTCTTCACAGTCCAACTCTCACAACCATACATGACTACTGGAAAAACCAGAGCCGTGACTAGATGGACCTTTGTTGGCAAAGTAATGTCCTCTCCTTTTTAATATGCTGTCCAGGTTGGTCATAACTTTTCTTCCAAGGAGCATGTGTCTTTTAATTTCATGGCTGCAGTCACCATCTGCAGTGATTTTGGAGCCCCCCAAAATAAAGTCTGACACTGTTTCCACTGTTTCCCCATCTATTTCCCATGAAGTGATGGGACCGGATACCATGATCTTCGTTTTCTGAATGTTGAGCTTTAAGCCAACTTTTTCACTCTCCTCTTTCACTTTCATCAAGAGGCTTTTTAGCTCCTCTTCATTTTCTGCCATAAGGGTGGTGTCATCTGCATATCTGAGGTTATTGATATTTCTCCCGGCAATCTTGATTCCAGCTTGTGCTTCTTCCAGCACAGCATTTCTCATGATGTACTCTGCATAGAAGTTAAATAAGCAGGATGACAATATACAGCCTTGATGCACTCCTTTTCCTATTTGGAACCAGTCCATTGTTCCATGTCCAGTTCTAACTGTTGCTTCCTGACCTGCATACAGGTTTCTCAAGAGGCAGGTCAGGTGGTCTGGCATTCCCATCTCTTGAAGAATTTTCCACAGTTTATTGTGATCCACACAGTCAAAGGCTTTGGCGTAGTCAATAAAGCAGAAATAGATGTTCTTCTGGAACTCTCTTGCTTTTTCCATGATCCAGCGGATGTTGGCAATTTGATCTCTGGTTCCTCTGACTTTTCTAAATCCAGCTTGAACATCTGGAAGTTCATGGTTCATGTATTGCTGAAGCCTGGCTTGAAGAATTTTAAGCATTACTTTACTAGCATGTGAGATGAGTGCAATTTTGCAGTAGTTTGAGCATTCTTTGGCATTACCTTTCTTTGAGATTGGAATGAAAACTGACCTTTTCCAGTCCTGTGGCCACTGCTGAGTTTTCCAAATGTGCTGGCATATTGAGTGCAGCACTTTCACAGCATCATCTTTTAGAATCTGAAATAGCTCAACTGGAATTCCATCGCCTCCACTATCTTTGTTCAGAGTGATGTTTCCTAAGGCCCATTTAACTTTGCATTCCAGGATGTCTGCCTCTAGGTGAGTGGGAGTGATCACACCTTCGTGATTATCTTGGTCGTGAAGATCTTTTTTGTACAGTTCCTCTATGTATTCTTGCCACCTGTTCTTAATATCGTCCACTTCTTTTATGTCCATACCATTTCTGTCCTTTATCAAGCCCATCTTTGCATGAAATGTTCCCTTGGTATCTCTAATTTTCTTGAAGAGATCTCCAGTCTTTCCCATTCTATTGTTTTCCTCTATTTCTTTGCATTGATCACCGAGGAAAGCTTTCTTATCTCTTCTTTGGAACTCTGCATTCAAATGGATATATCTTTCCATTTTTCCTTTGCTTTTTCACTTCTCTTCTTTTCACAGCTATTTGTAAGGCCTCCTTAGACAGCCATTTTGCTTTTTTTCATTTCTTTTTCTTGGGGATGACTTCCAATTTACCTTGATTCATGGATCTAACTTCCAGGTTCCTATGCAATATTGTTCTTACAGCATTGGACTTTACTTCTATCACCAATTACATCCACAACTGGGTTTGTTTTTGCTTTGGCTCCTTTTCTTCATTCTTCCTGGAGTTATTTCTCCACTGATCTCCAGTAGCGTATTGGGCACCTTCCAACCTGGGGAGTTTATCTTTCAGTGTTTTACCTTTTTGCCTTCTCATACTGTTCATGGGGTTCTCAAGGCAAGAATATTGAAGCGGTTTGCCATTCCCTTCTCCAGTGGACCACGTTTTGTCAGAACTCTCCACCATGACCCATCGGTCTTGGGTAGCCCTACGTGGCATGGCTCATATTTTCATTGAGTTAGATAAGGCTGTTGTCCATGTGATCAGTTTGATTCATTTTCTGTGATTGTGGTTTTCATTCTTTCTGCCCTCTGATGATAAGAGGCTTATGGAAGCTTCCTGATGGGAGAGACTGACTGTGGGGGAAACTGAGTCTTGTTCTGATGGGTGGGGCCATGCTCAGTAAATCTTTAATACAATTTTATGTTGACAGATGGGGCTGTGTTCCTTCCCTGTTGTTTGATCTGAGGCCAAACTATGGTGGTGGTAGCAAAGATAATGGCACCTACTTTCTTCATCCCCAGTTTCTTCATACTTAAAGTGATATCAGTATATATATCTCAAGGCTATGTTCATGATAAGAAATGAAGCATGAAAAATGTATGGCATTTGATAAATAGAAATGGTAGCATATGTTACTATAAAAAAAAAAGAATTTCAATCTTTGGAAGAACTAATGAAAAAGGTCATTTTTACAGTGAGGCCAGGATAGCAAAGTTCAAAGAGGTGGGGACAGCATCCTAGAGTGGTGTTCAGGAAAGGGCTGTTCCAGTTTGCTCATCACCCTCACCCCTCCCCATGTCTCACCCCTCTTTCTACCTCTCTGACTGGCTATGATTGGTGCTTAACTGGAATCTCTCTCATTACAGTAATCACATATAAAAAAATCACTTTCTTAACTACAGTATATGGAATATTTCTCACATGCATTCCTTTTTTATTCTCAAGGCTATCGAATTCTTTTAGGGCCTTCATGTCTTTGTCCTGCGTTATTCACTTTCTTAAATAATTTCTCTGACTATGGTTTCCTTTTCAGCCTAGCCATTTTATTGAGTTCATCAAAAAGTTCACTCAGGTTTTCCATTACATTTTATAGAAAAAAATCTAGCGAACTTATTGGACAACCTGATAAATATTACTGATAGTTGATTTTCCTTAATTTTAGTTGGATTTCTGTCACTCTGCCTCAAAAACACTTAATAGCTCCCTAGTACCTATGAACTAAAACTCACACTTCCCAGTCATTCAAAAACATCCATTATCAAGGACTAATTTACCTTTCCTGACTTACTTCTTTGTCCAGCAGTCAAATAACTTATTACTCCCTAGATATAGCCACACTATCTTTTCTTACCTTTTCCTCCAGGAGAAATGCTTGTCTTCCCATCTCTGCTTATGTAAGTTTCAACTCAAATGTTTTCTATGCCTTCAAAGTCTTTTCTTGTCTTCTTCTATGAACCATCTCTCTATCTTCTGAATTACATTCTACTTCCTTCAGTTCAGTTCAGTCTCTCAGTCATGTCCGATTCTTTGCGACCCCATGAACCACAGCACGCCAGGCCTCCCTGTTCATCACCATCTCCCGGAGTTCACTCAGATTCACGTCCATCGACTCAGTGATGCCATCCAGCCATCTCATCCTCAGTCGTCCCCTTCTCCTCCTGCCCACAATCCCTCCCAGCATCAGAGTCTTTTCCAATGAGTCAACTCTTCGTATGTGGTGGCCAAAGTACTGGAGTTTCAGCTTTAGCATCATTCCTTCCAAAGAACACCCAGGGCTGATCTCCTTTAGAATGGACTGGTTGGATCTCCTTATCCCTCCCCAAATCAACCTGAGCAATGGAATATAATTCTATATCTTTTTGTTTTTGCAACTCTCTCAGTGCCTGGAATAATGTTTTACATATTACTGATGTTCAGTTGCTAAGTCGTGTCTGACTCTGCGACCCCAAGAACTGCAGCAAACCAGGTTCCTCTGTCCTCCACTATTACCCAGAGTTTGCTCAAATTCATGTCCATTGAGTCAGTGATACTATCTAATCATCTCTTTCTCTGCAGTCCCCTTCTCCTGTTGCCCTCAATGTTTCGCAGCATCAGAGTCTTTCCCAATGAGTCGGTTCTTGGCATCAGGTGGCCAAAGCATTGGAGCTTCATCATCAGTCCTTCCAGTGAATATTCAGGGTTGATTTCCTTTAAGATTGACAGGTTTGATCTCCCTACAGTCCATGGGATTCTCAAGAGTCTTCTCCAGGACCATCAATTCTTTGGCGCTTAGACATTTTTATAGTTCAACTCTACTGGAAAAAGCCCAGCTTTGACTAGATGGACCTTTGTTGGCAAAGTAATGTCTCTGATTTTTAATATGCTCTCTAGGTTTGTCATAGCTTTTTTTCCAAGGAGCAAGTGTATTATATGAAATTATTTTTAATTAAGTAAATAAGCAAATTAAAAGTCTTTTGGATACAAATTTTTATGAAAGGAAAATAACAAAACAGACTAAGAAACAGGGATACATTTTCCTGATTATTCATATAAGCAATTCCCAGCCAGGCAGAGTGAACATTTGCCTTTTGTCCCCTACTGGCTGCTCAGCACTTGCTATGTTTGGAGAAAGCCTCACATAAGAAAAAAAAGGCCACCAGGCATTATAAAACTTAGAAGGAACTCACTTTCCCAGTCCCTCTAACAACTAGAACATGCCACCTAACCTAGATCTGGCCCAACAGCTGAAATCATGTGGGGCTCTGAATGAGTTGCTGGTGGCACAAAGAAGCAGAGAGAGGGGAGAATCCACTCTACTGGCTCTGATTGCAGCAGCAATCCACAGTGTCCGGGGGTAGCAGTGGCATCTGGGCCAGTAGGACAAGCCATGTCATCCAGTGCTCAGCATCGGCAGCCACGATGCTCTCGTGGAACTGGTGCTTATGATGTTGGCTGAGTTTTTTGGAGTCCAGCTCCACTTTATTCTCTCTCTTTTCTGTGGTGGGATCTCCAGCATTCCCAGCGGCTCAGTCAGTTTCACAGATGCTGGTCAGTAAGTCCATTTCCTGCTAATCAACGAGGGTCGGGTCCTGCTGCTGGTCACTCCTCACCCTGGACTGATGCACCAGGCTTGCAACATTGTTGGAGGACCCTGCTACACCAAGCAACACTGTCTCAGCTATGTTTGCATCCTCATTATTTCTCATCATTAAAAGTTAATGGCCTTATATGCTATCTTCATTAATTTTTAGGTAAACATGCTTTAAAGTCAGATTGCATGTTAATCTCTATAAATGTTATCATTTATTTTTCCTAAACAAATAAGTCTAAATTAGAACTCGCCATCAGAATACCTGTCATTCATTGAAATTCCAAAATATACCAAAATAGAAAAATGACTCCTATACTAAATCTTCTCAAGATTGGGTCACTTTTATTTTTGTAGCAACAGTTATATTTTACACCTCTGATATGCCTATAAATGCAGAATTTCTCTGTGTGTCCATAATTAATCATTTCTCATGAAAATAATCATTATTTATAAGTAATCCAGATAAAGAACATGCTTTTGTGATTAAAAGCATGGACTTTACGGCATGAGGTCAAATCCCAGGCTGCTGTGAGATCTTGAACAAATTACTATTAAATCCCTTATGCATCATTTGTTTATCTTTAAAAAGGAAATAACAAAAGCACTGACGTGAAGATTGAGATATGATACACATAAAATGGTTAAAATAGTACCTGACTCTTAGTAAAAGTAAAAAGTGAAAATGAAGTCGCTCAGTTGTGTCGGACTCTTTGTGACCCCATAGACTGTAGCCTACCAGGCTCCTCTGTCCATGGGATTTTCCAGGCAATAGTACTGGAATGGATTGCCATTTCCTTCTCCAGAGGATCTTCCCAACCCAGGGCTCGAACCAGGGTCTCCCGCATTGTAGACAGACGCTTTACCGTCTGAGCCACCAGGGAAGTCCTACCTGACTCTTAGTAGATCCATTGAATTGTCTGCTTTTATTACATTCTGAGAATCTCCTATAGAGGAAAACTATTAAAATGTGGGACAGTCATTTGTGCTGTTAATCAAATTAAATTCTCATTCCTTCTAGCACATGGAACCCCCTACCTCCCTTGTGGTTGGGTGGGGCAACATTTCTATCCAGACAATGAGCAAGTCAAGTGAATTAGAATTTAAATGGGAGGATGAGAATCTCTAGTACCTCTTTTCCCTCTAGCACAGTAACTAAAACTGTTGAATACAGTGGAGCCTGGAGGACTAGAGTAATAAAAATGAGCAGAGCCTCTCTGCAGCCCTGAGATGGATATGTCACATAAGCAAAAGATAAGCCTTTGCTTCTCCATGTTTGGCTGCATAGAATAAAATCAATCTGATTTCCGTGTTGACCATCTGGTGATGTCCATGTGTAGAGTCTTCTCTTGTGTTGTTGGAAGAGGGTGTTTGCTATGACCAGTGCATTTTCTTGGCAAAACTCTATTAGTCTTTGCCCTGCTTCATCCTCAGTCCAAGGCCAAATTTCCTGTTACTCCAGGTGTTTCTTGAGTTCCTACTTTTGCATTCCAGTCCCCTATAATGAAAAGAACATCTTTTTTGGGTGTTAGTTCTAAAAGGTCTTGTAGGTCTTCATAAAACCGTTCAACTTCAGCTTCTTTAGCATTACTGGTTGGGGCATAGACTTGGATTACTGTGATATTGAATGGTTTGCCTTGGAGACGAACAGAGATCATTTTGTCGTTTTTGAGATTGCATCCAAGTACTGCATTTCAGACTCTTTTGTTCACCATGATAGCTACTCCATTTCTTCTGAGAGATTCCTGCTTGCAGTAGTAGATATAACGGTCATCTGAGTTAAATTCACCCATTCCAGTCCATTTTAGTTCGCTGATTCCTAGAATGTCGATGTTCACCCTTGCCATCTCTTGTTTGACCACTTCAAATTTCCCTTGATTCATGGACCTGACATTCCAGGTTCCTATGCAATATTGCTCTTTACAGCATCAGATCTTGCTTCTATCAACAGTCACATCCACAACTGGGTATTGTTTTTGCTTTGGCTCCATCCCTTCATTCTTTCTGGAGTTATTTCTCCACTGATCTCCAGTAGCATATTGGGCACCTAATGACCTGGGGAGTTCCCCTTTTGGTATCTTATCATTTTGCCTTTTCCTACTGTTCATGGGGTTCTCAAGGAAAGAATACTGAAGTGGCTTGCCATTCCCTTCTCCAGTGGACCATGCTCTTCCAACAACACAAGAGAAGACTCTACACATGGACATCACCAGATGGTCAACACTGAAATCAGACTGATTATATTCTTTGCAGCCAAAGATGGAGAAGCGCTATATAGTCAACAAAAACAAGACCGGGAGCTGACTGTGGCTCAGATCATGAACTCCTTATTACCAAATTCAGACTTACATTGAGGAAGTAGGGAAAACCACTAGACCATTCAGGTATGACCTAAATCAAATCCCTTATGATTATACAGTGGAAGTGAGAAATAGATTTAAGGGCCTAGATCTGATAGATAGAGTGCCTGATTAACCATGGAATGAGGTTCGTGACATTGTACAGGAGACAGAGATCAAGACCATCCTCATGGAAAAGAAATGCAAAAAAGCAAAATGGCTGTCTGGGGAGGCCTTACAAATAGCTGTGAAAAGAAGAGAAGTGAAAAGGAAAGATATAAGCATCTGAATGCAGAGTTCCAAATAATAGCAAGAAGAGATAAGAAAGCTTCTTCAGCGATCAATGCAAAGAAATAGAGGAAAACAACAGAATGGGAAAGACTAGAGATCTCTTCAAGAAAATTAGAGCTACCAAGGGAATATTTCATGCAAAGATGGGCTCGATAAAGGACAGAAATTTTATGGGCCTAACAGAAGCAGAAGATATTAAGAAGAGGTGGCAAGAATACACAGAAGAACTGTACAAAAAACATCTTCATGACCCACCCAGATAATCATGATGATGTGATCACTAATCTAGAGCCAGACATCTTGGAAAGTGAAGTCAAGTGGGCCTTAGAAAGCATCACTACAAACAAAGCTAGTGGATGTGATGGAACTCTAGTTGAGCTGTTTCAAATCCTGAAAGATGATGCTGTGAAAGTGCTGCATTCAATATGCCAGCAAATTTGGAAAACTCAGCAGTGGCCACAGGACTGGAAAGGGTCAGTTTTCATTCCAATCCCAAAGAAAGGAAATGCCAAAGAATGCTCCAACTACCGCTCAATTGCACTCATCTCACATGCTAGTAAAGTAATGCTCAAAATTCTCATAGCCAGGCAATACATGAACCATGAACTCCCTGATGTTCAAGCTGGTTTTAGAAAAGGCAGAGGAACCAGAGATCAAATTGCCAACATCCTCTGGATCATGGAAAAAGCAAGAGAGTTCCAGAAAAACATCTATTTCTGCTTTCTTGACTATGCCAAAGCCTTTGACTGTGTGGATCACAATAAACTGTGGAAAATTCTGAAAGAAATGGGAATAACAGAGCACCTGACCTGCCTCTTGAGAAACCTATATGCAGGTCAGGAAGCAACAGTTAGAACTGGACATGGAACAACGGACTGGTTCCAAATAGGAAAAGGAGTGCATCAAGGCTGTATATTGTCACCCTGCTTATTTAACTTCTATGCAGAGTACATCATGAGAAACGCTGGACTGGAAGAAGCACAACCTGGAATCAAGATTGCTGGGAGAAATATCAATAACCTCAGATATGCAGAGGATACCACCCTTATGGCAGAAAGTGAAGAGGAGCTAAAAAACCTCATGATGAAAGTGAAAGAGGAGAGTGAAAAAGTTGGCTTAAAGCTCAACATTCAGAAAACGAAGATCATGGCATCCAGCCCCATCACTTCATGAGAAATAGATGGGGAAACAGTGGAAACAGTGTCAGACTTTATTTTGGGGGGCTCCAAAATCACTGCAGATGGTGATTGCAGCCATGAGATTAAAAGAAGCTTACTCCTTGGAAGAAAAGTTATGACCAACCTAGATAGTATATTCAAAAGCAGAGACATTACTTTGCCAACTAAGGTCCATCTAGTCAAGGCTATGGTTTTTCCTGTGGTCGTGTATGGATGTGAGAGTTGGACTGTCAAGAAGGCTGAGCGCTGAAGAATTGATGCTTTTGAACTGTGGTGTTGGAGAAGACTCTTGAGAGTCCCTTGGACTGCAAGGAGATCCAACCAGTCCATTCTAAAGGAGATCAGCCCTGGGATTTCTTTGGAAGGAATGATGCTAAAGCTGAAACTCCAGTACTTTGGCCACCTCATGCGAAGAGTTGACTCACTGGAAAAGACTCTGATGCTGGGAGGGATTGTGGGCAGGAGGAGAAGGGGACGACCGAGGATGAGATGGCTGGATGGCATCACGGGCTCGATGGACGTGAGTCTGAGTGAACTCCGGGAGATGGTGATGAACAGGGAGGCCTGGCATGCTGCGATTCATGGCGTCGCAAAGAGTTGGAGCCGACTGAGCAACGGAACTGAACTGAACTGAAGCCTTTGCTGGTTCAAGCCACTGGTGTTTTACAGATCGCTTGTTCCAAAAGCATAAACTTTTTTTTTTTTTTTTTTTTTAGTTTTTTGAATGTTGAGCTTTTTTTTTTTTTTAATTTTTTTTATTTTTATTTTTTATTTTTTTTATTTTTTATTTTACTTTACAATTCTGTATTGGTTTTGCCATACATTGAAAGTAAGGCAATTATCCGGATATTTCAATTAAATATTACTCTCTATTCAAGTGAATGACATCCTCAGGAATATCTAGAATGGGATAATATATAGTGGGATAAAGAATAATTTGAAGGATGCTTTCTAAGTCCATGATGTCTGCAAATATCTGCCTTGTCTTGAGGGAGGAAAGGAACGGCTGAGCTGACTCCATCTTGAAAAAGAAGGAAACTCCATCTTGCACTTTCAGTGAGCTTTGGACCTGTGCCTGGCAGTCATGGGGATAATGTACCTACAGCCAAACTGGCCTCCCAGACTGATAAACACCAGATTCCATACCAAGATTTCCCGTTGCCAAAAAGAATGTAATAATCCCCTATGTAGTCAATCACCTTTGTAATCTTTATGGCACCCATTGATGTAGGCTACAATGTATAACCAGCTGACCCTTCTGATGATGAATCATGGCTGTAACCTGATTGTATCTCCCTTTAACACTTTCCAGGATAGGTTTAAGGACTTCGGGGATGTGGGCTTGAGCAGTACACTTAAGGTATATAAGATTTTCACAAAGGTCAATTGGGGCCCTTGGCTAAGAGGAGACTCTGCCTTGGGCCTGCTGGTGTGATAAACTGAACTCCACCATCTGCATTGTCCTTCTGAGTGAATTTGTTTCCCAGAACACATGGCTGTAACAGTCTCAGTCTTCCTTTTGGGGTCTGACGCTCCATTCTGAAGATTTTTGGAAATCACTCTCAAGTTGTCCCTTTTTAAATATGGCACAATACCCTAGGATAAGTAATACATAAATCATCAAATCTTTATACATCCAAGTGAATGGGTTTATCTGATCTATTTCCAGGAAGAATCAGGGCAGCAATAGAGTTATGTTGGAAGATAAACTTGGAAGATCTTCCTGATTTATAATTCAGAAAAGAATTATATGTATGGGTAAAATCATGGAGGCTGTTTAACTATGGAAATAATTATCTGAGATCCACATTCACTTTTTATTAAGACAGACCATGCCAGCTACAGGAACTATTGAAGTTCCTGTAACCTTTGAAGTTCTCAGTAATCTTTTCAAGGGCACTTAATAAGCCATTGCAAAGTTCCTGTCTGACTCCTGTAGAATTTCATCACTATATGCTGTTTTTCAGTCAGTTCAAAAGCAAGGGGCCAAGAATGGTTGAAGAGAAAGAGGCAACAAAGAAGACATAGAAAGGAGAAGAAATGAAGACTGGAAAGGTGGAAGTCAATCCCTTCCAATCACATTTCTAAGAACAGGTTACACCACAGAGCCCTGTATCCTTCCTTTTGTTTAAGTGGGCTTAGGTTTATTTCTGTTTCCACCTGGAGAGTCCTAACTAACCTATGTGCTTTATCCCTAGGTCCTCTACTTGCCAGCTCTTTAAATTTCAGCAATAGCTAACATCTTTGTGCTTTAGGTTTCTTCTTTGTAAAGTTGTAAAAGGAGTTTCTGTTAGAATTAAGTAAAACAAAGAATGCAAAGTGTTTAACCCAGGGCTTAGCATACAGCAGACATACAGTAAGTGTTAGCTGCTACCATTATTTTCATCACCTCATTTTCAGTTCTAATGGGGTCTTTTTGTCAGAGGACTGGCAAAAGCACTGGTTACATTATTTGAAACTGTGTGAAAATTAGTCATGGAAGATCTTATACATCACAGCAAGCAGGTGTCTATGTTTTTTATAATTCTGTTGGAATGTCAAGTTAACATATCAGTTGCTCACCTAAACTGTTGTTAGATTTTTAAATCTCCCATCTAGTTAACCTCATAATCTTCTCGGAAAATTGAAGGTCGGACTTAAGCTGGGCCAAATGCAGAGAATTACCTTAACACATTTTTGATGAGTCCTGAAAACCTGTATTGCTTTCCATTCTGTATAAACTGTACCAACACATACTTCAGAAAGCTACTTCCAATCTTGTTTCCTGAACACCCCTCAGATGTCCTAGTACTTATAGCCCTATAACTCCAAACCATAAGATGCAATGAAACACATGTGTTTTAAAGACCTTCTTTATTTTTTTTTTTTAATTTTAAAACCCACTTCTAGTTACAGCCACTTTGCTAATGTCTAATCTTCCTTAAAAACAAGTTGACCTACATGGTCTCTATGCTTCAGACTCTTAGCCCTGGATTATGATAAGATCTGGCTGTAGCAGGAGGAGAGACCTAGAAATAGTGACCTCATCAGTTTTCCATTATGGGAAATCACCCTGCTTACACCTGTTTCTGCATTATGCGTCCATGTGTGCTCAGTCGTGTCCGACTCTTTGCGACCCCATGCATTCCTCTGTCCGTGGAATTTTCAAGGCAAGAATACTGGAGCGGGTTGCCATTTCCTACTCAGAGGATCTTCTTAATCCAGGGATCAAACCCATGTCTCATTTGTCTCCTGCATTGGCAGATGGATTCTTTATCACTGCACTAGCTGGGAAGCCCCATTTGTGCCTTATACTTGTTAGCAACTCAGGGACAGGGACTATACTGTATTAATCTTTATGTCTCAGAATTTAGCACAGTGTATGATACACCAGTTGGAACTCAAGAAGTGCCTGCTAACCCAAATTAAACTTCAGAGTGCAAAATATGGTCTGATCAGATGTTCTCATCATGGAAGTTGCTAATCGATGTGACTTTGGAAGCAAAATTAGCTTCATCCAAGAGGGTACTATTTAGCATAATAAACTAAACTTGACAGGCATTCCCAGTGCAAGCACCAATTTAGAATGATTTACTTAGGAAAAAAATAAATGACAGCTGCCACAAGATACATACACCACCTGTGCAACTTGGCTACTCCAGTGTCTGACTCAACTTTGGCTTCCAATCAGAAGAGTATAGAAAAGTAGCGTTGGCAAGAATCTGAGAGATTAGCTACCCAGTATCCCATTTTAAGGACAGCATTGCTGAGCCCCAGGAGTAATAAGGAACTGGCCTCAAGCATGAAGCTAGTTAGTGCCAGAGGTAAGGGTCAGCTTTCCAGTCTTCCCACAATACCAAATAGTTTACAAAACATACACTTCCTAGTTGGTCACTAAAGACATTATTTGCATGCAGCATAAGCAGTGGTTCAACTCTGGCTGAATATTAGAATCCTGTAGGTTTTAAAGAGGATGCATGCCTGGATCCCACCCTTAGGAATTCTAATAGTGTAGCTGGATTCCCTGTCAATTTCAGCAATAATAATTTCTACTATTTCAAAATAATTGCCATTAAAAGAACATTCAGAATTTTTGTTGTTAGGAGGGGTTCTTGTTAGAGAAACATATCCTGAGAAACTAAGAAACAGACTCCAGGGTCAGTAGACCTGGATCGTGACTGTCATGAACTGGCTTCCTATTAAAACTATGACCAAAAGAAAGAGCAGATGATTACATCTTTCTTGGACAAAGGGGGGATATGATATCTAAGCACTGATGAATTCAAAGGTTTTATTGAGCATCTACTATGCAGCGGTACTATGTGAGGTACTAAGGATACAACTGTGAAAATAGACAAGGTCATGGCCCTCATGGAGCTTATTATCTGCAGAACTCTCTGATAGAAAGGTATCTATAGAACTTGTAAGGTGAGCAGTTCTATTATAGCTCAAGTTATTTACAAAGACAGGGATTCTGAAACAGCATGATGTGAACAGAAATGCATGCACTTCCCAACTGATAACTGTAATGTCTGGAAATGAATAATGAGACAGCATTTCAGACAGCACTAACTTTGCTGTGTATGCCAGGAAACTTAATCTCATAGATCAGGTGGCAGAGTTTAAAGTATGAAATCCTGAAGCTTGTTAAAAATGCAAATTTATAGACAGCATCCCCAGAGAATCTGATTCAGTAGGCTGGAATGGAACCCTTGGAGCTGCCTTTTTAACAAACATGCAAGGAAATCTCAAACAGGTGGTGAGGAGCTCTGTTGCCAATGAAGCACGATGGTCTCAAGGGCAGCTACACATTTTAGAAAGATCATGGTCTTACACTTAGCCCTCTGGGATCCAGTCAGATTCAGCTCCCTCTCTACCATTCCCCACCACTTCCTCTATAACTCATGTTCAAGCCTAGCATTCCCTTCAAACACCCAGAACTCATGCCAACAGAAGCAGAAACAACAAAGAAATTAGATGAATCCTCCAGAGATTAAGAAGTGGTTTTTTTCTACACTGTGCAGTCAAGTCAAGGGGAACTGGGGCATAAATAGAGAATCCCATGGGAAAAAAATCCAGACCTATTTTACCGAGTTGCAAAGCATCTCCAGTGAAGAGAGTCAATCCAACAATCTTAGGTAAACACTGACTTAAATTAAAAACTTGCAGTTGAATATGTTAGTTTCTGTACCTTATACTATCAAAGAAGAAACAAAGCAAATACCTGGAGAGTCAATAAAGCCATTAAAAATTCTGGTCACTTCTATAAAACCTTAGTGTTTTTTCCCCCCAAGCCATCTTGATTACTAGCCAGACTGATGAACTGTGTTTCTAACCATTAAAAAATCATCAGTCTACTGTGGCATACTGTATAGTCAGATTGATTGGGTTATAATTTTTTTTTTAAATGTGAGTTACCAAGTCATTATTTCAATATTGTTTAAAAATTAATTTAGAACTTCTCAGAAATGTTTTATAATATCAAGGTTTAATTAACTTATTTATTTAAAAGATCCGTAATGTGACCCTCTTTGCAGAAAGGCTGTGGATTTTTCAGGATTTAATAGTCTAGTGGGAAAGAAAGGGAGCAGATTTTTACTTTTATTGAAGAGCCGAAATACAGTCATTGTCTTTTTATCACTTTAATAGTTCTTTGTGTTGCAGGTAAAGCATTACTAATTCATGTCCAGTGAGAAATACACAAGATTTTTGACGGTGTAGCAAAAACTAAAAGATAAAAACAACCATCTGAAGGAAAGAAGAGGAATAGGTGAGACCTTTAGATGAAAACATATAATTCAAGTAAATAGTCAAAAGTAGAGCTTGTTTATTTCCTATCAAAAAGGAATGTCTCTGTCTCCAATTCATTCCTTGTTTTGGAAAATTATTTCACAACATAGAATTTTTAGAGCACTCCTGCCTTCATTTTATTCCAGCATATGTGTAGACACTTGCCATTTAGGGTATGTGATGTCAAGCCAGTTCTTGTCAATAAGAAAAACAGAATTCTCTCTTGACCCCTTTCCCGTTCGTTTTAGTGAGCAATTTTTATAAAGCATTAAATCAAGCTGAAATTTTCTTGTCAGTTTGGATCTGTCCTCAACTGCTCTAAACCCTTTCATAATCCATTTCTCGTGCTGCTTGGTGAATTGTCTTGAAATGACTCTTTACTAATCATCATCTTAGCAGCAAAAGCTATTGTTTTGATACAAATGGAATGGTAGTGCATTTGTGTTGTTTTGATACAAATGGAATGGTGGTGCAAATATTCTTTACAGTAAACCCAGCTTTGGGTCCCCTCACTGTTCATCTGAAACTATTACAACATTGTTAATCAGCTATACTCCAATACAAAAGTTAAAAGTTCAAAAATAAATAAATAAACCCAGCTTGTTTTTATCAAGGTGGTCTCAACTAATGCCCTCCAGACATTTTCTGTAGCTCACACAGGGAAACAGTCACCTCTGCCTCGCTCCCTTAAACAGAGGGAAGGTGTCTTTGCTTAGGCTTCTCCTCTTTTATATATATTCTCTAAACTCTCTTGTTTATGAACAAAATATTGCTCCTTAAGTTCTCCAAAATGTTGACATATTATGTTTACCATATCACACATTCAGAAGCTGACATTACTATTATTTCACATGATTACCAACTGACTCCAGGAAGAGTCATTTCCAGAGAACCACCATTGTTTTCTATGAAACAGGTGAAATTCCTGCTTGGAGATGCTGTTTCTGTGTGACTTCACTACTGGGATTATCCCAACTCCACTTGGTAATGTTCTTAAATGACTAGGTGGACTCCTAACACTGCACCCCCATTAATACTTCAAAGGGTTTTCAGAGAGCTCTTTTCACCAGAAAAATGTGAAGATCCACTCCCCTCAGAAAATATTATTATGCCATTTTGCAAACATTGTCACCAATAGTAACACGTAACAAAGTAAGCAACTGTTGCTGCATCGCTTCAGTCGTGTCCGACTCTGTGTGACCCCATAGACGGCAGCCCACTAGGCTCCTCTGTCCCTGGGATTCTCCAGGCAAGAATACTGGAGTGGGTTGCCATTTCCTTCTCCAATGCATGAAAGTGAAAAGTGAAAGTGAAGTCACTCAGTTGTGCCTGACTCTTAGCGACCCCATGGACTGCAGCCTACCAGGCTCCTTCGTCCATAGGATTTTCCAGGCTAGAGTACTGGAGTGGTCTGCCATTTTAGTGTGGATTTAAACTGAGAGCTCTGCCTGTGGAGCTCTGGTTCAGCCTCATCCTTCTCCCCATCTGTGTGAGCACAGCCAGGTCAAAGTAAACCGCTCCACCCAAACTTATGAGCTCCTTCCCTCCTACCTTTTGGGACCCTGGCCCTATTATTTCTTCTTTTAGACTCACTCTCTCTCTCTGCATTGCTTTCCTATCCAAAAATAATCTCTCTCTGACCCTGATTTTCCCTTTAAATAACTATCCCATCTCTCCTTCTGCCCCCACTTCACAAATGAGAGGCAAATGTTCAATAAATATTTATGGATTAAATGGGGGAAAAAACTCTATTTCCCTATTGCTTCATCTCACATGTATTCCTCATTCCACTGCAAACAAATGAAACTACTCAGTCCACTCCTCTACTAAACCTGGTCTCCAGAGGTGGCCAGGAGCTTTCTAATTTAACCAATCCATGAGTTCTCCTTATCCTTCATGCTACCTGACCTTCATCAGCACCTGACATTGCTAGCCAACCCTTATTATTAATTCTCCTTTCCTCAGGTTTTCTTGCAATAGACCAAGGCTTCTCTTATTTATGTCACCAATCCTCCCCAACGGAGAAGGCAATGGCACCCCACTCCAGTACTCTTGCCTGGAATATCCCATGGACGGAGGAGCCTGGAAGGCTGCAGTCCATGGGGTCACTGAGGGTCAGACACAACTGAGCAACTTCACTTTCTTTGCACTTTCATGCATTGGAGAAGGAAATGGCAACCCACTCCAGTGTTCTTGCCTGGAGAATCCCAGGGACGGGGGAGCCTGGTGGGCTGCTGTCTATGGGGTCGCACAGAGTCGGACACGACTGAAGCGACTTAGCAGCAGCAGCAGCAGCAGCAATCCTCCCCAAACTCACTGATAACACGTGTTCTCTACCCTTCTTTTTGACTCTATACCTCTTCCAATAGAAGATTTCAACCACTGACACAGTTTCAAATACTTCTGTCAGCATCATCCAAACATAATTTTAGTTCTCATTTTTCTTCTATCTCTCAGACTCACCTTTCTAAATGGCTTTTGAACCATTCCTCATAGATGCCATGTTGGCACCTCAAACACAGTAAAAGCAAAACAGAATTCAATCTTCCCTCCTTCCCGTTGCTAAGTTTGCCTCTCTTCTGTCCCCACCTTTAAGGTATAGCAGCACCACCCTCCCAGTCACGATGTTAGCAATTTTAGAGTGCTTCTGAAGGTTAGCATCCTCAGTACCTGCAACTTCTTCTCAGCTTCAAATCCTGATGACACTGTCTCTGAAACATTTCTTGATTCTGCCCCATAATTTCCATCCCCCTTGCTACTGTCTTAGTTTAAATTTTTCATAATCTCTCAGTAAGACCATTACAAAAGCATATTAATGGTGCTGCCACCCTCACCATTCTCCAATCCATTTTTTTCCCATAACATCAAGACTAAGGTCTCTGGAGCAGGATTGTCTGTCATCTTTGTATTTCCCTGCACAACCACTGAATACATGTGTGTGGAACTGAACTCCTACTGTCAGCAATTATCTTCCTAAAACAGAAATCTGATACTATAAATACACTGCCCCCAAATCTTCAATGACTCTTAACATAGACTAAAAGCAGAAACTCCTCAGCATGACATTCAGAGTCCTCTGGGGCCTGCCCTGAACCTGCTACTATGCCTCAGTTCCCATCTACTAGCCACTCCAGCCACACACACTGTTCGCTCTTTGTTCTTTTATTTCTAGAATCCACTCTGTATTACTTATATCGATGGCTTGGGATGTCTGTTTTATAGCTCTGCCTATTGAAATTCATGTAACTTTTAAGGTCAAAATAAAATTCTACTTCTTCATTAAAGTAAAGGAAGAGCTGCTTTCCCTCTCTCTGTACCCCAGCACTTAATAGCACCTTAGAGCACACAGCGCCATGTACCTGCATTACAGGCATGGACACCTAGGTTGCCCAACTAGACTGGAGCAGGCTCCCCAAGGACACCATAAATCCCCCACTATGCTTATGCCACTGCCTCATAATAGAAAGCATTCAATAAAAGGATTGCTAAAGTGACCCAGGAACTCTTCTGTCACCTCATTTTACAAGAGCTCAGTTAAATAATTTTAATACTATCCTTCCCAGGGTTTCCCTGATGGCTCAGCAGTAGAGAATCCACCTATCAATGTAGGAGACCTGGGTTTGATCCCTGAGTCGAGAAGACACTCAGGAGAAGGAAATGGCAACCTGCTTCAGTATTCTTGCCTGGGAAATCCCATGGACAGAGGAGCCTGGTGAGCCACAGTCCATGGGGTTGCAAAGAGTTGGACACAACTGAGCTACTAAACAACAACAATCCTCCATGCTGCAGGCACATTTGGCCCACAACAGTAAATGTACTCTGTCTACTCTATGCTACCCCCATCCCCAAAAGGCGCTGCTAATACATGGTGCTAGAGTTTTAGTCAACTGAAATACATGTTCATTAACAAAAATATTTTAATATATTAATTAAAATATCTATGCAAAGGAAATGATACATATGTTGTTTTACTATGAAAACTGAGAATCTTGTCAAGAAATGTGGTTTTGAAGCATTAGTCTTTTACATCATGAGTCTGATCTTTGGGAAGAAAACGAGCCCCTTTCCTAAGGTTGCCCATTCCAAGGCCCCTGCCATGATCCCTGATTCCAGTTTCTTACACCAAAAGGATATCACGATGGTGGCTGTGGATGCTTTTCCAATGAATTTACTTCTCTATATACAACAAAGGGTGTTTACCAACCAAGAAAACTGGGAAACTATGCTCTATAAATTCTCCTCTTTCATCTATGCTTGTCTTTATATCAGCATCTAACTACAACAGCGGTCCCCCTAAAGGGATCCTATGGATAAGTGAGATGGCCACAACTAGAGGTGGCTCATCTGCATTTTATATTTGCCTGCAAGTGTGGTAGGCTTCACATACCCACATGGAGCTGATGAAAAAGAGAACTTCACTCCTCTATGTCAGGTAAAGGTGCACCATGCTCATAACAGTAAACTCACAGGTGATTTCTTTCCTTCACTGGTTCATGAGAATCTAAGTCTCAAACCCAACGCTGGAGTAACTAGGAGTGAAAAAGTTGGCTTAAAGTTCAGCGTTCAGAAAATTAAGATCATGGCATCTGGTCCCATCACTTCATGGCAAATAGATGGGGAAACAGTGGAAACAGTGTCAGACTTTATTTTGGGGGCTCCCAAATCACTGCAGGTGGTGATTGCAGCCATGAAATTAAAAGACACTTACTCCTTGGAAGGAAAGTTATGAAAAACCTAGACAGCATATTCAAAAGCAGAGACATTATTTTATCAACAAAGGTCCATCTAGTCAAGGCTATGGTTTTTCCTGTGGTCATGTATGGATGTGAGAGTTGGACTGTCAAGAAAGCTGAGCACCAAAGAATTGATGCTTTTGAACTGTGGTGTTGGAGAAGACTCTTGAGAGTCCCTTGGACTGCAAGGAGATCCAACCAGTCCATTCTAAAGGAGATCAGCCCTGGGATTTCTTTGGAAAGACTGATGCTGAAACTGAAACTCCAATACTTTGGCCACCTCATGCGAAGAGTTGACTCATTGGAAAAGATTCTAATGCTGGGAGGGATTGTGGGCAGGAGGAGAAGGGGGTGACAGAGGACGAGATGGCTGGATGGCATCACCAACTCGATGGACGTGAGTTTGAATGAAATCCAGGAGTTGGTGATGGACAGGGAGGCTTGGCGTGCTGTGATTCATGGGGTCACAAAAAGTCAGACACGACTGAGTGACTGAACTGAACTGAACTGATACCACTGAATTAATAAAACATAATAAAATAATTAGCAATGTTACTCTGTATACTTTCAAAGAGATCTTTAAAACACATTTTCTTTTTCCCTCCCAACCACCCCCACCCCTACGTCTATACATGCACAAACACACAGGCGTGCACAAACTTATAAAACTACCACAACTTGATTTGAGCTTAACCTCAAAGACTTTCACCTTTTAAATTCCAAAATATTAAATAAAAAATTATAATTCACAAGTAAAAGTTGCCTCTTAAAATTAAATACATTACAGGATCTTTTGGTTATCTATTATTTGTGTTCTATAACTAGTAAAAAGTGAATTTCCTACATTGGTTTTTGTTTTGCATCATAATCTTAGAGGAATTAAAACACATAAGAGTTATACTACAGTTTACAAAATTATATTTGAACATGACACTGAGTGTTAACAAACTTTTTTCTGACTATATCTAATTATGATAAAATAGAAACTGTTTTTTAAAATGCAAACATATCCATCTTTGCCATAAAGAATCATC
The DNA here is from genome assembly GCF_014754425.2 of Oryx dammah. Taxonomy (NCBI): domain Eukaryota; kingdom Metazoa; phylum Chordata; class Mammalia; order Artiodactyla; family Bovidae; genus Oryx; species Oryx dammah. The sequence continues at coordinate 67,313,769 of NW_024070212.1, read as the reverse complement.
TAATTATAAAAACTTCTGTTTTCTTAGTTCAAAAACAGTGGTAGTTAATATTAAAAATTCACACAAGCAGTGTAAGTGATAAAGCATATATGGCTGCCTTCTATATCAACACATAAGCTATTTCAGGTTTCATGACTTCTACACACGTCACAATTCTAGTATTCTTTTTCTATCACTGATTACTTAAAGTTTTCTTCCTCTTGAGAGAACCATAACCAGCTGTGTTACAGATATTTGCCCAATCCAAATCACTCACTCAGATGCACACAAGCACCAAAAGCTTTCTATTGTAGTGTATATCTGAATTTGATACTGCTTTATAAGAAAGAGGATCTTTGCTTCTTTTCAATCTGTATTAAGGAATAAAGAGTTGAATCTATGAGAAAGAGTGAATCATCTGGATACTCATATTCACATTTGTATCTTCAGACTCTAGCAAGTTCCAAACCTATCTTAGGCACACAAAATTAACACTTGAAAATTAAAATAACCTATTTTATAAAGCAATCAGGCTTATGGCTGGATACTGCATCAAGTTTCATTTATGGGATAAAAAAGCAATGAGGTTAATTTAAACAAATTTGATAAATAGCATCAGAATTTAAGAGGTAAGCAAATATATGCAATTCCCCACATTTCATACAATGAATGAGTCCAGGACATAATCTAATCCCAAAATTTAATCCATCCTTAGTGGATTTACATGACAAACAAAATTTTATACTGAATTCTGTACAATTAGGCTTTGATAATATTTACTGAAAGAGCCTGTCTTTGCTGAGGTTATACATTTTTATTAAGGTGGCTTTGGTAATTATCAATGATGTAATAGAGTCCAAGGTGCAGAAAGGCCTCTTGGGAATCATAGCAATGATCAACTAGGGTGGCACAAAAACACCAGAACAATTAGCATCACCTTTCCCAACAGCCAGTATTTTTTAATTAATTAATTAATTTTAACTGGAGGATAATTATAATATTTTTATGTTTTCTGCCATATATCAACACGAATCGGCCACAGGTATACATGTGTCCCCCCAATCCTGAATCTCCCTCACACCTTCCCCTCACCCTATCCCTCTGGGTTGTCCCAGAGCACCAACTTCAGGAGCCTGTTACATAGAGTGAAGTAAGTCAGAAAAAGAAAGACAAATATTGTATGTCAATGCATATATATGGAATTTAGAAAGATGGTACTGACGATCCTTGGATGAAAAGCAATGACAAACCCTAGACAGTGATTTAAAAAGCAGAGACATTACTTTGCCGACAAAGGTCCATATAGTCAAAGCTATGATTTTTCCAGTAGTCATGTATGTATATGAGAGCAGGACAATAAAAAAGGCAGAGCACTGAAGAATTGATGCCTTCGAACTGTGGTGCTGGAGAAGACTCTTGAGAGTCCCTTGGACTGCAAGATCAAACCAGTCCATCCTAAAGGAGATCAGTCCTGGGTGTTCATTGGAAGGACTGATGCTGAAGCTGATGCTCCAATACTTTGGTCATCTGATGCAAAGAATCGTCTCATTAGAAAAGAACCTGATGCTGGGAAAGATTGAAGGCAGGAGGCAAAAGGAGGGACAGAGGATGAGATGCTTGGATGGTATCACCAACTTAATAGACATGAGCTTGAGCAAACTCCAGGAGATGGTGAAGGATAGGAAAGCCTGGCATGCTGCAGTCCAGGGGGTCGCAAAGAGTCCCACATGACTGAGCGACTAAACTATAACAACTGACAATCCTACGTTCAGGGCAGCAAAAGAGACACAGATGTAAAGAACAGACTTTTGGACTCAATGGGAGAAGACGAGGGTGGGGTGATTTGAGAAAATAGCACTGAAACATGTACATCACCATATGTAAAACAGATGACCAGTGCAAGTTCGATGCATCAGCTAGTACTGATAGGGGGTAATACTTCTGCTGCTTTCTGAAATTTTACCAGAATGTTGCAAAGGAGCAATAACTTTTTTTCCCCCCTCAGACTCAGTACTTCTGAGGGAAGACTGTCAAAAGAGTTTCATATTCCTTATCAAAAGATTGTGTTCACTAAGAGGAAAGATACATTGTGTATGACTGTAGTGGCTTTTTATTAAGGCATGTCTCTTCTGATTTATAGTTAGTACTATATTTGTTCCTTTGACTTGCTGAACTATATGCTGCTGCAGTGTTCCTGAGTAGGATTAGCCCCCAGGATGGGCCACTATTGAAGATCTATTTAGCCATCTTTGTATTCACTCTAACACAAAAGATGCATCCCAGAAAATCAAGTAATTCAAAGCCAAGTGGTTCAACAGATTATGTTGGAAACATTTTAACTTATCATTCAAGTGTGCTGCTAAGAGACAGAAAGAAATATGAACAGATCACTGGATTCAGCAATCTTGAAGTCACTGTGATCTTGACAAGTATATTTTTACTGAAATGATGGGAAAGAAAGCCTGATTGGAGTGGCTTCAAGACAAAATGATGGCTTCCAAAGAACAGTAAACCAGATTTTCTAAAAGAGCCCTTTTGCTACAAACCAAGTAGATCATGAATAATACATAGTGTTTTAAAGAACTGCTGGGTTTGCAAGAACTAAAAAAAAAAAAAAAATCCAAGCAGCTCTACTATCATAACCAAAAAAATAAAACAAAAAACTCCCAAGAGTTGAAACCTAAGTAGCCAGCACTGTGCAATACCAAATAAAAAGAGGAAACAGGTATGTTGAAGGCAATATCATTACTACTAACTAAGACCAAGCCTTGGGCCAACTGCAAGACATGGCAGGCTAACTTCAGATCCTCAAATCAACCCAAACACTTCAAAGAGACTATAGCTCCAGGTTGAAAGTACCCTAGGCTCTGAGCAGAAGCAAATACCAATCTTTTCTGGAAAAGAGCACCCCCAATTTAGGCTCACAGTACCCCCACAACAACCACAGATATGTGAATAATACCATTCTAATGGCAGAAAGCGAAGAGGAACTAAAGAACTTCTTGATGAGACTGAAAAAGGAGAGTGAAAAAGCCAGCTTAAAACTAAATATTTAAAAAAATCTAAGATCACAGCATCTGGCCCCATTACTTCATGGCAAATATAAGGGCAAAACGCTGAAGCACTGACAGACTTCCTCTTCTTGGGCTTTAAAATCACTGCAGATTGTGACTGCAGCCATGAAATTAGAATATGACTGCTTCTCGGAAGGAAAGCTATGACAAACCTAGACAGTGTGTTAAAAAGCAGACTTCACTTTGCAGACAAAGATCTATATAGTTAAGGCTATGGTCTTTCCAATACTCATATACAGCTGTGAGAATTGGACCATAAAGAAGGCAGAGTGCCAAAAGATTGATGCTTTTGAGCTGTGGTTCTGGAGAAGACTCTTCAGAGTCCCTTAGACAGCAAGGAGATCAAAGTAGTCAGTCTTAAAGGAAATTAACCCTGAATACTGGTTGGAAGGACTGATGCTAAAGCTGAAGCTCTCTGGCCATCTGATGCTAAGAGTCAACTCACTCAGTTTTTCCCAGATCCTGCTGGGAAAAACTGAGGGCAGGAGGAGAAGAGGGTGACAAAAGATGAGATGGTTGGATGGTATCACTGATGCACTGAACATGAACTTGGGCAAACTCTGGGAGATGGTGAGGGATAGGGAAGCCTGGCGTGCTGCAGTCCATGGGGTTGAGAAGAGTTGGACATGACTTGGCAACTGAACAACCACCACCACCACAACAAACTGGAAAATTCTTAAAGAGATGGGAATACCAGACCACCTTACCTATCTCCTGAGAAACCTGTATGCAAGTCAGGAAGCAAAGTTAGAACTGAACATAGAAAAATGAATTGCTTCAAAACTGGGAAAGGAATATGACAGGGCTGTACATTGTCATCCTGCTAATTTAACTTATATGCAGAGCACATCATGCAAAATGCCAGGTTGAATGAATCACAATCTGAAATCAAGATTGCCAGGAGAAATATCAACAACCTCAGATATGCACATACCCCTTTAATGGCAGAAAAAGAAGATGAGCAAAAGAGCCTCTTGATGAGGGTGAAAGAGGAGAATGAAAAAGCTAGCTTAAAACTCAACATTCAAAAAACAAAGATCATAGCATCCATACCCATCACTTCATGGCAAATAGATGGGGATAAAGTAGAATTAGTGACAGATTTTATTTTCTTGGGCTTCAAAATCACTGTGAATGGTGATTGCAGCCATGAAATAAAGACATTTGCTACTTGGGAGAAAAGCTATGACAAACCTAGAGAGCATATTAAAAAGCCAAGACATCACTTTGCTAACAAAGGTCCATATTGTCAAACCTATGGTTTTTCCAGCAGTCATGTACAGATGTGAGAGCTGGACCCTAAAGAAAGCTGAGCACCAAAGAACTGGTGCCTTTGAACTGTGGTGCTGGAGAAGATTCTTGAGAATCCCATGGACTGCAAGGAGAACAAACAAGTCAATCCTAAAGGAAATCAGTCTTGAATATTCATTGGAAGGCCTGATGCTGAAGCTGAAGCTCCAATACTTTAGCAATCTGATGGGAAAAGCCAACTCACTGGAAAAGAACTTGATGTTGGGAAAGATTGAAGGTAGGAGGAGAAGGGGGCAAAAGAGGATGAGATGGTTGGATGGCATCACCAACTCAACATACATGAGTTTGAGCAAACTCTGGGAGATAGTGAAGGACAGGGAAGCCTGGTATGCTGCAGTTTATGGGTTGCAAAGAGTTGGACACAACTTAGCAACTGAACAACAACAGAAACAGATCCAAAGATGTAGAAAACAAACACATTATTATCAAAGAGGAAAGGAGTGGAGGGATAAATTGGGAACTTGGGTTTAACATACACACAGTACTATATACAAAATAGATAAATAAGGACCTACTGACTAGCACAGGGAACTATATTCAATATCTTATAATAACCTATAATGGAAAAGAATCTGAAAAAGAACATATATAAATATATATGTATATTTCTGCTTATGGGCCAAATACATACATGTATATAGGTACATATATATATTTCACCTACTTTGTTATACACCTGATACATTGTAAATCAAGTATAGTTCACTAAAAAATAATTTTAGAAAATTTTCAACCTCATTAATATTCAGGAAGGGACTTTCCAGGTGGCACTAGTAGTAAAGAACCTGCCTGCCAATGCAGGAGACATAAGAGATGTGGGTTTGATCTCTGGGTTGGAAGATCTCCAGAAGGAGGGCATGACAACCACTCCAGTATTCTTGCCTGGAGAATGCCATGGACAGAGGAGCTTGGCAGGCTATGATCCATAGGGTTGCACAGAGTCGGACACGACTGAAGCGACTTAGCACCCCTGCAATAATCAGGAAATGCAAAGCTAGACCACAACAAGGTACCATTTTACACTGTCAAGGCCAAGTGAATGGCAAAAATTCTCCATTCTGCTGGGAAGAGGGTAAACTTAGACAATCACCTTTGGAAAGCTATTTGCCATTATCTCATAAAAGTAAACATTCCCTTATCCTATGAGCTCGCAATTCTTGTCTTAAGCTTGTAAATCCTAGTCTACAGAAATTCTTTTTATTTGTTCACCAGGAGACGTACAAATAAATTCATGGCAGCAGTAGTCATAAAGCAAAAGACCTGGAAACAACCCTAATACACATCAACAGAGGAATGGGTAAATACATTGTATAATAGTTACACACTAGAATATTATATATTAGTGAAAGTAAAAAAATCACTGCAGCCTGGATGAATCTTAGAAACATAACAATGAAATGGAAAAAACTAGCTACATAAGACATTATGCAGACTGTGCCATTTTCATAAAGCTCAAAAATAAGCAAAAATAAACATATAGAGATAGACAAATAGACGGAGATAAAATGAAAAACTCTGGAGACAAAATTATAAAAACAAACTTCAAGAGGAGTCACCTTGGGGAGGAAGAAAGGGGCTAAATACAAATAGGTGAGGAAAGTACAAATAGATGCAACAATATTAATCATTTTAGTTCTTAAATTGGGTTCCAGTTGCTCAGGTGTTCCTTATCATGATTTAGATCTTACATATGTTAAAACAATCTTTTGTATATATAAATATTACATTATAAGAATATTTTTAAAGAGACAGGAGATAAGGAATAGAAATAGTATATGAAGATGAGTTTTACTACAAACAGTAGAAACAAAAGGGTTAAAAGTAGAAGAGGACATAGGAATAAGACAGAGTTCAACTTTGTTTTTATTTTTTAATATGGAAGAAAGTACAGCATGCTCTTCTATTAATAGAAATGATATAAGCAACATGGAAATGCTTGATGATGCAAGAGAGAAAAAGAAGATAATTGTAAGAGCACAGACCTTGGAAAGGAAAAAGGAAATCTGATCTGGCACCTATGAGGAGGGATCCATCTTATAACACAGCAGAGAAAATGCACTTGTTTCTATAAATGGACAGGCAGAGTAGATACAGTTAACGTATTCATTGATGGAAAGAAAATGAAGTTCACATCTCCTGAGTCGTTTTATTTTCTCTGTGAAATGTGAAGCAGGGTTACGCTGATTCTGAGTCGGGTGGAGTGAAGCAGAGAGCACTGATGTTTTGAGGAGAGAGAGGGTGAGAAATCATTAACTTTAAACAGGGAAATGTAATGGGACATCGTCCACATTGATGCACATTCTATTGATTTTTCTCCTACCTCACTAACCACTCCGTATCCTCCTTTACTAGATTTTTATCCTCTTCCTCAGCTCTAAATTGACTTCCCTAAATATTGGAGTGCCTGAGCTCAGTCCTCAGATACATTCTCTCCATCGTATTTCTATGTGAGCTCACCTACTCCCATGGCTTTAAATATCCTCCAAGTGCTAATGACTCACAAATTCTTATCTGCAGCTCCTAACCTCTGCCAGGAGCTCCAGACTTGTATATTCAACTGCCCACGTGATGCTTATACTTGGATGTCCAAAAGGCATCTCTAGTTCAACATGTCCAACCAAACTTTTTATTTCTCTGCCCATTCCTCTTTCTTCCCAGTCTTCACAGCTCAGTAGATGGCATTAACTACTCATCTGGTTGCCCAGAACAAAAACCTAGTTTCTTCTTGATTTATCTTTTTCTCATACCTCACATCGAATCTATCAGCAACTTATAGGAGCTCTACCTTCAAAATACAACCCGTCTCAAATCCCAAATCTAATCCTTCTCACCGCCTCCACAACTACTACTCTGCTCCAAGGCATCATCGTCTCTTTGCTACATCTTTGCAATAGCTTCCCTGACTCCATATCAGTTCCACTCCCACCCCTAGTCCATTCTCCATATGCATCCAAAATATCTTTTAAAAGCACAGTCAGATGACATGCTGTCATACTTAAATCTTCCCATGTTGTCTAATGCATTCAGTACAAAATCAGAGTCCTCACTCCAGTCTATCTGGCTCTACGTCATTTGGCTTTGGCTAACTCCCCAACCACATCCCTCCATCACTCCCCCCACCTCTAACTCTGCTTCAATCACACCAGCATGCTTATCATGTCTAGCAGTTGTCAAGCTCATCTCTACTTCAGGGTATCTGCATCAACATTCAACGTGCCTCAGAAATGTTTGGCACATCCCTTTCATAAGTCGCAGTTAAACGTCACCTCTTAAAGCCGGTATTTTTATCCAAAAGAGCCCACCCTCTTTATCTACTTACTCTCCTTTATTTTTTCTTGATTGCATGGATGGCATTCTGTTTTATATACATTTTGTGAATCTCTCCCACTAGAAGGAAAGTTCTATGAAAGCAGAGACTGCCTTGCTCACCCCTGTTAACTGCAAATAGTGGCCAGCAAAAAATTTTTGTCGGTTGAATAAGTTCAAATTTATTTCATATAGCTTAGAAGTCACAACTAAATTCTCTCTTTCTAACTGGCAAATCTAGCTTAAGTAATTTTGCTTGCATCAAGTTTATGGATTTATGGATTGCTCTATACTCTAAGGTCAGCTTCCTTCCTTGTAGAAGAATAATCATTTCTTAAATTTACTTTCTAATGTGTAAAATAACACTCACTGAAAGATTTGGAAGCAAATTACCTACAGAAATCACTATTTAGATACAATTAGTTCATTCATCACCATCATCAAATAGATTATAGTACCACCCTATTTGATAATGAACTTGCATTTACCATAAGAAGGCATAGTTCTGTGAAAGGTGCCCTGGACAAGAAATGAAAACATTCAGAGTCCTTATTTAGTTCCTGATTAGTATATAAACTGACAAAGTCTTCTGTTCCTTAATAATTCCACTGTAATTCCTTAATAATTCCACTGTAATTCCATTGATTCATCTGTTAAGTAGCAACAGCTGCCCTCATACTCCCAAAGAATTCTCTATGGATTAGCATGAAGAAGTGGAATTGTTGAAATAGGAGCTGTAAAATATTCATTTTTTATAAAGACTATTAAAGAAACTGTTAATATCCTTCATTGATTTCTATCTCTTTGAGCTTATAGGAAAAGTTCATAAAATTCCAAATGAGTTTAATATAGATTTTGTAAGGTAGGAATAATTCTCATAATAATAAAGCACTTTTTACTTAGTTTTAGCAGTTATTACTTTGATAATGATTGTGTCTCTGGATAAATAATATAGGAAACATTTTGACAGAAATATTTTTTAGTAATCTATGAGCCACTGTAGAAAATAAGAGATGCTAAAATCTGCATGAGTGTGGCTGCCCTGATTTTCAAAAGGAAAGAGGATGGTTTCTAAATACTGAGCATACTTTATATTCCAAACAAATTAAGTAGATTTTCAAGGGCTAAAAACATAAACCCTTCCTGAAAATGAAAGTGATGATTTCTAGAGACCCTCATAGGTAAACTAAAAAATAAACTCATTCTGAATTAACCTCATTTTCTCTCCTCTTTATTGAAATGTTTCTTGCCTGTTTGTTGTCTAACTAGATGGATAAGGCAGGTCAAGTCTATCAAAATAAATAGACCAAGGATTCAGAAAGTCAGTTTTGCTTTTCAGTATACCTTAATGGTTTCAGAAGCATGATCTGGGTGATAGCACAATTTGATAACATTATATTGGCAAAGTTTAATCTCATAAAAAAGAATAAATTTGTGGTAACTCAGGGAGAGGTATATGTGTTTTTGAAACATTTTTATCATTTATTCAAGTAAATATATAAAAATAATATTTAATCAAATATATAAATTATTCAAAGCTGAAAGAGATGATAAACCTTTCTCATCTCAGTGAATGACATCACCATTCATCCAATTCAGCCCTCTCTGTCCACCTGGAATTATTAAGCTAAATTACTGAAACAAATCCATCCCAAAATACTGTGGCTCAACCAAGACAGGAAATGATCTTTATAATGTATAAAAATGCAAAAGTGAGTAGAATAAAGCCAATGGGGAGGCTCAGCTTCACAAGGTCATTCAAGAACCGAAATTTCTTGTACCTTCTTCTCCCAGCCCTTAAGTTGATGCTCAAGCCAGCATGGATGGAAATGATCACTAGCACCAGTCCTTGTTCCAGCCAATGAAAGCGGCTTAGAGTCCAGGGCAAGTAGTCCTTGACTTTTAGGAAAGGACCTGGTTGTTGGCCCAAATTTAGTCTGTGGTCACATTTAAATGAACAAGAGACTGCTAAGAGACTCTAGCTGGATAATCATGTATACAGCTAAAACTCAGGGTAGGGTAGGTGGTACCCTTTCTAGAAGGAATGAAAGGAAAATGGATATAGGAAACAATGAGTATCTGACACGCACATTCCAAAATGCAAATCTATCACCAAATTAAGTCTGTCTCCTATATATTATTTCACAAAAACACCCATTTCCCTCCATCTTTAGTGTCACAGCCCTTGTCTGAGACATCATCACCTCTTTTACTATATCATCTCCTGTTTTACTACAAAAGCCTCTTCACTGGTCTCCCTGTATTCACACTAGCCTTTGCTCCCAAATCAGTTGTCTTCATTACAGTCAAAGGGATCATTTAAAAACACGAATTTAATCATGTCATAATGCTGACAATCTTTCAATTACTGCCCATTGTTCATAGGAATTATTAACAGGAGCTCTGAAGTCCTACAGATTTGACCCTATTTTTCTCATATTTCATCTAAATTTCACTATATTGGGCTGCTATTCTTCATAATTGTTTATCTTTCTTTTTTTCACTTGAACATAGAATTTTCTTCCCTGATTTTGATTCTTTGAGGATTTAGGGGAGAGGTACCCACTCCAGTACTCTTGCCCGGAAAATCCCATGGACGGAGGAGCCTGGTAGGCTGCAGTCCATGGGGTCGAGAAGAGTAGGACACGACTGAGTGACTTCACTTTCACTTTTCACTTTCACGCATTGGAGAAGGAAATGGCAACCCACTCCAGTGTTCTTGCCTGGAGAATCCCAGGAACGGGGGAGCCTGGTGGGCTGCCGTCTATGGGGTTGCACAGAGTTGGACACGACTGAAGCGACTTAGCAGCAGTAGCAGCAGCAGTTTTTAGGAGTTTCAGGGAGGAAAGTAGCACTGAAATGATCTTACTCCACTATCTTTAAGTAGAAGTGTCTGTGCATGCATGCGTGCTTAAGTCACTTCAGTCATGTGCGGTTCTGAGAAGTGTTTGTAGCTATGAGTAAATGTTAACATGTGGAAGATATGTCTGCTTATTCCATGGCTTCGTACCCCAGGAGAATGCTTGCCCCGGTTTAGGAAGCACCTTACAGTCTATCAAAGTAGATTACCCCCCAATAAAGCACAGGATATTACAAAATAAACTAATTATGTAGCTTTGCCATTAGGCCCAAACATTTTCTAATGAGAGAAACTGGCTTTTTTAGCACACATAGGGAAACAGAACTGCAAATGCTGTCTATTTGCTAAGGTTCTTGCCTCCAACTGCGTTTCACCAAAAACTGTGCAGATAAACACCTGGCATACTGACAGGGACATATTAGGTTTTCAAAACGCTATTTCTCTCTTCTCCTTTTAATCAAGAAGGAAAAAATGTTTTTGAAGAAAGCTTTATTAAAAGCTTACTAAATGCTAGGCACACTGATCTAAACCAGAGGTCCCAGTCCCGTGGGTGAGAAAGACAAGTAAACTCAAAAGGACAATCAGCACAAACAGTGCTGTGATAGCAGAGGACGCTTTAAGAAAACGAGGTAGACTTTCTAAATCTGTCGTAAAATGGGAATACCAAGGAAATGGAATGGGGGCTTCCTAGAGATGTCTAAATCAAATTGTCAGACCAATAGTTACAAACCACACAGGGAAGCAGGAGGGAAAGTATTCCCAGCAATGGAACAGCAACATTCCTATAAACAGCACAAAGACTAGACCACGGAATATTCAAAGAACTCTTAAGTCCAGTGAGGGTGAACAACAGAGTGGGATGAAAATGGCAGGAAATGAAGTTGGAGAGGAATCAGGAACCATATCCTTTGATTCAATTCAACAAAATTTATTTAGCACCTACCATATACTGAGCATTGAGAATTCAAAGACTAAAGGCACATATGTGGAATCTAGAAAAATGGTGCACATGAGTCTATTGGCAAAGAAGAAATGAAGACACAGAATAACAATAACAACAGTATTAATGAAAAGGTATTCCATTTATTTTCTTTTTTTAAAAAATATTTATTTATTTGGTTCATTGGGTCTTAGTTGCAGCCCATGAGGTCTTTCTTTGTTGTGAAAGACCTTGCATTCTGCAGTTATTTTCAGTGCACAATGCAGGGGCAACAGTCATGGTCTTTAAGGCCTAGAACCTTTGAAATGTTCAACTAATATCACAATAGCTTTAAAACATTCTTATACACAAGTAGTGCTCAAGCATTGCTTCTAGACCCAAGTAATATAAGTAGCAAATAATTTTGAGAAGAGTTGCTTTTATAACTGGATTGTATGGGTAGCAGGTATTCTTGAGAATAAGGGCAACTATATTAAAATTAACAACTCTATATGCATAGAACATAAACTATACAAATCAGTCTCACTGAATACACATTCTCTGCACTGCTCTCCATTTGAATGAGTACTGCTGCAGCAGCTCTAAACATTTGCTCTTGAACTCTGGAACTCTAGCTACAAGCAGGGTTTGTAATGTTATGATAATGAGAAGCCGTATTTTAAAAGAGATCATTATTAAAGTGCTCTGCCTTAATTTGGAGTTGCCTTCCTATTTCCGCCCAACTTTATTTGGAATGAGTTGCAATTTCTAACCTACTACCATTAACAGAAGCTCTGTGTGATTAAGACAATAAATATATTCACAAAATGTAATCGCAGCTTTTGGGGCTTTAAACATCTGCTCTGAAAATAAAACTTTTACAAACACACAGTCATGGGCAAAATGAAACCTTTCTTCCAAGACTTTTTTTTTTTTTTAATGAAAGGTCTGAAATACAAATAATAGTCTCTTCCCAAATCCAATGTGCAAATTTAAGCTAATTCACATTGATATTGGTCAATTATCTGAACCTTTATGAAGTTGCAGGGCACTCTGAGTCCTTTGACTGCTTTAGACAAAATTGTTCAATGGGGCTAAAACTCTGCATTTAAGGTTTCAGTTAAAACAAGGTCTCAATATTGAAACTGAAATGTCCAAAATCTGTTTATTTTATTATCATTTTTCTTATTGCCTGTGTTATCAAAATAGGAATAACCTCCTGTCAACATTTAGTAAATCTTTGTCCCATTTCAATTTCTTACTCTAGAAATACAAGACTGGTAAAGAAAGAACTTACATTCAACTCTCTCGTAGTTGGATAACTTGTTCAGTATCGGCCAGGAATTTAAATTGGGGTTTCAATCCCTACATATTTCATTATATCCTTTAAACTCAGTCTGACATCCTTGGAAAATTATCCAAAATATGGGAAGTTTGACAGGTATTTATCACCACAACAGAGCAAAAAACTAGAAGCAACCCAATCTCTAAGAATAAGGGAATGATTACGTAAAGGCTGATATATCTAGTAAATAAAATATGCACCATTCAGAAACACGGCTATACACAAAAAATAATGCTGGTATAACAAATCTTCACATCAACTAAAAAATGTCCATTCTCATGTTTTAATTGAATCTACAGATAGTAGAGTACATCACTACTTATATATCATGTTTGAAAACAGTTTTTAAATTGTTCCGTAATAGATTTCATCTGATAGTTTTCACCATTCTGGCCATGAGACAATACTATTTTTAGGTCACTTTCTTCACACATATTATTTTATTGAATCCTTTAAAAATCCAAAAAGGTGAATAATATTATTAATTCACTAGAGTAGTTATTATTAAAAATATTACTATGAGTAGTTTATCCCAAGCCATTAGGTATACTTAATTGCTTTTGGGGGTTCCCATTCCTACAAGTCAACCAGTCACCAAGTATTACTTGCTACAGAGACTATATATATCCTTTTCCAGCAAAAAAAGAGAAAGCCTTCATTATTTAAATATAGTTATAGACCAGCTCTGTCCAAAATAAATGTAATGCAAAGCACACATACAACTCATGTAATTTTAAGTCTTCTAGTAACTGCATTAAAAAGTAAAAAGAAATACATGAAATTGATTTTAGTTTTAACCCAGTATATCCCAAATATTATCATCATCCCAAATATTGTAATGAATATTATAATTACTAATGAAATGTTTTAAACTTTTTTTTAACTAAACCTTTTATTAACCCTATGTTTTACATTTATATTTACTCATATTTGCCACATTTGAAGTGCTCAGTAGCCCATGTGGCTGCTGCTGCTGCTGCTAAGTCACTTCAGTCATGTCCAACTCTGCGTGACCCTATGGACAGCAGCCCTCTAGGCTCCGTTGTCCACAGGACTCTCTAGGCAAGAATACTGGAGTGGGTTGCCATTTCCTTCTCCACAGCCCATGTGGCTAGGGGCTTCCATCTTGGACCATACCGCTGAAGAATGAGTGATAGATGACAGAGTGATGAAAATACTTATGTAAGGTATACTGCAACATGATAAGCCTTATGCTGCAATACCATGTGGCATTTAAAACAATAATACCATTTACGTAACTCAGCAGTAGATTTTACTACCATTCCCAGCCGAAAACATAATGATTTCTTTTCCATTTTCTTTTTGTGATATGCTAAAACAAATATGTGTGTAACTTGGTGAAAAAACATTAATAAATGTTGTGGAGTATAACGGAATAGAAATACTGTACCATTGGGGTAAAACGTCCTGGTTATGAGACAAATAAAAACTAGTCAGCATATCTGGCCTCTCACAGGGAAACATTGCAGTTCAAAGGAAGGGGGCCTTCAAGGATGACTTGAATATTTCCTAAGCATCAAAAATTTTCTTTAGAGGCAGGTATTTTCACCACCATTCATTTCACATCATGTTGAAGGAATTCCCACAGTTCAGATGTTTCTACAAGAGTACTTAAGGAATGATCCTGGAAAGCTAAAAGCTTTTGATAATAACCAAGCTTTCAAATCAATCCTTAGGACAAGACTTCTAAAAAAAATTGAATGAGGTCCACACATGAAACTAAAAGCTCCATTTTTCAAAAACCCCAGGACCATACTTTACATCAACAGTTTTTCTTTTTTAATACCCCAAAGACAATAAAGAATGGACACATAAGAGAAAGTAAATGATGTATAGTTTTGCCTCCTTATAAATGTTCCTCACCCACTACCACAGCCAAAGTTAGGCCAAGTTTAATGTAATTCTTTCACAAAAGCTAGTTTATGTTATAGGAACTCTTCTGGAACATAAAATAGAATTTATAGCCTAGTGTGGATGACTACAGCCAAGTCAGCATCTAAATTATTATACAGTGTTATGACTGTGTAAATACAGGAGGTACGGTGGAAACACATAGGTGGGGCCGTCACCCAGACCATGTTGGGGAGGGTGTGTAGTTGGGTTCAGCCTTCTGGAAAAAGTACAGTCCAAACTAAACCTATTCCATGGGTAAGTGGTAGCCTATGAAAGGAGTTTGAAGGAGAGGAAACAATGTTCCCAGACTGGGGTGGGAGAAGCATGGCATGTCAAAGAGCCGAGAGAAGTAAGGAAGCCAGGTGGAGAAATGGGGCTGGACAGTGAGTAAGGTACAGGAACCTACAGCCTCTTGCAAAACTAAGGAGTGTGAACTTGATCTTCACAGCAACGGAGAGCTTTTGAGTGACTGCTTTTGCTTTGATCTTCTACCTTTTGGGGTTTTCTAGCTCCCTAATTCCCTGAAAACCCTAGAACTAAAGCATACAACAAGGGCTTCAGGGAAAACAGCAAAAACCATAGCTTCAAATACAATGCATCATAGCTTCAAATACAGTGAAGAAAAGGGGGAAAGGCCCAGTCAAATTCATTCCCTGAACCTGGAAAGCTAGTATTTTCTCAGTGATTCCTAGATCTTTTTTTTTTTTTTCCTTTTTTATGATCTGGCTGGGGTTTCTTTGCAGTTTCATAAAATTAATGGCTTGTAACATTTCATTATAGGGCAAATCTTTCTCATCACTGCTTGAATCCCTGCCTTAAAGGGAATCTCCAGGATACAAATCTTTCTGCAAGGTGGACTGTGGTTCTATTTGAGGCCTTCCTTTCAACAGAGAATGTTGTTTCAAGTACCCCTCTGCATCTAATACATGCGCACACACACATACTCATGAACTTAAGGGCAAAAGGAAGGGAGAGAATATCAGCATAGGCAGCTCTCAGAATCTTTCTAACCAAATTCTTTGACTCCCAGAAATGGAAAGGAGAGCACAGTCCCTCGATTAAGCAATCATTCTCTATCTGAGAGGATATAAAGATAGTAATGCCTTTCTTTCAGATACTGTTTCTCTGTTTGTTTGGTTTGGTTTCTTTTCTAATTTATTCAAAGTATTTCCTCTCTGGCATTCTAGTACCTTCTATGTCTTATTAATTTTCTTCTGCTGTCTTAGACTGGCAGCTTTTCCTCAGCTCAGTTATTCAACCCTTCAAGTCATTGCTTAAGTCCATTTGAAAGCAAAAAGTCACTTAGTCATGTCTGACTCTTTGTGACCCCATGGACTACAACCCACCAGGCTCCTCTGTCCATGGAATTCTTCAGGCAAGAATACTGGAATGGGTAGCCATTCTCTTCTCCAGGGGATCTTCCAACCCAGAGACTGAACCCAGTCTACTGCATTGCAAGCAGATCCTTTGCTGTCTGAGCTACCAGGGAAGACCATTTACTCTTTCTCTATGCTCAGAAAAGATCCAAATAAGCTAGTTAATATCCCCACCCATAAATTCTTCACAGTCTTAAGAACCATAGCCAAGTAACCACTAACCCTTTTCTTCCCTGATTTGTATTTATAATGCCGTTTCATTATTTGGTTTCCAGCTCCGGATCTCTTTCGTAGTATGTCCTGGAAAGTCCTCGCAGGTTCTTCACATCCCCACAAGGCAGGAATGGGAGAGATTAAACACCCTAGTCTAGTAAGGCTCTTGCTCTTTGGGATAACTTGAAGAGCAACTATACCCGAGTTTAAAAAAAGTAGTGAAACAACATGATGCCAAAGGATACTGAACAATGAGCCACTGGGCATTTCTTCTTCCTATTTCTATGCCACTGAGAACAGACCTCTCAAGACAAAGGAGCAAAACTGAATAAAAAGTCATTATGGCAAAATCAAGGGTGGATCATGCAGGGAGAAGTGTGCAGAGCACCTGTCTACGCACATTTCTGTCCCAGTCACGAGAATCAACTTCATCCACTCCTCTGAGAAGAAAGCCAAGGCATTTTTAAATGCAGAGCTGTTTAGACTTGGTACTCATTCTGCAAAGCTAATAGCATTTTTGAGGGTTCATTAATCTCAACAAGTCTGAAAAAAATACATTTTCATGTTCTTGCTCTCCAGCTATCGTCTTTACAGTATATTTTTACATAAATAATTGGTTACGGCTCAAATTAAAATAACTTTGACAATTATCAAGCAGGCTAAGAGTTTCTGAGCTTGTGCTGGGATGAGAGATAGCAGCACCCCAGAGTGCTCCCAGACCATGTGTTATCTTATGATAACATTCAATTCACTTCTTTCCAGGCTCATAAACTATAAGTTTTTCATCTAACTGTCAAAATGACAGTGTTCTGTTTAGATAATATTCCCTTGCAGGAAGGTTAGTCTCAAAAGAATTTTTCCGATTAAAATATAAATGTGGTATGTGTGAGGACCAGGTTTCGTGTCCCTGGCAACCTGGGTGTCCTCAAAAGCATTACAATCCTGTCCTCAGGATTACAAGTTCTGTAATGCTTCACAGACCACTGTGTCCTCTATATTCAAATCCTTCTCCTCACAGACTAACAAGTGGCAAGCCTTCATTCCTACACACATTACCCTACACACGTTATAATCTTTCTTTGCGTCATGCCCTAAAGACCTCTGGTGTGATAAATTGTCATCTCCCTCAACCTCAGAGGTAACTGGCTATAAAATTGTTTTATGTCCCTAGTATTCCTAGTCCTCGAGTAAAAATACTATCTGTAATTCAATGTTGGCAATATGGTATTATTCATAAAGCATTCAAACTGTACTTTCCAGGTTAAGAATGCCACCAGAACTCCTTGATTGAATTACAGTCTAGCCAATTCTGCTGGGTGTCGTTTTTTCTGCATGAAAATTACAAGCATTTCCCAACATCTCCAGGGCCTACATGGAAGCTCCAAAGAGAGTAATATTTTGCATATTCTTTCAAAACCTTCCTTATGGACATTCAAGAGCCAAGAACTGGATGCATACATGTTAGTTGCTCAGTCATGCCCGACTCTTTGCACCCCCATGAACTGTAGCTCACCAGGCTGCTCTGTCCATAGGATTCTTCAGGCAAGAACACTGGAGTGGGTTTCCATTCCCTTCTCCAAAAGAACCGGATAAAACTATTTAAAATAATGATGGTTAAAAATGAATAAATAAGGTTCTACTGTATAGCACAGGGAACTATATTCAATATCCTGTGATAAAACCACAATGGAAAAGAATATTTTAAAATATATAGATAGATATGTATATTTGTATAACTGAATCACATTGCTGTATAGCAGAAATTAACACAAATGTAAATAAACTACATTTCAATTTTTAAAAATTAAATTTTTAAAAAAGAATATCAAAAAATTAAAACACCTCGTAAGATATTTGTAGCTTTCCAAAAGGAAAAGATAATGTCTGAAGATAAAATTCAGTCTCACTGGCTGATTTCCAAAGCAAAATTCCTAAATTGATGACAAGGATTTAAACTGTATCAGACAGTTTTGGGTGAGGTAGAAAAGAGAATGGGGTTTTCTTATTTATTGAGTATGGGGGCTTGTTCTGTGCTGTTCTCTCCTCAAAAGGCATATATATATATCGGAGAAGGCAATGGCACCCCACTCCAGCACTCTTGCCTGGAAAATCCCATGGACGAAGGAGCCTGGTGGGCCACAGTCCATGGGGTCGCTAGGAGTCAGACACGACTGAGCGACTTCACTTTCACTTGTCACTTTCATGCATTGGAGAAGGAAATGGCAACCCACTCCAGTGTTCTTGCCTGGAGAATCCCAGGGATGGGGGAGCCTCATAGGTTGCCATCTACGGGGTCGCATAGAGCTGGACATGACTGAAGCAACTTAGCAGCAGCAGCATATATATATATGCCCCAATTAAAATCCAATCACACACATGTTTCATTACCCTCTCTGCATTGATTTGGAAATATCTCTATATTTCCTTTCAAAAGACAATCATTTTACAGATGACTTTCTCCATTGTACTCAGCTTCTCTGATTCTAGCACATAATTAACAAGTTATTTTATAAGCTTTCTCTTCGTCCTAGCCTTATTTTTTTCTCATGTGCTTCCCATACTTTTATAAATTACCTTCCTTTTTAATAAGAAGATCTTTTCCTCTGGAAGGCAGTAGGCCTTTTAGACTTTGTCCAATGGCAATATGTCTCACCCAGCTGTCAGTGGAATACTTCTTTCTAAGTAATGCAGTGAAGTGAAGTGAAAGTCGCTCAGTCATGTCTGACTCTTTGCGACCCCATGGACTAAACAGTCCATGGAATTCTCCAGGCCAGAATACTGGAGTGGGTAGCCTTTCCCTTCTCCAGGGGATCTTCCCAACCCAGAGATCGAACCCAGGTCTCCCATACTGCAGGTGGATTCTTTACCAGCTGAGCCACAAGGGAAGCCCAATGTAAGTAATGTAAGATTTCATTCTAAGTAATGTAAACAGTCTTTTAAACACAAGCTCTATGATTCTGCAATGTGACTCTGTGACAGTAAATCAGAGAGGTCACATATTTTCATTCTCATTCAGTATATACAAGATATACAGACATGACCTTGTTTTATGCCTGTATCTTAGACTCTAAGTCTTTCCTTTAGACTTGTTTTATTTCTTCAAAACTATATGCTAATAAAAACATGAACAGATTTGCTGCTTCATTGAATATTTAACACTCCTTCATTAAATCAGTTCACTTTCAATAGCAGATTTTATTCTAAAATCCAGGGGGAGGAAAATGACAACAATCTGATAACTAGAAAAGGCAAAACCAATAACAATATTTTTAAAATTTCATTACCATACATTCTGCCTTTTTTCATCATTTCCCAGGCACTAATTGTCAATAGTAAATGTGTCCAACCTAGACTTATTAGATTCCATTTTGTGCTTTATAATTAGAGAAAGTCATTTAACACTGCTAAATTTAACATGTCCCAAGATAATTATATTTATATATATTTACATTCACTTATCGTGTAACAGTCATTCAGTCATGTCCGATTCTTTGCAACCCCATGGACTGTATGTAGTTTACCAGGCTCTTCTGTCCATGGAATTATCCAGAATACTGGAGTGGGTAGCCATTCCCTTCTCCAGGACATCTTCCTAACCCAAGAATTGAACTCAAGTCTCACTAGAACACATTATTTTTCAATCTTGGACCATAAAGAAAGCTGAGTGCCGAAGAATTGATGCTTTTGAACTGCGATGTTGAAGAAGACTCTTGAGAGTCCCTTGGACTGCAAGGAGATTGAACCAGTCCATCCTAAAGGAAATCAGTCCTGAATATTCATTGGAAGGACTGATGCTAAAGCTGAAGCTCCAATTCTTTAGCCAGCTGATGAGAAGAATTGATTCACTGGAAAAGACCCTGATGCTGGGAAAGACTGAAGGCAGAAGGAGAAGGAGATGACAGAAGATGAGATAGTTGGATGGCATCACCAACTCGATGGACATGAGTTTGAGCAAGCTTGGTGATGGTGATGGTGTTGGTGATGGTGATGATCTTGGAGTCGGTGATGGACAGGGAAGCCTAGAGTGCTACAGTCCATGGTGTTGCAGAGACAGACATGTCTAAGCGACTGAATTGAACTGAACTGAACTGATAATAGTAATCTTTTCAACTAGATATGTAAATACTAAACATGTTACCATTTCCTGGACTGATAATCAGCAAGCTGGAGTTACTGCCATTCATAAAGTTAAGATTGGCTAATCTTGATAATAAGACATTTATGTGTAACTTTTGACTAGAATGTTTTATTTTGTTTCTGCCCATTAGTAGGCCAAGTTCATGTAAGTTTGCTTTCTGAGACCTAGGACTATGTGGCTCTAAGACATTTTCAAAATGTCAATATAAGAGAGAGCCACAACCAGTAGAATGTTATGCCCTGTATTTCTCTTAACTAAATACATGTTAATACATGGATACATGTATCTGGATACATGATCTATCCAGGTTTCTTTTCTTAAAAATTTCAGAAACTTCTGCCTTGCACCAACCTTGTGATAAACAATGTAACAGTTCCCAGGCTTGTAAAATATCCCTTAGTAGAATTTTCAAATAATTCTGAACTCTTCCAAAGTGCCACTCTGCTAAGATGGTCCTACTAAGACTTCGGGTAAAAGCCATTCAGCTGCCTGCATGAAATGCCAAATGGCATAACATAAAAACACTGTGCATCACCCCTGAATTATTCACACATCAGCCAGAAACTAAGTGAGGAGACTGAGTTCTGTGTCCTTTCCTACTTGCCCTCTGTGTCATTTATTAAAGAAGTCCTCACAAGGCAAAATAACATCAACAATGAGGATTTTACGCCTCATCTCTGATGTATTCACACCTCAGCAAGAAGCCAAATGACGAAAGTAGACTTTATGTCCTCTGTCTAGGTTTCCTTCCAGTATCATTTGAAGGATCCTTTCAAAAGACAAACAACACTCACAATAGCAAATTTATTTCAGAAGAGAAAACAGCACAACAAGGAAGGAAGGCCTAATAGATATTTCGTAGATGAGCTTGGAATTACCTCTTGATTTGGTCTCCTCTCAGAACGATCACCCCTGATTAGTTTAAACTCCTCTGAGCAAATATCATTTCATGGGCTCTACTCAGAAAGATCTGTCTTCTTCCAGAAATACTTTATGATTACTTGTTCAGCCAGAATTGCACACCACCATTTCTTCTCTCCCATATTATATTCTCATCTCACCATCACCAGCTTCCTTTCATTACTACCCCCTACTATCTTCACTGCCACCCTAATATCTATTTCTCACTTAGAACACTCAATCATCTCTAAGTTTTTCAGAGTAGACACACATGAAAGCAGAGGATTAGGAACCAGGCTCAGAAGATCTTGGTCCTAATCAGACAGGCAATATATTAAAAGCATATGAATTAAGAGTGAGAACTCAGAGACGTTCAACAACTTTACTACCTACTCATCTGGACTTCTCTTTCTCATGGACAAAATGGGGATAAAATTAATACACAGCTTCAGTGGGAAATATCAGGATTAACAAGGTGATACATGGGAAGTGTTTATAATCACACCCAGTAGCCTACCTGTTCAATAGTGTTAGCCGCTCAGTTGTGTTCAACTCTTTGCAACCCCATGGACTGTAGCCCACCCGGCATCTCTGGCCAAGGGATTCTCCAGGCAACAATACAGGAGTGGGTAGCGATTCACTTCTCCAGGAGAACTTCCCAACCCTGGGGTTGAACCCAGGTCTCCCACACTGCAGACAGATACTTCACCATTTGTGCCACCAGGGAAAGGTGGCTATTATTACAGTCCTTAAGTAGGCACAAATATTATGTCAATGGCAACAAGCTCTCATGTTTCCATTTCTTTGTCTGAAAAAGGAAAAGATTAAATTGGACCATCTCTAAAATTCCTCCTAGTCCTAAAATATCAAGAGTTGACGTCTAATACAAATCCTTTTTTAAAAGCTCTAAGACTTCAGTAGCAATCTACTCTTACACTTGATGAAAATGGAAAACCATAAAAGAAACGCATGACACTGTCCCTGCCCTTAAGAATCATAAAATCTTGTTTTGAAGTGTTAGCTGCTCAGCTGTGTCCAACTCTGCAATCCCATGGACTGTAGCCCTCCAGTCTCCTCTGTCTGTGTGATTTTCCAGGCAAGAACACTGGAGTGGGTTGTCATTTCCTTCTCCAGGGGATCTTCCCAACCCAAGGAATGAACCTAGGTCTTCCACATTGCAGGCAGATTCTTTACCATCTGAGCCACCAGGGAAGTCCAGGGTAAAGATAAATTTCATTTATTCCCAAATATATATTTTCTTCCTATATTAATTGATTAGATTTTCAGAAAAATCTGAAACACTAGGAAAATCCATTTATAGAAGAAATGATATGATATATTATGAAATAATAAGTCACATGAATGTGTTAAATTTTTCCAGCTAGATAAATTTGAAAACCGAATAAATAACATATGGTAGAAATATAAATTATATTTTTATTCATATTCAACAAATATTTACTGAGTATCTACCATTTGCTGGGGATAAAAACAAATTAGAAAAGGCTTTACTATAAACATTTAGAAGGGAAGGAAGAACAAAATGAATGGCTTAACACCTCAGGACAAAGGGAAAACTGCATTGGCCAAACAGCCTGAGGAAAAGAGTAGTGCTACTTCAGAGGGTTTAAAGAGCAGAGACACTACTTTGCCAACAAAGGTCCATCTAGTCAACGCTATGGTTTTTCGAGTAGTCACCTATGGATGTGAGAGTGGACTATAAAGAAGCTGAGTGCTAAAGAATTGATGCTTTTGAACTGTGGTGTTGGAGTAGACTCTTGAGAGTCCCTTGCACTGCAAGAAAATCCAACCAGTCCATCCTAAAGGAAATCAGTCCTGAATATTCATTGGAAGGATTGATGCTGAAGCTGAAACTCCAATACTTTGGCCTCCTGATTCGAAAAACTGACTCATTGGAAAAGACCCTAATGCTGGGAAAGATTGAAGGTGGGAGGAGAAGGGGACGACAGAGGATGAGATGGTTGGATGACATCACTGACTCAATGGAAATGAGTCTGAGTAAGCTCCAGGAGTTGGTGAAGGACAGGGAAGCCTGGCACACTGCAGTCCATGGGGTCACAAAGAGTTGGACAAGACTGAGTGACTAAACTGAACTGATGGGGCTGTGTGACCACCACTCTACTCTAATTTTAGAACATTTTTACCATGCCAACAAGAAGTCTCTTTAGCATTCACTTCCTATCCCCCAGCCCTAGACAACTGCTAATCTGTCTTTTCTATTGATTTGCCTCTTCTGAATATCTCATGTAAATGGAACCATAAAATATGTGCTCTTTTGAGATTGAATTTTACTAGTAACATTTTATGATTATTCAGGAAAATTGTTTTAGAATTATTTAAAACACAGAATTTTTGTTTAATGTTTTATTTTTTATTGGAGTATAGCAGTCCTGAATATTCATTGGAAGGACTGATGCTGAAGCTGAAACCCCAATTCTTTGGCCACTTGATGCAAAGAACTGACTCATTTGAAAAGACCCTGATGCTGGGAAAGATTGAAGGTGGGAGGAGAAGGTAACGACAGAGGATGAGATGGTTGGATGGCATCACCAACTCAATGGACATGAGTTTGAGTAGGCTCTGGGAGTTGGTGATGGACAGGGAGGCCTGGTGTGCTGTAGTCCATGGGGTTGCCGAGGCAGACATGACTGAGCGACTGAACTGAACTTCAGAGGGAGATTAATCAATCTGAAACTATGCGGTAAAGAAGGTCCTTGGTAAATTTTAACAATGAGCAAGCTTTGGTCCCAAAATCAATATATCATTTATAACTACCACTACTACTATTATTATCAACATCCTAAACCTCAATAGAAGCTTAAAGATACCATATTCCCTAAACACACAAATTATCTAAGAGCATCAAATTAATATAGGATTATTTATTAAAAGTCCTTATAAAGGGAAACAAATATACTCTAGCCAAGATTTAGAACTTAAGAAACATCCAAAAGAGAATATAAATAAAGTCTTAGAATGAAACAATCGCTAAAATGTTGAAGGGACTAAATTCCCCCTCTCCTTTTTATGAGAAAAGAAAATTAAAATGTATTCTTTATTGAAAGATTTTCATTTGTAGGGCTTCCCAGGTGGCTCAGTGGTAAAGAATCCACTTGCCATTTCAGGAAACACAAGAGAGGCAGGTTCAACCTCTGGGTTGGGGAGATCCCCTGGAGGAAGTAATGGCAACCCACTCCAGAGCCTGGCGGGCTACAGTCCATAGGGTTGCAAAGAGTCAAACACGACTGAGCACTACTGCCTTTTATTTACAATCTTTGATTTCAAGTACATTTCAAAAAAGAAGCATTATACAAATTCAGTTTGTTACTATCAGTTCAGCTCAGTCGCTCAGTTGTGTCCGACTCTTTGCGACCCCATGAATCGCAGCACACCAGGTTTCCCTGTCATGACAATAAATAAGAAATGAGGTTATTGGACTAGATTATCTCTAAGAAAACTTCCAATTCTAAAATCATATAAATTGCTTTATTTAGTAATAAAATAGTAACATGAAAATGCTGGTACATTTTCAAATATGTTCCCTCCACAAAGAAAACTTTAAAAGGCAAGGAAGCCAGCAAATGAAAGCCTGCTGCTAAAAAAGTTTGAGAAAATTTGTCATATCTGTTTCTGATTTGGACAAGAAAACTATGTCACACCTAAGTCAATCAAGTCTCCAAGACAATTTGTACTTGAAAAAAATGCAGAATGAAGCTGTGTGCACATGTGAATGTGTTGAAGGTGTGATGTGAAATAATCAGTGTTTAGAGATTATTAATGAAAATAAAGCTTAAAGGGGCTTAATTCCATAGAAAGAAAGCATATTTTTACCCTTTCCTATTAATTTACCAAAAATCAGAGGGAAGAAACACAAATAGTTTATCTTTGAAAAAACTAGGTTTTGTCTTGAGAGTAAATCAGTTCTTTTGAAAAGCAAAAGCTTTTTAGGTGTTAAAAGAAACTGTCATTTTCTGTTCAGAATTCTACTATTTTTGATGCTGTATTACAGTTAATAATATACTTAGGGAGGCCACAATTACTTGCTTCTATTATGCTTCCCAAATATAATGTGGAAATGAGACATCTCTTGAATTTAGAACATGTGGAGGCCATTTTATATATGGAGAAAAGGCAGAAAATAATCCAATATATTGCATGGTAAAAGCATGCAGTGGCTAAGGTACAACAGCATCTCTAAGATTCTGGAGATTTGATTTAATTTGATAGGATTTGATTCCAGCCTTAATACCAGGATCATTCCCTCTGTCAGCAAATTTTAATAAACACTTACTATGTGCCCCAGTACCTATGGTGGCCTCAGTCCCCAAGAAGTGGTAATAAGGAAAAGGCAAAGACTAAACAAATCCTTAACTACAAACTAAAAATGTAAAATGAATGAAGAGACAATGCATAATGAGAGTGCATAACATCAAAAGGGATTTTGATGGAGTAGTCCAAAAAATGGCCTTTTAGAAGCAATGCTACTTGGCTGACACTTAAAGTATGAGAATGGAACCAGCCATGCAAATAGAGAAAGGAAGACAGCTCTAGGCAGTGCCATGAGGCAAGATGGAATTTGGGCACTTCAGAAATATTTGAAGAAATAAAGCACAGAAAGGAATGTCTTGTCTAAAACTAAAAAATTATCCAGGATCTCAAGAAATAATCCACATGAGCTATCTGCTGAGTCAATTCAGATCTCACTAGACTGTAACACTTCTATGAGGAATTAGGGTAAGGTATACTATTAGTGATATTAGTGACTTGATATTTTTCAAGTCTGAATAAAAGTAACTAAGTATTGAGAAATTTATCTGATTTTGGAAAAGAATGTTCAAGTAATTTATTTTTTAAAAATCACTCTCCTCTCTCATATTTAATCCTCCAGATTCATACTTATGTACTTATGCATTAAGGTGTCGGCAATAGCAAAAAATACTTGAACTTTTATCCTTTTCTTTAGAATGAAATTACTTATTTCTCTAAGGCAAATCCTGCTGTGTGATAATGAAATGCATGTGACATTTCCCTGTAATTATAGCACTCATTTATGTTCTATGGTGAAATGATCTGATGACACATATACAACTTGTGAAAAAAATGTGTGTAATTAAGTCAAACGTCTATGATAGCTGACTGAGACCAATTCTAAAGGTACAGGAGTTATTCTCCAATATAAAATTAAAGTAGCCTTCATCATTGAAAATAAGCCTGGATTTTATTCTGTGAATTTAGAGAACAAAATAGCAGACAATAAAAACTCAGGTGTTTGAGGAAAAGAGGGGTCAGAGAGCTTTAGTAGCCTGAAAGTAAAGATTCTCAAGATTTCTGCTTCATAACTCTTGCCTTACTGACTAAAATGTGTTTACAACCAAAACAGTTGGAATGAAAAGAGAAACAGCCAGCCAGCAACCAGATACTCTGTCATCATTTGTACAAACTACAAGACCATAAACTAGAGAATACAAGATCTACAGCTAGGTTATCTGTTTGTCCTAAAGTCTGGGCTTCTTCAGGCTTAAGCCCCTGAAATATTAGAATCAGGCAGCATTTTTGTTGTTCAGCTGCTAAGTCGTGTCCAACTCTTTGCAACCCCATGGACTCCAGCACGTCAGGTTTCACTGCCCTTCACTATCTCCTGGAGATTGCTCAAATTAATGTAGATGAGATGATAACTGCCCACTTCTCCTCTTACCCTCAATCTTTCCCAGCACTAGGGTCTTTTCTACTGAGTCAACTCTTTGCATCAGGTGGCCAAAGTATTGGAGCTTCAGCTTCACCATCAGTCCTTCCAATGAATATTCAGGGTTGATTTCCTTTAGGATGGACTGGTGTGATCTTGCAGTTCAAGGGACTCTCCAAGAGTCTTCTCTAGCACCACAGCTTGAAAGCATCAATTCTCAGTGCTCAGCCTTCTTTTACAGTCCAACTCTCACATCCATAATGATTACTGGAAAAACCATAGCTTTGACTGTATGGACCTTTGTTGGCAAAGTGATATGTCTGCTTTTTAATATGATGTCTAGGTTGGTCATAGCTTTTCTTCCAAGGAGTAAACGTCTTTTAATTTCATGACTGCAGTCACCATCTGCAGTGATTTATTTTGGCAAGTAGAAGCTAGCTTCAAACTGAATGGTTTATCTGTGTTAGTAGTCTTG
Source organism: Oryx dammah (assembly GCF_014754425.2). Classification (NCBI taxonomy): domain Eukaryota; kingdom Metazoa; phylum Chordata; class Mammalia; order Artiodactyla; family Bovidae; genus Oryx; species Oryx dammah. The sequence continues at coordinate 67,286,255 of NW_024070212.1, read as the reverse complement.
ATCACATCTTTTGTAATGCAGTGAGTGAATGAATAAATGGAACACATTGACAAGTGAAGAAATCTAAAGATAACAGAAAATAATTTGTCAAAGAACCTAACATAAAATAAGTAGATTTTAATATTCAAGGAAAGATATTTAGGAACCAATAACTTAAGTATCCCAATTTTCTAGCAGTAGATTTACTTTTAATAAACAAAAAAAAAATCACTTGTGACTTCTAAGAAGAAATTATTAATTCTTTACTTAGCTTCATGATGCACTAGCCTATATGAAAAGTTAAGTACAAAAGGCCACATAAATTATTATGTGCTAAACTTCCACTTAGTGTATTGATATATCCAGTAAAGATATTGATATTCACACTCATTATACCCTCAACTTCACATGAAGACATTAAGTTGTAAACAAACAAACAAAAAGGAACAATAAAGAAACTTAATAAACCATCAGGAAAAATAAACAGTGAAGCAACAATGCCTCCATTTAACATTCACCTATTATCTTAATAAATAATCTATTTTTCCTGTAAGTCACTACATAAAAACTAGTCCCTCTGATTTTTCCCATGTAGCAGCCAAAGGAGAAATGAATAATGTATTGGATATCTAAGAATATGACAAATCATCATCACTGATACTAATTAATGCCTTGAAAGTGAAAGTGAAGTCGCTCAGTCGTGTCTGACTCTTTGTGACCCCGTGGAAACCAGGCTCCTCTGTCCATGGGATTTTCTAGGCAAGAGTACTGGAGTGGGGTGCCTTTTCCTTCTCCAGGGAACTTCCCCACCCAGGGATTGAACCCAGGTCTCCCACATTGTAGACAGATGCTTTACCATCTAAGCCACCAGGGAAGTCTCAATTAATGCCTTAAGTAAACATAATGTTAACATGTAATCACTGATATTAATGTGTTTGTTCATTTTCTTTAATGAAGGCATTTGGGGTATCTTTGTGAATTACACAATTCCTTCTATTCTTCGTCTACAAAGTAGGCATTTTTTTCCATCAATAGGACTGGTCTCTTCAGTTCAGTTGTTCAGTCATGTCAGACTCTTTGCTACCCCATGAATCACAGCATGCCAGGCCTCCCTGTTCATCACCAACTCCCAGAGTTCACCCAAACTCATGTCCATCGAGTCAGTGATGCCATCCAGCCATCTCATCCTCTGTCATCCCCTTCTCCTGCCCTGAATCCCTCCCAGCATCAGAGTCTTTTCCAATGAGTCAACTCTTCGCATGAGGTAGCCAAAGTACTGGAGTTTCAGCTTCAGCATCAGTCCTTCCAAAGAACACTCAGGACTGATCTCCTTTAGGATGGACTGGTTGGATCTCCTTGCAGTCCAAGGGACTCTCAAGAGTCTTCTCCAACACCACAGTTCAAATGCATCAATTCTTCGGTGCTCAGCTTTCTTCACAGTCCAACTCTCACATCCATACATGACCACAGGAAAAACCATAGCCTTGACTAGATGGTCCTTTGTTGGCAAAGTAATGTCTCTGCTTTTTAATATGCTATCTAGGTTGGTCATAACTTTCCTTCCAAGGAGTAAGCATCTTTTAATTTTTACTGCCTATTGAAAAGAGCATTTTTCTTCAAATTGCTTCATGTCATATTTCAGGTCAACATCTGAAGGGAAATAATTAAGACTAGTTACTCAAATCCTACTTCATTAGTCTTTATCCATCTAATCTTGCCACTGTTGCTCACTGAAAAGAGAATTATTTGTAAGAGATGCTTTAAAATGTTAGGGTTTTGGTCTTTCTCAAAACTAAGCCATTCCCACATATTAGACACAATATTTTCTCCCTCTCAGTCCCCATTATTTTCTACCTGCCCTTCCACACTCCTGAGCAAGTCCACTCCATTACTGTAGTGTGTGTTCACAAGTAGAAGCAAAGGTCAGAGAGACAGGATGGAATAGATATCAACACGCCAGCCTCCTCTGTCCTTCACCATCTCCCGGAGTTTGCTCAAATTCACACCCATTGAGTCGATGATGCCATCCAACCATCTCATCCTCTGTCATCCCCTCCCTTCTCCTCAATCTTTCCCAGCATCAGGGTCTTTTCCAATGAGTTAACTCTTCGCATCAGGTGGCCAAAGTACTGGAGCTTCAGCTTCAGCATCAGTCCTTCCAATGAATATTCAGGACTGATTTCCTTTAGGATTGACTGGTTTGAACTTCTAGCTGTCCAAGGACTCATAAGAGTCTTCTCCAGAACCACAGCTTGAAAGCATCAATTTTTCAGCACACAGCCTTCTTTATGGCCCAACTCTCATATCCAAACATGACTACTGGAAAAATCATAGTTTTGACTATACAGACCTTTGTCAGCAAAGTAATGTGTCTGCTTTTTATTATGCTGTCTAGGTTTGTCATAGCTTTTCTTCCAAGGAGCTAGTATCTTTTAATTTTATGGCTGCAGCCACCGTCCACAGTGATTTTGGAGCCCAACAAAATAAAATCCATCCCTGCTTCTACCTTTTCCTCTTCTATTTGCCATGAAGTGATGGGACCTGATGCTTTATTATCCTCCAAATCATACACAGCCATCCTTAGAATATGTGAACAGTTTAGGATGTGTCAGGGAGTTTAATAAATTCATATGCATGTGCAAACACACACACATACAGTATTATTTCAGTTTTTGGTAGCATCGTAGGGTCTGCAGAAAACAGGTTATGCAGAAATATCAGTTGCTTATTCTTTAAAAAGTGATTTGTCTTAGAAATTGAAACAGCTCAGATATGTCTTTTATGATTATAACAAATAGTAGTCAGAACATAGAATGTGAGTGGTTTTTGTGTGTGTGTGTGTTTTTTTTTCCCATATCTTCCATTTTATTCTATCCTTTATTTGGTGCTACCCTGAGAAACACTGAAATTTATTTCAGTACTTCACAGTGTTTAAAAGAATTTGAAATAGCCTATAGCCGACTAAACACATGGGTATGTTACCATTTTAATGAAAACAGGAATACACCAGGCCCTGCAGTTCATCTCTTCACGAAGGAGGTTTTGGCCTTCTTTGCCTCCTCCCTGAGGTACTACATTTCAGAACACAGTGAGGAGGTTGGTGTGCCAAGCCAAAATTTTCCCCGTGAAATCCCCATCATGTGTAACCTTTCAAAGGTCATTCTCTAGAATGTCTAGGCTTTTAAATTACAAAACAGGAAATGAAAGAATCTAGCCTGTCAAAACCTTAGTAACAAAACAAATATTTTCTCAGAATGTACAGGGAAGCTTTATTCCCAGGCATTATGAGTGTCCACTATTTTCCCAGGGTCTGTCACAATATTTGGCACAAAGGCACTCAATAAATAATAGTTGAATGAATGAATACGCAAAGATTGTAAAAAATGCAAAGGAAACTTTCTTACCAAAAAGAACTTACAGGCTAATAAGGGAGACAAACAGAGATATAGCTATAAGGCCATGCGATAAACTTAAGAACGCATATAAACAAGCTATTACATGCACATAGCTAGGGCTAAGGAAGGCTTGGTCATAAACACAGTAACAGAGGTATTGTTAGAATAGGATTAGAATTAAGAAAGGATCATGCTCTCTAATCTGGGCTTTGCTGGTAGCTCAGTTGGTAAAGAACCCACCTGCAATGGAGACCCCGGGTCAGTTCCTGTGTTGGGGAGATCTGCTGGAGAAGGCATAGGCTACCCTCTTCAGTATTATGGCCTTCCTGGTGGCTCAGCTGGTAAAGAATCTGCGTGCAATGCAGGAGACCTAGGTTTGATCTCTGGGTTGGGCAGAGTCCCTGGAAAAGGTAACGGCTACCCACCCTGGTATTCTTGCCTGGAGAATCCCATGGACTGTATAGTCCATGAGGTCACGAAGAGTGGAACATGATTGAGCAATTTTCACTCACTCCCTAATCTGGGAAAGTAATGGGGAAAAGGTTCACTTTAACTACTGTTTTTATCTACGCAGCTCCTCTTCCTCCTTCTTTTGGTAACAAACCCCACCTCCATCCTGCTGACCACAATGTCAGCATATTAAACAGACTGACTCAGTCATGCCATTCATCCATTTGGCACAATGAACTGGACAATGGATGGGTGAATGACCAAAGTTGGGAAGACCAAAATCCTTCCCCTTCTCTACCTGGATCTGGCAAAAAACAAAAACAAAAAAGTGTTAATCACTCAGTCATGTCTGGGTCTTTGCAACCCATGGACTGTAGTCCACCAGGGTCCTCTGTTCATGGAATTCTCCAGGCAAGAATACTAGAGGGAGTAGCCATTCCCTTCTCCAAGGGATCTTCCCAAACCAGGGATCATGCTCAGGTCTCCTGCATTGCAGGTGGATTCCTTACCATCTGAGCCACTAGAGAAGCCCAGATCTGGCAGAGTAGTACTCTTTACTTTATGGCTGCAATGTTCTTCATATAAGCTCTAAAGTGCCCAAAATCATGACCCTATCATATGACTGATCATCTAAAGATGAAATTTATTTTTTACTATTGCTATATTTGATTAATGACTACCAAAAGCGTAACTTATTTTATATGTTTAAAAATATAAAACTAAAATTCTAGACAACAAAATAAGAGAGAAACATGAGAGAAAGTATGTTAATAGATATTTAAAGCAGATAAGGTTCTTGCCACTTTGGGCAGTTTGGATATGAATACAATATAAACTTTTTAATTGTTAGGAAAAAAACACGATTATGTATAAATGTATTGTTGGCTCCTTGGCTTAGACATGTGGAAGAGGGAAAGTCTACACTGACTAAGCATGTGCAATGTACATGATTGATGATATCTGACCAGCTGCAAACATGAGCCCAAAAGTAGGTTTTAAGAAATATTTTTTAGATGAATAGATGGCATATTTTTGGGTTATTCAGTCCAGCATATTGTCAGTCTCAATGTGGACTTTCCCTTTTCTATATGTCTAGACCAAGGAGCCAACAATAAATTCTCATAATAAAATCATTAAAATATCAGCACTATTTTCCTAAAATTTGATGTTGTTTCAGTTAATTTAATCATAATTTCCCCTTTTAAATTTGAACCTTGGTGCATTTTTAATATATACATAAGAAAATAGAGCATTCAGTCTATTCTTTTAACTATTTTCCTTAAAATAATAGCAATTTTCAGGTTTGATGCTAACATTTGCATTCCAATGCAGTTATTTTTACTTTAGTCTTCAAAAATATTTTAATACTTTAGTTTAATAACACAACAAAAGCTGTGTATTCAGTCTATGTTTTTCCATACAAAGCAATTAAAGTCAGACATGCTGTGACAGAAAGTACATATTATCAAAACCACACTTTTTAACTCAGCAGGAATATAAATTCTCCATAAAATGAATTTAATCTAGTTACAAATATAGCTTATTTTCAAGATGAGTGATGTCTGTCACTGAGAGAACCCATTCATAGTTCTACAAATATACCTCCTCTCCAAATGACAAAGTTGTATGCAGTACCCTGAAAGTCAAATTTTTACTATTAGTAAATATAATCAAAACAGGTTTGCCTAGTGATTTGCATATATGTCAGTATATTTTATACACTCAAATGGGAAACAGTAGCTTCCAGCTATAGCTAGGTAGCATTTTGCTGTTTCACCTCTTTTTTGCTGGAATATTTTAAATACTTTTTCAGTTCATGTGAACACACAGTCTTTTGTCAAATGTATAGATGTAGCCAATGTAAATATGCTTAGAAAGTCATTATTTTTTTATGGAACCAAATAGCAAGCTAATTACCAAAGTATCACCCCTTTTTTCTGAGCACATAGCTATACTACACATTCCACTTAGATGCGGCCATATGGCTTAGTTATGACTAATGGAATATGATCAGAAGTGACAGACATCACTATTGGACCCACCTATAAAACACTCCCATCCACTATCAAGATGTCAGTGCTCATGTGATCATGGAAGCCATCTGTTAAAGGTGACAAAATGGATGTCAAGATGTCCCACCCCCAACACACAAATACACCATTGTGGTCCCACATTGCTAGTATGTGAGTAAGAAATAAACTTCTAATGTGCTGCTGCTGCTAAGTCGCTCCAGTCGTGTCCGACTCTGCGACCCCATAGACGGCAGCCCACCAGGCTCTGCCGTCCCTGGGATTCCTTAGTCTAATGTGCTAAACCATTACAATTCTAAAGTTTATTTGGCACAGCAATTAGTCTGTTGCAATCAATACCAAAAAAAAAAATCATTCCTTAAAATGAGGTACTACTGTTTAAAAAAAAAAAAAAAACACCTAAAATATATGTGATTGGCCAGGCAGTGGATAATACAGAATTAATGTCAGAGGCTAGAAAGCTGGAGGATCCTAGTATACAGTGGCAATACATCTGGTGAAACTATTACCTGCAAAAACTCAGAAAACTGGTCATGTGCCTGCTGAACCTTCAGCACTGCCCTGCCAGAGACTCCACTTGCCAGTGTGAAGTGAAAGCGTTAGTCCTTCAGTCATGTCCAACTTTTTGCGAGCCTATGGACTGTAGCCTGCCAGCCTCCTCTGTCCATGGAACTCTCCAGGTAAGAATACCAGAGTGGGTAGCCATTCCTTTCTCAAGGCAATCTTCCCAACCCAGGGTCTCCCACATTGCAGGCAGATTCTGAGCAGTCTCAGCCACCAGGAAAACCCAACACTTCCCACTCTTCCTGCAGTTAAGTAGGGTCATATGGTAGCTGGCTATCCTCAGAACCAGAACAGACATGATCTTTGTCATCACATTCTCCTTCTTTGTGTCCTTTCTACCAGTTCAATCTTGGAAACCGTGTTTAAGATGAAGAAACCACCAAATGGATGGCAACTAGGTGCCTCAGAGTTACCGTTTGGAAAACAGTCAACTCCACCAATTATAAATATGAAGGTTTTTTTCTTCTTTTTACTTTACATGGAAGAGAAACAGAACATTAAACATTTTTAGACTTTCTGTTAGAGCAGAAGATACCTTAACTGACAAAACACTCTGAAGCTCATTTGTAAAAATGAAGCAAATCATTTCAGCTCATCAACACAATTCTCAGTAAAATCAGAGAAAATTACCTTCATGAAAGAACCTTGAAAATGTCAAATGCATAAACATTTAATTTTAAAGTCAGTATGCAGTGTACAAGATTAAAAGCCCTGGTAAGGGGCTCTGAGAAACCTAGTCTTGAACACCAGTTCTACCATTTACTGGCTGTATAACCTTGAACATATAGATTTATCATCTTGCAGCCTCCTTGTTCTATTATATAAAATAGGGAAAACTGACTCTTCTTCGTACAGTTATTATGACAACATTATAGCACATAAAACATGCTTTGGGCAAAGTCAGACATTAAGAAAAGTGCCAAATTGATTCTCTCTCCTTATTCTATAATAATTTCAGGCTATTAAGGAAAACTTAAAAAACTAGCAGTTTGTATTGCTATACAAAAAATTTTAATTTTAGTGAAAGTCTTCAATCAGTGACTCTAATGAAAACGAAAAAACACAAGTACAAATTAATAGGATGACGGAGAAACAAAGAGCCAGTCTTCCCACCACATCTTAGTGAAAGTCTCTTGAGAAATTATTTCCTTCTTATCTCTCTATTCCTCTGCCCCTCCTCAATCTCATCCCTCTTTGCCAAGCACTGAAAGCCTATAAAGCAGTAACAAAATAGATAATGGATCAGATATTTCTTTGTTAGCTGAGATTTTTCTTACTACATTCCCTCAACTTACAAAAAACTAAAGATAGCAGATCTTGCTCCATTTTCAAGCTAATCTCACTTTATTAAGGTGAGCATTCTGGTAAGCATAACTGATGATAATAGCAATACTTTCATGTTTGCTAAGCATTCAATAAAGTTCAAAGCACTTTCACACACATTTTCTTATAATAATTGAAGTAACATGATCAAGCAATACCTACAAGAAGGAAAAGCTTCCAGTCCTGAATTTCATGAGCCAAGGAGAGATTATGGTGGTATTGATAGTCATCAGTAAGCTGCCACATCACCCCAAAAGACAACTGAAATAGTTTACACTCCAGGTTCTTATACAGTAGATTCTTGTTGAATAATTGTGCTCCTCTGATGAATTGTTATCTGAGTTAAAAAGCTTCAGGCATAGAGAAATGACAGATGCCAATGAATAATGCCAAAGCCAAATGCTTAATAAAACAGCATTATACAGCAAAATAATCAACTTCCGTTGTTCTCTTTAAAAAAAAAAAAAAGCCTTTTTCCCTGGGCACACATGTTCTAAAACTGGATATAATAAGCTCAAGTCACACATACAAAGCTGATCATTCAGATACAATGAGAATGAAATTACTAAATTTCTTTGTGATAAAACAATGCATAAGATAGATTCAAGTACTAAAAGCAAGTGTGAAAATCAGCACATGGTACCCAGTGAAGTGCCAACAATAGTTTTTATTAACAAAAGCAACAGAAAAAAGGCAGCAATTTCGATGCACCAAATAAAAGAACAAATTCCATGTCACATCACACCACACACACACACACACACACACACACACACACACATCCTCCTTCCCACCCATAGGTCAGTAAGACTAAACAACACTGATCAAAGGACAAAAAAATATTTTTGCCTATATATCTGCTAGTATGCTTTTAACCAGCAGCATTTTGCTTTATCATTGTCTCATGGGAAGTCTGAACTCCCATGAAATCAGTCAATTACAGTGTCAACCACCCTGTGGATCCTCAGTTAATATTCATGCATGAAGATAAGGATAAATGTTAAGATTTCTACTTTTAAAAAAAATTTTAATTTGTTTTGGCCTGTATACTGACATTGAAAGAATTATTATTTCAAAAGTGGTTCAAATGGCACTTTAGCATATTCTTTAACCAAGTACAAGTACTGTGATGGAACAAGCCTGGTACTGGGATCTCAGGAAGGGAGCTCCAATCTTGGCTTGGTTGGTCCTCAAATCACTCAACCTCTCCTGAGCCCTAATTTCCTTATCTGCTTCCTGCTCTTCTTGACTATCTCACATGGTTATTCTGAGTATTAAATGAGACTAAAGAACTATGTTAAAGTTAGAACTGTAATGTGTTAGGTATCATTGCCACTATGTTTGATTCTCAACAACACTCACAGCCACAGGAAGAGTTACAAAAATACATGGACATCTCAACATCTCTCAAGTGATGTCAATTAATTCTTCTCCTTAATAATGTTAATACATATTAATAATTTATATTTGTCAAAATCTCATACTTGAATCTCATTCTTCTCAAAAATGCATTAACCTCTAAAGTAATAAATGTTCTGCTGAAACTTCATTTGTAAAAACAAGTTCTCACATGTTGACACAATCATTGACTTGCCATAATATTTACGTTGAAGTGAAAGAGAAAGACTGTCTACATGAATGGTCTTAGAACTACTCCAACAATATCATTCTGCCAGGCTAATCCACCACAAGCAGCACCCCAAGTCACCAAAGTAAGAGCTGAAAAGGATCTCTAATGTGTTCTCATGGGTAGGCTGGAGATGTGAAAAAAGGAGATTAAAAGCACATGAAAAGAGACTCAACAGCACTAATTATTAGAGAAAATGCAAATCAAAACTATTACAATGAGGTATCACCTCACACCGGTCAAAATGGCCAACATCAAAAGGAGGGTATGGAGAAAAGGGAACCTTGCTATACTGTTAATGAGAACGTAAACTGGTAGAGCCACAACGGAGAACAGTATGGAAGGGTTCCTTAAAAAACTAAAATAGAGCAACCATATTATCTAGCAATCCCACTCCTGGCATATTTCTGGAGAAAATCATAATTAAAAAAATACATGCACCTCAGTATTCACTGCAGCACTATTTATAATAGCCAGGACATAGAAGCAAATGTCCATTAAAAGAAGCAAATGTCCATCAAAAGGAAAAGAAGATGCAGTACACACATGCAATGGAATATCACTCAGTCACAAAAAATGAAATGCCATTTGCAGCAACACGGATGGATCTAGAAATTATCACATTAAGTGAAGTCAGAGAGAGAAAGAAATATCATATGATATTGTTTATATGCAGAATCTCTAAAAAAATGATAAAAATGAGCTCATTTACTAAACAGAATCAGACTCATAAAGTTAGAAAACGAACTTATGGTTACCAGGAAAGAAGGGATAGTTAGGAAGTCTGGAATTAACATGTACACACTGCTACATTTAAAATGGATAACCAACAAAGACCTATAGCACAGGGAACTCTGCTCAATATTACATAACCTAAATGGGAAAAGAATTTGAAAAAGAATATATACATGTATATGTATAACTGAATCACTTTGCTGTATACCTGAAACTAACAACAATGTTAATCAACTATATTCCAATATAAAATAAAAAGTTAAAAGTATCAAAGTGATGAAAATTAGTTGGGATAAAATACTCATGTCTCAAGAACTGGAAAAATCAATATGTTTGTTCAGAAATTTACAGCTTTGATCAGAAAGGTTTTAAATTGGAAATGAAAGTAGTGCAGTGAAAATGTTCAGTTAAAACTATAAAAATAGAATGGTTACTTTGGAGGACATAAATGATATTGGAAGAAGACTTGCAATAGAGGAGAGGCTCAATAATTTACATCAGAAACCCATTTGCAAAGGAGAGGCAGATATAAGAGTTATGATCTAAGATGTCTATACTCCAAAGCACAATGGGTAATAAATTTGAGATACTAACACAAGGAAATAAATACAATTTTATTTACCATATCAGTAAATATTTATTGAATGCTTATTATATACTAAGCCCTGAGTTACAGAGATGAAATACAGTGCCTGACAACTTCAGTGGCTGAGATCTACAGTCTAGTGAGTGAGGCAGTTTAATGGACTAATAATTATAGTAGTTTAAATACAGACAGAGATATATATGGATTTCTCTGAAATAAGAGATGAGGGACATCTAACTGAGGAGGTTAGGGAAAATTTGCTAGAGTAGGTAGCTCTTGAACAGAGTCCAAAAGAGCAGAAAGAGCTGGGGTGTTCTAAGCAAATAAGTCCAGTTGGCCTTTTGTAGCCACAGGTTCTACACACAGATTGAACCAATTAGAGATGAAAATATTCCCCCCAAATTCCAGAAAGTCCTCAAAAGCAAAATTTGAATTTGCCATACTCCAGCAACTATTTACATACTATTTACATTACATTTGCAACTATTTACATAGCATTTGCATTTTATTCTGTATTAAAAGTAATCTTGCGATGTTCTAAAGTATCCACAGATTTTATATAGGTTATATGCATATACTACGCCATTTTTTAAAGAGACTGGAGCATGTGCAGATTTTGGTATCTGCAGGGGTTCTTCCAAATCCCCAATGAATACCTAGGGGTGACTGTAATGTATTTCCCCAACTTGAAAGGATAACAGTACAGCTAGATATCAGAGATTAAAATGTTATTATTTCACAGAAAAGAATCCCAGGCTGGAGAAAGAGCAATGTGATTGGTGCAAAAGCTGGAGGAGAATAAAAGGAGAAAGAAAGAAAGCTGAGACCACTCAGGGCATTTGAACAGGCCCTTTGCCCAACTGACGGGTGTAAATGCCGCATTTTGGAAGCAGCCATTTTAAAAGCAAAAACAAAAAAATTAAGATTTACTGAGCATCTACCATGTAGCTACTAGACACTGTGCAAAACACATTCACATATACTGTCTCAAGATATTTAATTATGGGGGACTTAAAATACCTGGGCTTTCCTGGTAGCTCAGTTGGCAAAAAATCCACTTGCACTGCCAGAGACCCTGGATCGACTCCTGGGTCAGGAAGATCCCCTGGAGAAGGGATAGGCTACCCATTCCAGTATTCTTGGGCTTCCCTGGTGGCTCAGACAGTAAAGAATTTGCCTGCAATGCAGGAGACCTGGGTTTGATCCTGGGTTGGGAATATCCCCCTGGAGAAGGGAATGGCTACCCACTACATTATTCTTGCCTGAAGAATTTCATGAAAAGAGGAGCCTGGTGGGCTACAGTCCATGGGGTCACAAAGAGTCGAACAAGACTGAGCAACTTTCATTTCAAATAGCTAGGTATCTCAAAGAATTCTATTTGATAAAATCAGTGCATCTTATAAATTCCTGGTGTGCATGATTAGAGCTCCTGTTTGAGAAATTAGAAGAATAAAGGCACATGGTCTCTGAACCCAATTCTGACCAACAACAAAGATGAGAAAGTATTTAATGAAACAAAAGTGATAGAAACAATGGGGAAAATCAAAAATGGCATCTCAGATCTTGTTATATTCAAGAACAGAAATACTAAATATAGCCAGATTTGTATTCTAAATATAGTAGACTTGTTATTGGACAGTACTTTCTAAACTTTTCAAGTATGGGGACTTCTTTTTTAACATATAATGTGTTTTACAGACATTTACATGGTAGCTGAAAGTGAAGGTGAAAGTCGCTCAGTTGTGTTTGACTCTTTGCAACCCCATGAACTATACAGCCCGTGGAATTCTCCAGACCAGAATACTGGACTGGGTAGCCTTTCGCTTCTCCAGGGGATCTTCCCAACCCAGGGATCAAATCCAGGTCTCCCTCACTACAGGCAGATTCTTTACCAGCTGTGTCGCATGAGAAGCCTTTGTGGCTACCCTTACATGGTAGCTATATCAGTTAATTTAAAACACACATAAAGCTTGTTGGGGGTGGGGGGCATGACTGCACAAACACTGCAGTGATAAAAGCAAATGTGTTTTGAGAACTTGCATGAACATATTCCACCAAAAATAAAGTATAATAATTAGGATGCAAAATAACAAAGTACAGCAGAGTGTCTCTCATTTGAACAAATATTACCTAAAAAATCCATTTTAATATATTCTCAATACAGTCTCACCAGCAATATTTTTACAAGGTATTAACAGAGAGATGCAACCAATATGCACATTTATGAAACTAACTCCTGCAAAGTGATATAAATGGTTGAATGCCTGCTTTTGCCAGTGAGAACCGAACAATTTCTCACTACAGGGAGGTGTATAACATCTTTGAGGCTAACCTGGGGTCATTTGGTAAATTATCTTTTCCAAGCATTAAATAGCTACAAGCTTCAAAGAGTTAATGAACCTCTTAAAAAGCGAGTGATTTACTTCTTTCTCACTGGAAGGGTCAAGTCAGCCTCTTCATTAATCCTCTCACCATTCAAGTGATGCAGAAAGAGACACACAATATAATCCCAATTACATGACTGGGACGTTAAAGTCCAAAAGTGCTTAGTGACTGGCACAAGCCCACAGAGAAGTTATGTGCAGAGCTGTGACAGGAACTCATAAGCCTCTGGGTCTTGTTTAACCTTGTTGATGTGCTATGGCTTGGCCTCGATAAATCTGATAAGGTGCTCATGTAAATAAGTACAGCTCAAGTAAAAAAATAAATAAATAAAAGGCTTAACATATGGATTTCTTTCCTAAAATGTAATCTTATGGTAAGGAATTATTTTATAAATGAATAATGAAAAATTGACTCAAGATTTATATATAGTCAGATTTTCAACATCTGAAATGACTGACTACAGCTCAATAAACGGTAAGAAAACCAGAAATCCTTTTCATGTAATATTAAAAGAATTGAACTTACTTTGAACCTAGGACCTCAAAGATAGTAATCAGCATCTGGGTGTACAGTAAACATAATTAACCCAAGTTCCAGTAGAATGACTGACTCTTCCTTGATTTCTGCAGTTATTATATTGAGTTTTTGAGGAGTCCTGAACCCAATTTATGGACCTAACAGAAGCAGAAGGTATTAAGAAGTGGCAAGAATACACAGAAGAACTGTACAAAAAAGATCTTCATGACCCAGATAACCATGATGGTGTGATCACTCACCTTGAGCCAGACATCCTGGAATGCTAAGTCAAGCGGGCCTTAGGAAGCATCACTATGAACAAAGCTCGTGGAGGTGATGGAATTCCAGTGGAGCTATTTCAAATCCTAAAAGATGATGCTGTGAAAGCACTGCACTCAATATGCCAGCAAATTTGGAAAACTCAGTGGCCACAAGCCTGGAAAAGGTCAGTTTTCATTCAAATCACAGGAAAGGCAATGCCAAAGAATGCTCAAACTACCACACAATTGCACTCATCTCACATGCTAGTAAAGTAATGCTCAAAATTCTCCAAGCCAGGCTTCAACAGTATGTAAACCATGAACTTCCAGATGTTAAAGCTGGATTTTAGAAAAGGCAGAGGAACCAGAGATCAGATTGCCGAAATCCGCTGGATCATTGAAAAAGCAAGAGAGTTCCAGAAAAACATCTACTTCTGCTTTATTGACTACACCAAAGCCTTTGACTGTGTGGATCACAACAAACTGTGGAAAATTCTTCAAGAGATGGGAATACCAGACCACCTGACCTGCCTCTTGAGAAATCTATATGCAGGTCAAGAAGCAACAGTTAGAACTGGACATGGAACAACAGACTGGTTCCAAATCAAGAAAAGAATATGTCAAGGCTGTATACCGTCACCCTGTTTATTTAACTTATATGCAGAGTACATCATGTGAAATGCCAGGCTGGATGAAGCACAAGCTGGAATCAAGATTGCCAGGAGAAATATCAACAACCTCAGATATGCAGATGACACCACCCTTATGGCAGAAAGTGAAGAAGAACTAAAGAGCCTCTTGATGAAAGTGAAAGAGGAGAGTGAAAATGTTGGCTTAAAATGCAACATTCAGAAAACTAAGATCATGGCATCTATTCCCATCACTTCATGGCAAATAGATCGGGAAATAATGGAAACAGTAAGAGACTTTACTTTTTTGGGCTCCAAAATCACTGCAGATGGTGACTGCAGCCATGAAATTAAAAGACGCTTGCTCCTTGGAAAAAAAAGCTATGACCAACCTAGACAGCATACTAAAAAGCAGAGCCATTACTTTGCCAACAAAGGTCCGTCTAGTCAAAGCTATGGTTTTTCCAATAGTCATATATGGATGTGAGAGCTGGACTATAAAGAAAGCTGAGCATTGAAGAACTGATGCTTTTGAACTGTGGTGTTAGAGAAGACTCTTGAGAGTCCCTTGCACTGCAAGGAGATCCAACCGGTCCATCGTAAAGAAAATCAGTCTTGAATATTCATTGGAAGGACTGATGTTGAAGCTGAAACTCCAATACTTTGGCCTCCTGATGTGAAAAGAACTAACTCTATGGAAAAGACACTGAGGCTAGAAAAGATTGAATGCGGGAGGAGAAGGGGACAACAGAGGATAAGATGGTTGGGTGGCATCACCGACTCAATGGACATGAGTTTGAGCAAGCTCTGGTAGCTGGTGATGGACAGGGAAGCCTGGTGTGCTGCAATCCATGGGGTCACAAAGAGTCAGACACAATTGAGCGACTGAACTGAACTGAACCCAATTTTTGGTTAGTGACTCAAATGGATTTAGATAAATGTATTAAGGGTTGAAACATTTACCTAACAACCATGCAGTGATGATTTGGTGCCACATTCTGTGTGGGTGATCAGGTATGTAAGTAAAACAAACAAGCTCTTGGAGTTCAGGATTTAAAGGGAAAGACAATCAAACATGCACACAAGTAGCCATTACAAAGGGTGATGGGTGTTACACAGAGGAATTCTAGGGAGAACTAGATTGTATAAGGGAAGTAACACATCGTTACCTATTGTAACGGGGTAGGAGTGGAGGAAAATCCCCGGTAAGATGCTCCTGAACAAGACTGAGGTAAAGCTACCTAGGTAAAAAGGGCGAAGAAGAAAATGGACGTGTGTGTGTGTGTGTGCGTGTGCGTGCGTGTGTGTGTGTGTGTGCATGCGTGCTAAGTTGTGTCCAACTCTTTGTAACCCCATGGACTATAGCCTGCCAGGCTCCTCTGTCCATGCAATTTTCCAGGCAAGAATACTGGAGCAGGTTGCCATTTCTGTCCCCAGGGGATCTTTCCAATCCAGGGATTGAATTCATGTCTCTTCCATCTCCTACACTGGCAGGTAGGTCCTTTACCAGCTGAGCCACCAGGGAAGCTCTATAAGCTCACATTCCATATTTATGTTTGCCACATGTACTTTTTGTCAGTAATTTCACTTCTGTTGGAAAAATAAATTTTTCTATTAAAATGAATTTGACAGTGCATAGCCTACCTTACTTTTATTAACTTAATTGCAGTGATCACAGTATTCAGAGTTCTTTCTTCCATTCTATTACCTAATGCTACTTGATCCTCACCACAAATATCAGTTTGATAGAATAATATTGTTAGACTCATTTTACACTAGAGTACCTTGAGCATGAGTTTTATTTTAGTGTATATTTACAGGGTCCGTGAACAATGAAGCCAGAATTGGAACGTAGGACTTCCCTGGTGGTCCAGTGACTAAGAATTCGGCTGCCAATGAAGGGGACTTGGGTTCAATCCCTGGTCTGGGAAGATTCCACATGCCTCAGCTCAACGAGGCCTGAGCCCCACAACTGCTTAGCCTGTACTATAGAACAGGCAAGCCACACTACTGAGCCCACTCCCCACAACTAGATAAAGCCCACATGTAGCAACTAAGATCCACTGAAACCAAATATTAATTTTTTTAAAAAAAGAAGAATTGGAACCTAGACTCCAGTTCAGTTCAGTTGCTCAGTCATATCTGACTCTTTGCAACCCCGTGGACTGCAGCATGCCAGGCTTCCCTGTCTATCACCAACTACCAGAGCTTGCTCAAACTCATGTCCATGGAGTAGGTGATACCATCCAAACATCTCATCTTCTGTCGTTCCCTTCTCCTCATGACTCCAAATCAGGTACTATTAGAGAAGAGACTCAGATCTGAACTACACAGAAAGGAAGTTTAAAGTGCATTAAACAGAAGGAAGTTCTATAGCAACCATGTAGATGGGCATTATTTATAATTTTGATGCAAAGTTCATCTTGAAGCCTGAATTGGCCTAAATCAGCATAACATATCTCCCAAATGCATTTTCCAAAGCATATGATTTTAATAGAGGAATAGTATTCATTCACATTTAATCATTATACTTCTCAAACTCAGATTATTGTTATATCTATCCTGGATGGTTCTTGTTTGCTGCCTTTTCTGCTACACTTGCGAGAACCAAATATCACTAGCTAAAACTGTACAGCAGCACTATAATTCTTTGATCTAACCTGGGAGCTCTTCAAATTTGGTCGACATTCTACACTTGCCTTTCAGTCAACTTGTGTCTGGTACTTGAGATTCTGAGGGTGACAATAACTGTACAAATGCATTACATTTCCAGGTAAGTCAGCACAGCCAGCAAGTGGAGTGCTCAGATCCTCTACCTGTGAAGGAAATGCTGACTGGTAGCCAAGGAGTTAAGGGGCTTCCCCGATGGCTTACTGGTAAAGAATCCGCCTGCAATGCAGGAGATATTGGAGACATGGGTTCAATCCCTGGAATGGGAAGAAATGACAACCCACTCCAGGACTCTTGCCTGAAAAATCCCATGGACTTAGGAGCCTGGTAAGCCACAGTACAAAGGTTGAAAAGAGTCAGACACAACTGAGCACAGTACAAATAAAAAATGAGACACAGACACTGAATAAAGGAGCTTCCTTTCTTTTCTAACTCCTTCCCCTGTAATCTGAGATGATCATTTTAATCTCTCTTCTTTACCAACATAAGTTTGATTTGGAACAGGATTATTTTTTGGTACTTAATTAGGTAATTAGTATTTTCAAACATCTACACATCACCAGAAAACATGCTGATTACACCAACTAAGTAGTTTATTTCAGACTATGCAAGGGTAATGGCAGATTTCTGATTTAAATAAGCAGGAATAAAGGTAAGTTACTTTGATATAATTACTCAGGGTCAAAAACTACACTGATCTATTAGGATAAACCCAGACCACATGTCCAGTACTATTTGGGGGCACCTGTTATAAATGGAAATAAAACATGATGCTTGACTACAGAAACTAAAATTTTATCTTGTCTTAATAAGGTAAATGTCTTTCAGGTATATGACTCAGAGATGGAGAGCAACTTATAAAACTGACAGCAATAAACTCAGAAAATAAACTTTTTTAATAACTGAAAAAGGTTTTAGAAATCATCCATTCCAATTATAGTAATTAGTACCACTATAAAAAGCTCTTGATTATTTCAGAAATTTTGCATCAGTATGAAATCTAAAATTTATCAAACTGAAATCTTATATACCATGGTATGAAATGGCTTTATATACCATTCTTTCTGTATGTAGAAGTTAGTTCCCAAACGCCTTTTCTAAAACATGAGTTCCCATGGACAGAAGCAATAGTTTGGCTGTGAACTAGTTGAGATCAAGGTCTAAGAACTTGTTCATTCATGTTACATAAGTAAACGAATAAACTGATGAGTGAATGTAAGTTCTGTGTTAGACGATGACCACGGCAGACACTGCATATGCCCATTCACCTATAACTTCCCAGTATCCAGCTAAGTATATGGTACATAGTAAGTCCTCCAATAAGCCTCATCAAATTGAGTCTTTGACCCTCTCTTTTTGCAAGGTGGGATAAGAGTTCTTAAACAACCACTTTTGTCATATGGAGTACTGAAGCACATCACATGTGCAAATTTATCGTGAAATTTTTAAAACTTATTTCAAAGTAACTCTAGGCAGCTGCTTCCAAGAATATTTCCCCTATTACAAGCCTCTAAAAGAGTCAGTTTCACTTATGGGAAGAATCAGGTGTGGCTCCTATAAATAACCCTGCTTGGAGGACCAGCCTATTTTTAGAGGCTTTCTTTAAAAGTAATGATGCATCTCCAGACTTAAGCCAGGGAACTCCTTAATAGGAGCAGCATGTTAGGAAAATTCCCCTTTTCAGTGAGTCCCTATTCTAAGTAAATCTACACTAGGAGCTGCTGTTCCATCAGTACACTAGGAGCACTGTTCCATCAGTGACTACAGCAGCTGTACTTTCCTTCCAATTTCTCTGCCCTTCATGAGTTTTCACTGGATGTGCAAGAAGCTACTGCAGAAATCTAGGAACAGAAATGAACAGAGCCAAGGTGAAACAAATATTAATCAGAGAGAGAGAAACAGCACAGATACCAAACCATAACAGAATGAAAAGAAGCAGCTAGATCACTAAATGAAAAACAGACCTTGCAGACTCCCAAGAAAGTATGAGTGGAGGCAGAGCTAGGAGCCCAAGAAAACAAGATAGAACACAAAAGCTGAGAAGAAAATGGCAACACACAAGCATGGGAGAAAAGCAAGAGACCAGCAGAAGGGGATTTATGCTTGGACGACTTTGACCCCAGGGAGACAGCTGACCTGCACATGAAGGAAACAGAAATAAATAGAGGAAATACCTTAATAAGGTGGGAGCAGACTAAAATGAGGAGGAACTTAAAAATGGAAAAGGAAAAATAAAAACCGACTAAACAGACTAAAATGAGGAGGAACTTAAAAATGGAAAAGGAAAAATAAAAACCAAATAAACTCATAAGTAAAAAAGTACTTCCCAAACATCAGTGATTGTGGAGTTGTCATTTTTTTAAAAGTTGATTTTCAACAATATCTTTTCCCACCCCTAACTTCCCAATAATCACCCAAGTATCTACACTAACTCCAGAAAGAACCTTCAATTTGCAGTGCAGAGGGACCCTTGAAAACTCAGCAGTCAGTTTTGCCATCTCTTACATTAGATTTCTCTGAGATTTCCCAAATATCATAAAACGGTGACAGTGAGAGTGGTTATTAAAACAAAAAGTGTTATAACCACCTTTTTATCTGCAGGAGCCATAAATTCTAAGTCTTGATTCTAGAAGGATCGTGAAGCAAAATGTACAAGATAGGCATATATTAAAAGGAATGAACTGGCAAGTCTGGTTTATAAATACATATGCTTTCTCACATAAGCTTTTTGTCACTTTAAACAGATGAATGCCACTGTGAGAAGTGTTCAAATTTCCAATAAATTTGATGTATCCATCCAGGAGAAAAGTATGGTCATTGAAAATAGCATTCTCAAAGAATATTTAAATGATAGGAAAAAAATCATCATATCGTTTTAAGGGAAAAAAAAAGACACTAAACGTTCTGTCATGTGATCCCAGTTATTTAAAATACATATACATAAGTGAAAGGGAAAGTGAAGTTGCTCAGTCGTGTCTGACTCTTTGCGACCCCGTGGACTGTAGCCCACCAGGCTCCTCCGCCCATGGGATTTCCCAGGCAAGAATACTGGAGTGGGTTGCCATTTCCTTCTCCAGGGGATCTTCCCAACCCAAGGGATCGAACCCAGGTCTCCTGCATTGCAGACAGACGCTTCACCATCTGAGCCACCAGGGACGCCCATACATATATATAGGCATATATTAAATAACCTCTTGAGAAAAAGTAAACTAGATCTGCATTGTACAGTACAGGTGGTCTATACTGATCTGCAGCACTTAGTGCAAAAGTTATTACTTATTCATCAAGACTTAAGCTGCCTGTCTGTGCACTGCAGTATGTCCAATGCTGAGCACTGTGACTGATGCATATACTCAATAAATTGATCTGCTAAACAAAATAATGAATGAGATAACAAATAAATAGAAAGAGACTGGGAAAACAGATAAAACATGATTTAGAGTTTTTTTCTCAGCACTGATTTGATAGAAGTGGTTTTAATTTTCTTTCTTAAAAAATTCTGTCTTACAACAAATAAGGACCTACTGTATAGCACAGGGAACTAACTGCTGAATGTTATGTGGCAGCATGGAAGGAAGGAGAGTTTGGGAGAAGAATGGATACATGTATATATGTATGGCTGAGTCCCCTTGCTGTCCACCTACAATGATCACATTTTTAATTTACTATACTCCAATATAAAATAAAACATTTTTTAAAATTCTGTTTTAAATAATTCTAAAACCATTTTCCTGACTAATCACAAAATGTTACTAGTAAAAGTCAATCTCAAAAGAGCACATATTTTATGGTTCCATTTACATGAGATATCCAGAAGAGGCAAATCAATAGGAAAGACAGATAAGTAGTTGTCTAGGGCTGGGAGACAGAAGTGAATGCTAGAGACTCCTTGTTGCCTGGTAAAAATGTTCTAAAAGTAGAGTAGATTGGTGGTCACACAGCCCCATCAGTCTAGTCACTCAGTCATGTCCGACTCTTTGCGACCCCATGGACTGCAGCACGCCAGGCTTGCCTGTCCTTCACCAACTCCTGGAGTTGACTCAGACTTATGTCCATCGATTCGAGGATGCCATCCCACCATCTCATCCTCTATCATCCCATTCTCTTTCCACATTCGATCTCTCCCAGCATCAGGGTCTTTCCCAGTGAGTCAGTTCTTCGTATCAGGAGGCCAAAGTATTGGAGTTTCAGCTTCAACATCAGTCCTTCCAATGAATATTCAGGATTGATCTCCTTTAGGATGGACTGGTTGGATCTCCTTGCAGTGCAAGGGACTCTCAAGAGTCTTCTCCAACACCACAGTTCAAAAGCATCAATTCTTCGGCACTCAGCTTTCATTATAGTCCAGCTCTCACATCCATACATGACTACTGGAAAAACCATAGCTTTGACTAGATGAACTTTTGTTGGCAAAGTAACGTCTCTGCTTTTTAGTATGCAGTCTAGGTTGGTCATAGCTTTTCTTCCAAGGAGCAAGCATCTTTTAATTTCATTGCTGCAGTAACCATCTACAGTGATTTTGGAGCCCAAAAAAGTAAAGTCGCTCACTGTTTCTATTATTTCCCCATCTGTTTGCCATGAAGTGATGGGAACAGATGCCATGATCTTAGTTTTCTGAATGTTGAGTTTTAAGCTAACATTTTCACTCTCCTTTTTCACTTTCATCAAAAGGCTCTTTAGTTCTTCTTCACTTTCTGCCATAAGGGTGGTGTCATCTGCATATCTGAGGTTGTTGATATTTCTCCTAGCAATGATTATTCCAGCTTGTGCTTCATCCAGCCTGGCCTTTCATATGATGTATTCTGTATATAAGTTAAACGAGCAGGGTGACAATATACAGCCTTGATGTACTCTTTCCCTGTTTGGAACCAGTCTGTTGTTCCATTTCTAGTTGTAACTGTTGCTTCTTGACCTGCATACAGATTTCCCAGGAGGCAGGTCAGGTGGTCTGGTATTCCCATCTCTTGAAGAATTTTCCACACTTTGTTGTGATCTACACAGTCAAAGGTTTTGGCATAGTCAATAAAGCAGAAGTAGATGGTTTTCTGGAACTCTCTTGCTTTTTTGATGATCCAACAGATGTTGGTGATTTGATCTCTGGTGCCTCTGGCCTGTAAATATACTAGAAACCACAGAACTTCACATTTTAAAGAGAATTATATTAAATATAAAGTATATCTCAATAAATCTGTTTGACACTTTAATTATTAAACATTAGATATCTTAAATATTAGTTAAAATTATTAGATATCTTAAATATTAATTAAAAATTATTTCATTACAAGTTTTTTAAAAAAACTTGAAACCTCAAGAAAGCCTTCAGGTTGTGGCTCTGGATATGCATATCCCTACTTTTTTTTGTTTTCCCATATCAGGGCTCAGTTGGTAAAGAATCTGCCCAGGTTCTATCCCTGGGTTGGGAAGATTCCCTGGGAAAGGGAATGGCAACCTACTCTAGTACTCTTGACTGGAGAATTCCATGGACAGAGGAGCCGGGCAGGAATACATCCATGGGACTGCAGAGTCAGACACAACCTTCCGACTTTTACTTTACTTTCGTCACTTAAAGACAGTGAAGACAAATTGAGCACAAAGTGGGAACCCATCCAGATAAGATAAATTTCTTGGCTCATAAGCTAAACTACCTTAAGTAGAACTCCTTGTGTATTTATTACATTATTATTTGTACCCTTCCCCAACACACACATAAAACTCTCCATATTAAAATGCAGAAAAACTGTATATGCTGAAAATATGCAGTATTCCACAAAATATTAAAGAGACTGAAACTACTATTTCTTCTTCATTTAGCTTACATGTGTCTGACTGTCATCTCCTAAATAAAATATCCCTATCATGCAAGAACTCTCCAGTCACTCAGCTCTGAGTTACCAATGACGCCTTTTGTAAGATGGAAATAGGGTGGTAGAGTTTTCTCTGAGGAAATCAGACTGATTGCTAAAAGAAAATTCCCTGGTCACCTGTCATTTTCCTTCAGAGGAAAGTGAGATAATCTTGAGGCAGTTGATAAGAGTGTCAAAGATTGAGGGCCATGATGCTAGCAGGACTGACTCCATCCTGGCGAGGGGAGGAGGGAGAATACCAAAATGGCACAGTCACTGAAATCACAAGGATCCTCAATAGACACAGAAGGCCACTTTTATTCATACCCTGAACTGACTTTATATTTCAATTTCTTAAGCAAAAACGTCTTAGTTTTCGAAGCCACACAGAGTCTCATAAATTATGAATGCTTGACTATAAAGTTACACTTAAAAGATAATCATATTATTATAAAAAACACTCTCAAAACTGGGAAGTGGGCAGATCAATTCTAAATTCACTTAAACTTGCTCAATTTAAGAATACTTTCAAATTTCAAATTCTGAAATTGTACCGCTTAGCTACTATACATGCTAAGCATGGGCTTCCTATTACCAAGAGATAGAGATGGATGGATCAATGGATCAATGGGTAGATGAGTGAATATAAAATCGTAGAACGGGGAGTAAAAAAAAGGAAGGAAGGAGGCAGGGAGGAAGAGAAAAGGAGGAAAAATACTGAGAATTTCAACTAGCAGTGATAAGCTACAAGAAGGCTGCTTAGGACAGAAAATAATTTGGGTCAAAAAGACTCATAAAATGAAGTAGTTAAGAAGTAGAAGTTAAAATAGCACCACAATAAAGTAGGGAAGATTTTTTCTCCATTTTATATTATGCTTTAGTACATTGTGGGCAACATAAAGACAGCAGAGAAGAGACAGAGGGCTATTTTAGCATATACTGTTTTTCAAATATTCATCGTTTACTGAAAAAGAAATCTAATTCTGTCTTATTTAAGGCAACACTGTTATATGTTCAAGTTTGCTTGACAAGGAGAAGAGCCAAGGGTTTTTAAGTTACAGCTCAGCAATACATCCTGGAGCCAAGCTGTCCTAACACAGGGTTTACAGGGGGTCGAAACACAGTAATATACAACCCATTAACAGAAAAGCTATCATAAACTCAAAATGTGATGTATGTAGAGCAATAAACTCTGCTCAGCCTTACACAAGGGCAGAAAAGAGGGAAACATTTTCAAAAAGAGAGAGAAAGTAGGGATAGCACCCAAATTTCAGAAAACACAGTGGGTATACTTTGAAGTCTCACATCAAATTTGGGAGAAGGCAACCACATAATAATCATTATTTGAAATACTAGTCACAGGGGGACTAGTTTAAAATTCCAACAAAACTGTGAAAGCCTGAAAACAGAGAAATTGTATAACCTCTGCAAGTACATAAGCACTGGGGTAGAGTTCAGACAACACTGACGTGCCGGCATCAGGGATCCTCTGTCATTCCTAATTCTACAAAGCTGGAAAAACACAGCTTCTCCATGTTTCATTCCATCTTCTGAAACACGAATGTCTGCCTGACTTACCCCTTAAGGTGGTCAAAGAGCTAATATTTGCGAAAACGCTTCAAAGACCAAAGAGTACTACAAAACATAAAGTAGCATACTTTGAAGTGAAGAATCATTTCAGAATAGATGAGAATTCCCTCTGTTCCAGATCCAGGTCTCTTTTTTTTCTCTGCTGGCCTAGTATCTTCTGGGGGAAAAGTGACTCTGTCCTAGTGCCTCTGCTTTTTCTTCCAAGAGCCTTCACAATCAGCCACATCCACTATTTTAGAATGACAAAACTAGATTTAGTGCAGTCATGCTTCCTGAGATGACCGTATTTAAGGTTCTAAACTGAGTTTAACTGTTAAAATTAAGCCAAACATCCTCCTCCAATATGGGAGTACCCACCAGATTTCTCAACCACCTTATCATCACTCAGGCATTCATTGGTACTACTGGTGGAGTGACTGGCAGAAGACACTACTGTATGTAAAACAGATCGCTAGTGGGACCTGCAGGATAACACAGGGAGCACGGCTCAGTGTGGTGATGACCTAGAAGGGGAGATCAGGGATGGGGTAGGAGGGAGGCCCAGGAGGGAGGCGATATATGTATACATCTAGCTGATTCCCTTTGTTGTATACCAGAAACTGACACAACATTGTAAAGCAATTATATTCTAATTTTTCAAAAGCAGTTAATCTCTATAATGGGTGTCAGCTCAGCCTGGAAAAACCAGCAATGAAAAAGGATTAACATTGTGGGGAAGAAAAAAAAAAGAATGTACTGAAAATGCTCTCTCCAGTCTGATCTTCTCTCTACTCACCAGTCCTACGTTTCTATCTTAGAATCTGTCCCTATACAACCTGAAACTAAACTACATATGCAGTGTTTTGCTTTCAGAGATTGAAGACAGCTTTCTTATTCTGAACAGCTTTGAAGACAGAAGATAAAAATATCAACATTTCTTTCAGGGACTTAAATTGTACTCCCTTCATTTGTGGATGACCTGGAGTCTGTCTCCTGTTCTCTTCTTCAAAGGGCAAGTCATCAACATTAAGGGAAAGTAGAGAAAACAGCTTTTGGAGGCAGAAAGAGGAAAAGGCCCTCTTTCATCTGGTTTCCCCTTTAAGCCATGCAGACTTATTAGCATATGGTTACCATAACTGTATGCAAGCATAAGTGGAAACTGGTACCTATGGGGCAACTTCTATTCACACAGCCAATTCTATTTACAAATGATAAAAATAAGACCTACCTTGATAACAATAAAACATTCCAAATGATTGCCAAAAGTTCACTGGAGAGACAATATTTGTTTGCAGTTTAACAATGGTGACTGCATGACAGGACCTACATGAGTCCTTCAGGCAGGAGAACACATGGATAAGACTTTGGAGACAGATAGACTAGGTTCAAATGGCCACTTTGGGTCATGTAATCTAGAACAAATAACTTATACCATTTCCAGAATGCTAAATAAGCAATTCATTTATCAAAAACAAATGAGATTTTAAAAATGAGACAAATAAAAAAAAAAAAAAAAAAAAAATAAAAATGAGACAAATACTCTAGGTAAGGAAGACGTTGCTGTTACTGTTTCTGTACATTTTCTGAGTTCTGTTCTCAACTGAGGGTTATTTTGCTCCTGGAGACATTTGGCAATATCTGGAGACACCGTTGATTGTCAAGACTGGGGTGGGCATGCTACTGGTATGCGGGCATGCTCAGTTGAACAGTCATGTCTGACTCTCTGCAACCTCATGGACTATATGTAGCCCACCAGGCTCCTCCATCCATGGGATTATCCCAGCAAGAATTCTGGAATGGGCTGCCATTTCCTCTGCCAGTGGTTCTTCCCAATCCAGAGACCAAACCTGCATCTCTTGCATTGGCAGGTAGATTCTTTACCACTGAGCGTCCTGCTACTGACATCTAAGAGGCAAAGTCTAGGACTGCTGCTAAACCATACTACAATGGACATGATGCCCCTCTACAAAAAGGATTATCTGGGCCAAAATAATTGTGCCAGTGTTAAGAAACCATTCTTAAAGAGTGAAAACCTTTCAAAGTTGAAAGCAGATAAATTTGATGAATCCAGTTTAACAGTAAAGTATTTTACATATTTAACAAAAACACAAGCAGGACAATATGTAGACAAAACCTTAAAAAATGTTCATACTCTTTGATCTAGTCACCTCACTTTTAAGAATATGCCTTCATGAAATAATAGGAAACAAACAAACATTTAATATGAGTGAATAGATTACAAAATTAAAAATAGCAAATGGTCAGTTGTTGGTTGGGTGTTTACAGGAAAGGTGACTATATAGTTTGCCTTCCAAACTGGATAAATCTGGGAGTAAATGAGGGTATTTTAATAATTCTGCCAGGACAACAGTCATACATAAGGACTGCCCTTGGACAAATCAGAATGCATGGTCCCCCAGTTATAAGGGAATAGGGGAATAAAATATGCCTCATCATGAAACAGTATGTAACTAACAAAAATATTTTAAGGATTCAACATAGAAAAGCAATAATGATATATTAACTGTAAAAGGCTGGATGTAAGGTTTTTTCGGTATCAAATTTTATAACAAATTTTATTCTACAGGCTTTAAAAGATGAATGGAAAGAAATATATTAAATTGTTAACATTGGTTTCAACTGGCTAATAAGATTATAGCTGATGTTTTTCTCTATATTCAAAATTGCTAAATAATTTTTAAAATTATGAATGCATTCACTTCTTAAGGAAGAAATGTAACTAAGTCCCAGTTAATCAGGAAAAGTTATTAGTATATTTAATTGTCTTCGATGTGATGATGGTATTGCTGTCATATAAAATATTAACAACGATTGATACAGAGAACAGAGTAGTGGTAACCAGAGAGGAAGGGGTGGGGGGAGGGTAAAATGGGTAAAGGGGATCAACTGTACGGTCAAGGATGGAAACTAAATTTTGATGGTGAGACATAGTGTATACATAAGTAGAAGTAAAATATTGTACACTGTTATAAACCAATGTTACCACAATAAAAATTTTAATTATTTTTAATATTTATGGTGAATATAAAGATATCTACAATTTATTTTTAATGCATTCAGAAAAAAATACACACATGAAATATGGCAAAATATGAACTGTTGAATCAAAGTAATAAATATAAAGTGTTTATACTCTATTCTTCTTTCAACTTTTCTGTATATTTGAAAAATATTTAAATATAAAATTAAGAAAAGGACTTTCCTGCAGTACAGTGGATGAGAATCTGTCTACCAATGCGGGAGACAGGACTTCAGTCCTGGTCTGGGAAGAGTCCACACGCCATGGAGCAACTAAGCCCGTGCCCTGGAACTGGCCAAAACCAGAGCCCATGTGCTGCCGCTCTGAAGCCTGCATGCCTAGAACCTGTGCTCCACAACAAGAGAAGCCCCTGCAGTGAGAAGCCTGCTCACTGCAACAAAGAGTAGCCCCACTCTCCAACTAGAGAAAGCCCACCAAAAGCAACAAAGACCCAGTGCAGTCAAAAATAAATATTTAAAAAAAAATAAAGTGAAGAAAAAACACAAGTTGTATGAAAAGTAATATAGTTTTTGAAGAAACATAATTAAAGTAACATAATTGCATTTAAAGTAATATAATTAGTACCATGTTCTTGGATTGGAACAATCAATATGGTCAAAATGACTATACTACCCAGTACAATCTACAGATTCAATGCAATGTGTATCAAATTACCAATGGCATTTTCCACAGAACTAGAACAAAAATCTTAAAATTTGTATGGAGACACAAAAGATCCAAAATAGCCAAAGCACTCTTAAGGAAAAAAAAAAAAAGGAGCTGGAGGAATCAAACTCCCTGACTTCAGACTATACTGCAAAGGTATAATCATCAAAATAGTATAATACTAGCACAAAAATAGAAATATAGATCAATGGAACAGGACTGACAGGCGAGAAATAAACCCACGCACCTATGGACAATTAATCTATGACAAAGGAGGTAAGATTATAGAATGGTGGAAAGACAGTCATTTCAACAAATGGTGCTGGAAAACTGACAGCTATGTGTTAAAAAAGAAAATAGATCATCCTTTAACATCACACAGAAAAATAAGCTCAAAGGGGATTAAAGACCTAAATGTAAGACACTATTAAACTCCTAAAGGAAAACATAGGCAGAACACTCTCTGACATAAATCACATCAATATCTTTTTTGATCCATCTATCAGAATAATGTAAATAAAAACAAAAATAAACAAATGGGACCTAATTAAACTCAAAAGCTTTGCCATAGAAAAGGAAACTATACACAAAACAAAGAAACAAAAAAAACCCCACAGATTGGGAGAAAATATTTGTAAAGGATGTAACTGACAAGGCATTAGTCTCCAAAATTTACAAACAGCATCAAAGCAAACAACCCAATCAAAAAATGGACAGGAAAACAACGTAGCCATTTCTCCAAAGAAGATATACAGATAAACAGGCACATGAAAAGATGCTCACAATCACTAATTATTAAAGAATGTAAATCAAAACTACAATGAAATATCACCTCACACCAGTCAGAATGGCTATCATCAAAAAATCCACAAACGATAAATGTTGGAGAGGTTGCAGATAAAAGGGAACCCTCCTACAATGTTGGTGGGAATGTAAATTGGTACAGACACTATGGAGAACAGTATGGAGGTTCCTCAAAAAACTAAAAATAGAGCTACCATATGACCCTGCAATCCCACTGCTGGGCATATATCCAGAGAAAAACAGAGTCCAAAAGAATATATGTACCCAATGGAAGTGATGGAATTCCAGTTGAGCTATTTCAAATCCTAAAAGATGATGCTATGAAAGTGCTGCACTCAATATGCCAGCAGATTTGGAAAACTGAGCAGTGGCCACAGGATTGGGAAAGATCAGTTTTCATTCCAATCTCTAAGAAAGGCAGTGCCAAAGAATGCTCAAACTACTGCACAATTGCACTCATCTTACACGCTAGCAAAGTAATGCTCAAAATTCTCCAGGCCAGGCTTCCTTCAGCAATACATGAACCATGAACTTCCAGATGTTCAAGCTGGATTTTAGAAAAGGCAGAGGAACCACAGATCAAATTGCCAACATCTGTTGGATCACTGAAAAGGCAAGAGAGTTCCAGAAAAACATCTACTTCTGCTTTATTAACTATGCCAAAGCCTTTGACTGTGTGGATCACAATAAACTGTGGAAAATTCTTCAGGAGATGGGAATACCAGACCACCTGACCTGCCTCTTGAGAAACCTGTATGCAGGTCAGGAAGCAACAGTTAGAACTGGACATGGAACAACAGACTGGTTCCAAATAGGAACAGGAGTACATCAAGGCTATATATTGTCACCTGCTTATTTAACTTATATGCATCATGAGAAACGTTGAGTACATCATGAGAAATGCTGGGCTGGAAGAAGCACAAGCTGGAATCAAGATTGCCAGGAGAAATATCACTAACCTCAGATATGCAGATGACACCACCCTTATGGCAGAAAGTGAAGAAGAACTAAAGAGCCTCTTGATGAAAGTGAAAGAGGAGAGTGAAAAAGTTGGCTTAAATCTCAACATTCAGAAAACTAAGATCATGACATCTGGTCCCATCACTTCATGGCAAATAGATGGGGAAACAGTGGAAACAGTGGCTGACTTTATTTTTCTGGGCTCCAAAATCACTGCAGATGGTGATTGCAGCCATGAAATTAAAAGCCACTTAACTCCTTGGAAGGAAAGTTATGACCAACCTAGATAGCATATTCAAAAGCAGAGACATTACTTTGCCAACAAAGGTCCATCTAGTGAAGGCTATGGTTTTTCCAGTGGTCATGTATGGATGTGAGAGTTGGACTGTGAAGAAGGGTGAGAGCTGAAGAATTGATGCGTTTGAACTGTGGTGTTGGAGAAGACTCTTGAGAGTCCCTTGGACTGCAAGGAGATCCAACCAGTCCATCCTAAAGGAAATCAATCCTGGGTGTTCATTGGAAGGACTGATGTTGAAGCTGAAACTCCAATTTGGGCCACCTGATGTGAAGAGCTGACTCATTTGAAAAGACCCTGATGTTGGGAAAGATTGAAGGCAGGAGAGAAGGGGATGACAGAGGATGAGATGGTTGGATGGCATCACCAACTCAGTGGACATGAGTTTGGGTAAACTGCGGGAGTTGGTGATGGACAGGGAGGCCTAGCGTGCTGTGGTTCATGGGATCGCAAAGAGTTGGACACAACTGAGTGACTGAACTGAACATTACAGTCATGAACTGAACTGTTGATTACAGCACTGTTTACAATAGCCAAGACACAGAAGCAATCTAAATGTTCACTGACAGAGGAATGAATAAAGAAGATGTGATACCTATACACAATGGAATATTACTCAGCCTTTAAAAGCAGTGGACTCATGCCATTTGCAGCAACTTGGATAGACTTAGAGACTGTCATACTAAGTGAAGTCTGACAGAATAAGAGAAATATAGTAATATATTGCTTATATATGGAATCTAAAAAGAAACAATATAAATGAACTTATAAAATAGAAACAGGCTCACAGACTTGGAGAACAGATTTATGGCTACTAGTGGAGGAAGAATGAGGGGAAGGGAAAGTTAGGGAGTTTGGGATTGACATGTACACACTCAGTTCAGCTTAGTTGCTCAGTTGTGTCCGACTCTTTGTGACCCCATGAATCGCAGCACGCCAGGCCTCCCTGTCCATCACCATCTCCCGGAGTTCACTCAGACTCACGTCCATCGAGTCAGTGATGCCATCCAGCGATCTCATCTTGGGTCGTCCCCTTCTCCTCCTGCCCCCAATCTCTCCCAGCATCAGAGTCTTTTCCAATGAGTCAACTCTTCCCATGAGGTGGCCAAAGTCCTGGAGTTTCAGCTTTAGCATCATTCCTTCCAAAGAAATCCCAGGGTTGATTTCCTTCAGAATGGACTGGTTGGATCTCCTTGCAGTCCAAGGGACCCTCAAGAGCCTTCTGCAACACCACAGTTCAAATGCATCAATTCTTCGGTGCTCAGCCTTCTTCACAGTCCAACTCTCACATCCATACATGACCACAGGGAAAACCATAGCCTTGACTAGGCGGACGTTAGTCGGCACAGTAATGTCTCTGCTTTTGAATATACTGCTATATGTAAAATGTATAACCAACATGGACCTACTGTATAATACAGGGAATTCTGCTCAGTGTTATATGGCAGCCTGGATGGGAGGGGAGTTTGGGGGAGAATGAACACATGTATATGCATGGCTGAGTTGCTTTGCTCTCCTGAAGCTATCACAACACTGTTAATCAGCTATACACCAATACAAAATACAAAGCTTTCTTTAAGAAGTTATATAATTAGTAATAGAGTTTGAGTAAGTTCCGGGAGTTGGTGATGGACAGGGAGGCCTGGTGTGCTGCGATTCATGGGGTCACAAAGAGTTGGACACAACTGAGCAACTGAACTGACTAATCCCAGATTGATCACTGTAAAAGACAATGCACCAGAATCAGAATCAGTTACATAGAATTAACCCACAAGAGCCTCCTGAATCCTTCACATTGCTTCAGACCAGCTCTTCGTGATCTTTCATTGATTTCCTCAGTTCCTGTGATATACTTCAATTGCCCTCCTGTGCACCTTACCTACTCCATCTTTTGTGGTCCTTGTCTCCCCAGGCATGATGGGAATAGAGCATACAGCAATTCACTTCCTTACTAGGGCAGCACTCATACTCAGTAACTGATTCTAGAGTTCATGTTCTTAATGACTAGACTATGCCAGTTCCCACATTTAATTATTCTCAGGAAAATAGAGGGAGCTGGGGAACCCCACCTGTTCCCTCCAAGGTGAGTCCTGGTACCTTTTCCCATGCCCAGTCCAGCCACTGTCTCCTTGCAGCTCCACCCAGACCCACAGCCAACTTTCTTCTCCTGGTGTTAATTACCATTATGTGCTCAATATCCTTGAGGCTCCCTTTGTATTTCTGTCCTTGAAAATATGCACAAGAAAAACCTTTCATCATTTGTTTGCTCTGGGGTTAATTTCTAATCACAATGGAGAAACAGACCTGGGAAAACTGGAAAATGGAATAAATGTAGAAAAATGATACAGATCTTAAGGTAGCAGTCCCTTATCTATGTATATTAGGTTGAACTATATGAACTTGCCAATATGCAATTGTTTTTGACTTACAAAAACACTTTCGTATGAAATTATTTCTGAATCTTTTCTGAGAGGATAACAGGAAATCCCTCTGTTTTTGCATCAGCACATCCATCCTTCCAACCCTGCCTTTATTATGAGATTAAGAAAGAGCAATTGCTGTCATTTTGGAAAATTTGGATCACGAAAGGTGCTATGCATCCCCCTAAATTCAGGTGGAAGCTCTAATCCCCATGTGATGGTATAAAAGATTTGGAGATAAAAGATTTGAGAGGTAATTAGGTTAAAAGTGGAGCCAACATGACGAAATTAGTCCGCCTATCAGTCTGTCTCTGTCTCTCTGACACCACCAGCAGGAAGCTATACACAAGAATCCAGGACACAGTCCGCTGGCAAATCTCAGACTTTCCAGTCCCCAGAACTGTGAGAAATAAGTGTCTGTTCTTCAAGTAGATGCTATTTTCATTACAGCAGCCCAAACGGACTAAGGCAAGGAGTTCCAGAGTAAGCAAAACCCATTTCCTCCAAATCGTACAGCAACAAGTTTATTTCCTCAAAAAAAAAAAAAAAAAAGGGAAAGAAATTAGGGAAGTTCTCTTTGCTGGGACGTCTACATATACTCTTGATGTTTTCCTTTGCTTTACCTAAGAGTATGTGTCATACTATAATGCATAGACAGAAAGGCAAGAATGCATTAAAAATGGTCTACATTGAATGACTTGGGAACATGAAAGCCATATAATACATTTTTTAAAGGATTTTGAACTCTACGAATGAAGTATTGGCTTTGGACACCACTAATCCTGGAAGAAAGCATATCTAGTTCTATTAGAGAATTTAGATTTCTCAATTTCTTTGCCACTTATTGATTGGTAACATTTCCAAGGTACAGTTTTACTCCTTTCATTTTAAATTGATTTCTCTTTTTAGCAAGACTGTGCTTTTTGAGAATTCATTTAATTTTACTTTTTTTAAAAATCAATGCCTAAAAGGTCCCCTCAAATCAATGAATTACCCTTTCCATCCATTAGACACCTTTCTAGGCTGTTCACTGACCTTCTGTGTCCCATGTACTATAAACATAAAATCCCAGCACTTTTAGTTAGTCTTACATGAAATGTTTTTGTCATTTTCCACCTTTGCTCTGTCTGTCATTTTTAAACTCTGAACTCCACTGTGTAATTTTGCAGCTTCTCTTTTGAACTTGACATGTATTATGTGCCTTCTGTGCCCTTAATTACTTTTTGCACTTTGGGGTTGATCCATGTTGGTCTTTTCTAATCCTACTATATTGATTGCTGTACAGCAAGCCTCTTCTCTAGGAACACTGTCTTTATTTTCTTTCCTTCCAATGCCAAGAACCACGGATTGCTTTTCTCCTAGTCCTTTCCAGGAAACCTCAGCTTCTCCATAATTGTCACAACCAAGATCTACTCACTAGAATCACAATTAGTTCTCTCTCAACGTTAATTCTCCTGATGCAAGTTTGAAAAAAAAATCACAGTGACAAAAGGTAGAAAAAACATGTCCAGAGCAGAAAAGACACTGGCAATAAAATACTCAGGAAGCAATAAAAACAATCATTTACAAAGATACGAGAGAAGAAATAAGAATGGTTTCTTGCAGAATTATAAAATGGGAAATAATGAGTTAAATAATGACAGAAAAATTTTAATGCTATAAAAGTAAATCACTTTAATGTCTAGTGTGCCAAACACAAAAATATCAGCCACTAAGAATGCTATTTTTTTGTCAAATTCAGGCTACCATCTTCATTTACGTAAACTTCTCTAAAAGTGTCCTTCTTGACAAGGGCTCATTGTCTCCAGTATTATCTCCCTCCAACCCAATCTCCAGAATGCTGCCAAAGTCATTATCTTAAAACATACCAAAAAAAAAAAAAAATACCTAACCCTTTCTATGCTCAAAAGCTTTTCAATGGCTCTTTCTCCATCTAGGAAAAAAAAAAAAATGTTCACAAAACCCCACATGTCTAGACTCTGTCTACATTTCTAGCCACTGCTCCTTCCCAAGATCTGTGTGCTCTAAAGAGAACTTTCTTTATGATCTTTTTCCAGATTTTTGTATATGCTTTTTTCCCCTTGCCCAAAATTCTCTTTCTTGCCCCAGCCCCTCTCAGTCTGTTCATCGCCTACTCAGCTTTCCTGTAGATACCTCTTCTTATCTGAATCCTTAACTAAAAGTTAAGCACCTCCTTTCTGTGTGTTACCATGGCTCACTGTATCTCTCCTATCACAGCATAGAATATACTGTTATATTATCTTGTTTACTTATGTGCATCTTACTCTAGTCAGCAGAGCAATATGATGGCAACAACAACATTCACCTTTTTGCCCTGATATTCCAGCGCCCAGCACAGAATCTAGCATCTGATGACGTTTGATAAACACGGTATTGGATGAATGTCATACAAAGACTCAGGTGATGGCAATGTCTAGTAACCCAAGGGTTAATTTGAAAGTCCTGCTCCAATCCTTGCTGAAAATCTTTCTAGAATAAATTTTGGCAACCCATAGCATGTTAAGTAAGGCTCATTAATGAGTTACTTTTGGCATGTGGGACAAGACAATGGCTGCCTCTATTATTATCTCTTCCTTATGACCATAAGGATGTAGAGTTGATACCAGCTACCCATGCTATCTAAAATTCAGTAGCTGGTGCTCCCATAGTAACCATCTAGTCCTCTTTGCCTGTTCAGAGGTAGTCACTCAGCTACCACAGTCTTTCATGCCCCACTCTGCCGATGAGTCGGGGTTGCCTACTAAACAGCATCTCCCACCATTGTTAGGCTGACAATAGGAAGCATCAAGCATCTTAGTACTCCTCCTGGAGACTGCCAACCTCTATAATTCTATAATGAATCAGTCTAGTTTTCTGTCTTAGCAAATCTAATGAAAAAAAAAAAAAAGAAAAATTGAATTTCTTTGGGATGGTAGCCGCTTGTAAGACCTCTGGATCATCACCTTAATCATAGTGGTCTGAGAACTATAGATTTTAGAGATGGAAAAAAAAAATGTGTTTAAACTTTACTATCCCCTCTAGATATCTCTGAAACTAAAACAAACAAACAAAAAAACTACTTAATCTAATATACTTTTCTTGATTTTCAAAATTTCTCCTGAAAGTATAAAAATTCTTTTAAATAAAGTTTCAATAAAAAGAAACTGAATCAGATTTGAAACATTTACATATCTGAGTTTACTTGCTAAAGCAATATCAAATTTTTCAAGAGAAAAATTCCTAAGAAAAGTTATACTGATGACATAAATAGAAATAACAGTAATGCCTTGATTTTTTTAAGAAATGACATTTTTTAAATGTCAGGAAAAGGGAATTAAAAAGCTTTGGAGTTTTTAGAAACAGATCTAAATCAAAATACTTCCCATTGGTTTATTCAGTTCAGTTCAGTCGCTCAGTCGTGTCTGACTCTTTGTGACCCCATGAATCGCAGCATGCCAGGCTCCCTGTCCATCACCAACTCCCAGAGTTCACTCAGACTCATGTCATCAAGTCAGTGATGCCATCCAGTCATCTCATCCTCTGTCGTCCACTTTTCCTCCTGCCCCCAATCGCTCCCTGCATCAGAGTCTTTTCCAATGAGTCAACTCTTCACATGAGGTGGCCAAAGTACTGGAGCTTCATTAACAACAACAACAAAAAAAGTGATGTGGTTTACTGCCCAAAGGAAATATTAGTATATCACTGAGAAATATTTTCATTCCTCCTAGGGCTAAGAGAAGAGTAAGTACTCTACTACTAAAACAGAAAAAAAAAAAAAAAAGTGAAACTTCATGTCTAGGATACATGCAAGTAATACAAAGTATGTCTAAATATTATATCCAAGATATTGGTAATTTACTGGATAATATAATTTAAAATCAAATATGTTCTAAGTCATAGAATTTGGGATAAATCAACCTGTCAAGGTTAAAATGGGCCATGAATTTTCAAAAAGGGCATCAGTGGAAATAAACTGTAGAAAACCCATTTAGGACTGCCCTAAAACAACCCTAGTTCCCAAATGGACCTATTCATTTGCTTCTTTTTATTTTTGACTATAAATTTGCTGACAAATGTTGTGCCTCATAATTGTCAAACTTTCCTGTTTGTTCTTGCTTACTCAGTAACTGCTCTCAGTCATACCTCTTGATTTTATTCCTACCACAATCTACACTTCAGCACATTACCAGTGACCCTAACATCCTCCAGTATCTCCTCCTCACCTCCATCACCATAACCATCAACTCTTGAATGCTTTCCCCAAACCAGCACTGACAAAACCCACAGTTTTATCCTATGACTCTATGCAAATAGGGCTCAGCCAATGAAAGTGAGTCAGAAGTAAAGTCATATATCTGTACCAGTGATGGAAAGGTTGGGCACTGAGACAGATAAGTAATGGATAATAAATTTAGGTAACATTTCTAAAAATTTTTACTGGAGTATAGTTGCTTTACAATGTTGTGTCAGTTTCTGCTATTCAGCAAAGTGAACCAGTTATATATAAATATATATATACACATATATCCCCTATTTTTTAGTTTTCCTTCCCATTTAAGCCACCTCAGAGCACTGAGTTCCCTGTGCTATACAGTAAGTTCTTATTAGTTATCTATTTTATATGTATCATATGTATATACATATATATATACACACACACATATATATACACACACACATCAATCCTGATCTCCCAATTCATCCCACCCCTCCTTTACCCCTTAGTATCAATAAGTTTGTTCTCTACATCTGTGTCTCTGTTTCTGCTTCACAAATAAGTTTTTCTGTACCATTTTTCTAGATTCCACATATAAGCAATATTATATGATATTTGTTTCACTTTCTGACTTACTTCACTCTGTATAACAGTCTCTAGGTCTAGCCACCTCTCTGCAAACAACACTGTTTTGTTCCTTTTTGTGGCTAATATTCCATTGTACATATGTATCACATCTTCTTTATCCACTCCTTTGTTGATGGACATTTAGGTTCATTCCCTGTCCTGACTAATGTAAATAGTGCTGCAATGAACACTGGGGTACATATAACTTTTTGAATTACAGCTTTCCCTGGGTGTATGCCTAGGAATGAATTGCTGGGACATATGGCAGAAAGTGAAGAGGAACTTAAAAGCCTCTTGATGAAAGTGACAGTGGAGAGTGAAAAAGTTGGCTTAAAGCTCAACATTCAGAAAACAAAGATCATGGCATCCAGTCCCATCAATTCATGGCAAATAGATGGGGAAACAGTGTCAGTCTTTATTTTTTGGGCTCCAAAATCACTGCAGATGGTGATTGCAGCCATGAAATTAAAAGACACTTACTCCTTGGAAGAAAAGTTATGACCAACCTAGATAGCATATTCAAAAGCAGAGACATTACTTTGCCATCTAAGGTCCGTCTAGTCAAGGCTATGGTTTTTCCTGTGGTCATGTATGGATGTGAGAGTTGGACTGTGAAGAAGGCTGAGCGCCAAAGAATTGATGCTTCTGAACTGTGGTGTTGGAGAACTCTTGAGAGTCCCTTGGACTGCAAGGAGATCCAACCAGTCCATTCTGAAGGAGATCAGCCCTGGGATTTCCTTGGAAGGAATGATGCTAAAGCTGAAACTCCAGTACTTTGGCCACCTCATGCGAAGAGCTGACTCACTGGAAAAGACTCTGATGCTGGGAGGGATTGGCGGCGGAGGAGAAGGGGATGACAGAGGATGAGATGGCTGGATAGCATCACTGACTCGATGGACGTGAGTCTGAGTGAACTCTGGGAGATGGTGATGGACAAGGAGGCCTGGCATGCTGCGATTCATGGGGTACATTGAGTGTATAGGGCTTTTGTGTCCTTAGGTAGGTTTATTCCTAGATATTTTATTCTTTTGGTTGTGATGGTAAATGGGATTGTTTCCTTAATTTCTCTTTCTAATCTTTCATTGTTAGTGTATAAGAATGCAAGAGATATTAAACTTAGGAAGTCTAAGATGACCAGGGGCTAGAATATCTTATAAGTCTAAAATCTTAATAGTCACAAAGGGCTATTACATCTTTACCAAGATATGCTCAACAAAATAGTAACATGTGAAGATGCCCCCTAGACTAACTTCCATGATCAATAAAGGTAGAAGCAGCTACATCGTATAGTTTTTATCTTGGAGATTCAGAAAGCACATGAGCATATTAGAAGATGTCTGGCCACAAAGAAACATGTTTAGCTTTGTTTAACCTGGTATTTGCCAAACTAACCTTTTTGACCACTTAATACCTATCAAGGTCCTGGAGAGGGGGAGAAAGAAAGATCCCAAGGAACAGGCTTAAAGAAAAGCTGACCTGCTCAGCCATTTATATTCACTGCTGCTTTTCAGTCTCCTGTGGGCTTCCCTGGTGGCTCAGAGGATAAAGCGTCTGCCTGCAATGCAGGAGATCCAGGTTCGATCCCTGGGTTGGGAAGATCCCCTGGAGAAGGAAATGGCAACCCATTCCAGTATTCTTGCCTGGAGAATCCCATGGACAGAGGAGCCTGAGTGGGCTACAGTCCACGGGGTTGCAAAGAGTCGGACACGACTGAGTGACTTTCACTTCACTTTTCATTCTCCTGTAGGGCTACCCTATAAGCCCAGGTATTATTCTTAAACTTCCATGTGCACACAAAGCACTGGGGATCTTGTAAAATGTAGGTTATAATCCAGTAGGTCTGATGTGGGCCCTGAGAGTTGCATGTTTAACAAAGTTTCAGGTAATGCTGCTGCTGCTCTCTATCACATTGGAGTAGCAAGGCTCTACAGGAACACTGCAATAGGAAGATCTTCACATCTCTAATCTCTTTATCCTACCCTTTCAAATAATTAATTATCCTAAAATATTACTTTCTTTATGTCACTTTGCTGGTTAAAAACTTTTAGTGACTCACTGTTCCCTGCTACTGGAGAAGGCAATGGCACCCCACTCCAGTACTCTTGCCTGGAAAATCCCATGGAAGGAGGAGCCTGGTAGGCTGCAGTCCATGAGATCGAGAAGAGTCAGACATGACTGAGTGACTTCACTTTCACTTTTCACTTTCATGCATTGGAGAAGGAAATGGCAACCCACTCCAGTGTTCTTGCCTGGAGAATCCCAGGGACGGGGGAGCCTGGTGGGCTACCGTCTAGGGAGTCACACAGAGCTGGACACGACTGAAGTGACTTAGCAGCAGCAGCATTCCCTGCTACATTTGACCGTGTGGCAAATAGATTAACACAGCCCCTGACCTTATATAATCAAGAATCAAGTGAGTGAGTAAGAAACAGTGTGCAGAATGCTAGAAGCCAAAACCAGAGAATAGCTGTTCCTTCAGACCAGTCTCCTTATCGGTAAAATGAAAGTTAAACTAGATGAGTGGAGTTTAATCCTCCATGTGCAATGAACTCACTAATACCACGAGAGTCTCAGCCCAGACCAATTAAGTGCAGGCTCTCAGGACCTCCTGTATTAAGGCATGAGCAGGTCTTAGAAGCTCCCCAGGTGATTGTGAAGTGCAACCAAGTTTGCAAACCACCAGACCAGCCAGTGATTCCCAAAAGTTGCCCAAACCATCAACAACTGCATCACCTGAAAACTTGTTAGAATGTAAATTCCCAGACCTCACCCCAGGCCTACTGGAGCAAAATCTGGTGGAGCAGGGTCCAGAAACCTAGGTTTTAACCAGCTCTCCAGCTGTCTGTGATACATTCTGAAAACCACTGGATTAGAAAATAAGTAAATTCCCCTCTAGCTCTAAGAGGCTATCAATACTTTGATCTCTGACAGTCTTTTCCTACTTGAAGACTAAAATTATAAGCTCTGAGAGTAGACGTCCTGGGTGGAAATCCCCGCTCCTACAGTTAATTGATGACTTTGGTTGTCTGTGTTTCAGGTCCTCATCTATAAAATGAGACTAATAATAGTACCTACTCTCATAAAGTTGCTATGAAAATTAAAATTATTTCATATCTATAACTAGCTTAGCAGAGTACCTGAAATGTGGTATTCAGGTCATTACTCAATTGTTACCCATCAATTGAGTAATTCCCTGTCCACTTTATCCAGAATTGCAGCCCATCCCTAATACTTCATTATCTCCTCCTTGGTAGTTGTATAACATACCACATATTTGACTTACTGCTTTGTTTATTATCAGTCTTCTCCCACTAAGATGTAGGCTCTAAATCTCAATGATTTTGTCCATTTTACTAAAAGCTGTACCCCCACTACCTAGAACAGGGTCTGACACATTGGAAATACTAAAAAAAAAAAAAAAGCTGGTGGGAAAATAAATAAATAAATGCTAGCTATCATCAAAATTAATATTATTTTTAGCAATTCAAATTTTTCCTTATTGAAACCTAACAGTTTATACTTCCTGTCTATTGCCTCTCATTGCCTATTGCCTCAAATTGTGCTTTGTTCTTATTCCATGCTTTATCCAAATTCCGTCCCATACCTAAAAATGCCCTTCTATCTAATTCTGCCCATGTTAGGCCTTGTTCAGGTTTCTACCTTTTCATTCAGTATTCCCTGATGACTCCAGCTCTCTAGTTCTTTGAATATTTACAGTGTGTACTGCCATATGGTACAACTTAACACTTAATTTTCTTAATTTAGTGTCAGCGGAATAACTTCTAAGACATTTACATTTTAAAAGTGCACCATTTCTCTAACAACCATTTCATGAAAATTAGGGAGGAAGGCCCCCTCCCTCAAAAAATGGGAGAGCTAACTATTAGTTAATCATGCATGCATGCTAAGTCTCTTTAGTTGTGTCTGATTCTTTGTGACCCTATGGACTAGCCCACCAGTTTCCTCTGTCCATAGGATTCTCCAGGCAAGAACACTGAATTGGGTTGCCATTTCCTCCTCCAAGGGATCTTCCCAGGGATCAAATGCTCGTCTATTATGTCTCCCGCATCGGCAGGTGAGTTCTTTACCACTAGCACCACCCATGCTCTCCTCAAGTAACTGTAATAGTGCTCAACATTTTACAAAGCACTTTTATATACATCAGCCTAGTTTTGACTAGATGATCTCAAAGACTATGTCTCCTTGCTCTTAAGTTTTCCAATTATCTTCGAGGATAGAGAAAACACGTCTTGAGGTAAAAATTAAGAATAAATCATAAAGGTCATGAATTCCCTGGTAGTCCAGTGGTTAGGACGCCATGCGTTCAGTGCCTGGGTTCAATCCCTCTTTGAATAACTAAGATCCCACAAGCCATGCTGTGTGGCCAAAAACAAACAAACAAACAGACAAACAATCATGAAAGTCATAATAGAAACAGAAAATGATCCAAGAAGTGGGTGAGTTCAGGTACGGGCAAATAAGTGGGTCTCTCACTCCCAGTCTTCCCATCAGCTGAAAGAGGCTCACCCTGATTGCCAATGCAGCCCCCCAGGCAAGTATTACCAATTAATCAGAGTTGGAAGACAAGCGGACATCTATGTGCCACCCCAACCTAGTCGAACCAATCTTAGTTACAAGAGCAAAGGAAGAACTTCCTACACGGCCCAGTGGTTAATAATTCTCCTGCCAATGCAAGGGACATGGGTTTGATCCCTGGAAAGCTGGTCTGAGAAGATCTCGCATGCATCCCACATGCCTCAGGGTGATTAAGCCCATGTACCACACCTACTGAGCCCATACCCTAGAGACTAGGAGTTGCAACTAGCACGTGAAGCAACTGCTGAAGCCCGTGCACCCTAGAGTCTGTGCTCTGCAACGAGAAGTCACCACAATGAGAAGCCTGCACTCAACTAGGGAAAGCCTGCACACAGCAACAAAGACCCAGAGTAGCCAACAAATAAATGTGTGTGTGTGTGTATACACTCAGTGGTGTCCAACTCTTTGTGACTCAATGGACTGCAGCCTGCCAGGCTCCTCTGTGCATGGGATTCTCTAGGCAAAAATACTGGAGTGGGTTGCCATTTTCTACTCCAGGGGATCTTCCCAACCCAGGGACTGAACCCACGGCTCTTGCATCTCTTGCATTGGCAGGCAGATTCTTTACCAATATCGACACCTACGAGGCCCATATAAATAAATAAATAAATTTATTTTTTAAAATAAAAATTAAAACAAAGGAAACATGCTAAGAAATTTAAAGTGATTTGTCCAGGTACATACGTGGTAGCAAACCAAAACCAGAACCAACTGACCGACTCCTTGTGCAGGACTCTCTCCACTCCTCTCCTAATTCATTTCTTAAATTCAGTATTTAAATTTCCATTCTAAAGCAATCAAAACACATGAAGCAAATCTTTGACAGAGACTTTTCATATTCATGCTCATGAATATAACGTTGAAACTGAAAATGACAGTTTCAAGTCAAGTGATAGACAGGGCAGGCTAGTCCGTTATTTTTCAGTTGGGTTTATTTACCTAAGCCTAGAATGTGTCATGACTGCAAAGAGACAAAACTGATTATATTAATTCCACTGTCCTAGAAAAACAAAAAGAAAATAGTCTTCATTAATAGGAACCAGCTCAACTCCAGTCCTGAAATAACTCATACTACTGAATCAACTTTTTAAAGGTGACCTTCCATTAATGACAAAGCATTAGTTTAAATACAGCTTAATCACTAAATTTAAATGATAGGAAAAGACATATATCTAAAGAAATATGAAAATAGAGATAAGAGGGACAAATAAACATCTATTTAAACATAATGACCATTTCTACATCTTGGAGATTATGCCTGCATTTCAGAACTATAATTTTTCCAGAGCTTCTCACTAAAGACAGTTTCCAAATATTACAATCACCTTTGTAACTCAGTCGGAATGAAACTCACTTGTTAAATTTTACCTAGCCAGTTGATCATTCTGTCTGGATTAACTCTCATTTTTAAGCATACTATAATTGAAGGCTGCTTTGGGGAGAAAAAATAATCATCTAACACAGTTAGAAGTTGCCTCTGGCACTGTCTGCATTACCCAAGGAAACCAGGATGACAACTGGCAAGGTCTGTTACTTCATAGAGTTGAACCTATTTGGCAACTACGTTACTTGGTTATGGTACCAGCCATTGGTCCTGTAACCTGTCCTTTCACCCTGAGAAGGTGAACCTAACTCATCTGAGAGTAGGATGAGAAAAGCAGCAAACACACAGAATCTTTTCTCTTTAGTAAGCACTCTGCTACCAGGCCAAAGCAGGGAGGGAGAGGCAGTGATGCTGAAACAGTCAGAGGAAGTTCAGGATTTGCATGACCCCTGCTCCACAAAAAAGTGCAGTCAGTTCAGGAGTTCTCCTTGGATCTGGATATACACAGGAACAATCTCAATGGGCCTCAGATAAAAACCTAGCCACAAAATAATGCTTGCTAAGAGAGCCCAAGAAGGCTAGGGTGATTCTTCCCTTAGCCCCCTTTATCAGGCAAGACACCAGTGCTCCATGAATTGGTCAAAACAAGAATGAAATCAAGAGCTGAAGTCAGTCCCCCCCATCATGGTAGCCCAGGCACAGACTCTTTAGGCAAAAGAACAGCCAAGGCAAATACTGACATCTAAACATGGACCAGTAGTTCCTGAAGAATGTTTGCAAGACATTGTGAGCACTCTTCTTCCAACCTCGTTATTCCAAAAATTCAGAGATCACTTTTCCTATACTACACTATTGAATCATTTTTCAATCAACCCACTTACTCATCTGGAAAAGGGGACAGGAATCCCATCCCGTAGCACAAATATTAGGTGGCATCCAAGACATCATTCACAATAATGGGAAATGCTTTAAAACACTCCTGTTTATAATGAGAGCTTCCCTGGTGGCTCAATGGTAAAGAATCCACCGGCCAATGCAGGAGACATGGGTTCAATCTTGGTTGGGAAAATCCCCTGGAGAAGGAAATGGCAATCCACTCCAGTATTTTTGCCTGGGAAATCCCATAGACAGAGGAGCCTGGCAGGCTACTGTCCATGGAGCCTTAAAAGAGTCAGGCATAACTTAGCAACTAAACAACAACAGATTTATAATAAGAACTCAAATTCCTTAAAAACTGACTGTATGCTGCCTAATCCAGCATATTAAGTAGAGAAAAAATCAAAGAGTTGGAAAAACTTGATTTGGAATC
This sequence comes from Oryx dammah, assembly GCF_014754425.2. NCBI lineage: Eukaryota > Metazoa > Chordata > Mammalia > Artiodactyla > Bovidae > Oryx > Oryx dammah. The sequence goes on along the minus strand of NW_024070212.1, from coordinate 67,241,437 downwards.
AGTTTTGTCACCTCCCAGCTCTGTGACCATGAGCAAATTACTTATTACCTTTAAGCCTAAGTTTCTCTTTTGTAAAATAATCACAATAAAATTTATTTCACAATGTAGTTCTGAGGATTACATAAAAAATACAGAAAAAAGAAAAAAGAATGCCTGACCAATGATAAATACTAAATATTCATTTTCTTCCCCCATTTTTTTCCTAGTAAAGAAAATATCTGTTAAAATGCTTTTGAATGTTGCATATGGTTGAAAAAATTAACATGCCAGTGGCTTATCTATGCAACTCTAGTTTATATTGCTAATTTGAAGCAGCTACTATTTATGTATGTGATTATACATAAAATTTGAATGAATTATAACTGGTACCATAATCTGGAACTTTTTCAGAAATGTATTGCAGCTTTATTTTAATCCCACTATGGTAAAAAAAAAAAAAAAAGAGAGAAGACCAGCAACTCTTTAGTTGAATAGTGCCATATTTTATGGCCCTTTTTCCATTAAGTCCTTCTTTTGTGTGTTAGATATCATGCATCTTTCAAAATAATCATTCATCTATCTTTCCAAAGCCTGTTTATGGCCTTTAATACTTTGAGACAGTTTTAGGAACAAATATGTACAGTCCTGCAAAAAAAAAAAAAGAGAGAGAGAGAGGAAGAAAGGCCTGTTTGATGCAAATAAGACTATGGAGAACAGTCTTATGGCCAAGAACAACAGCAGGCTTGTCCATCTGTCCATCACCAAACTGAGTTGTGCCCACTAGTTATCAACAGGAGGTGGCCATGTGGACATCACACTAAAATAGAAATTCTGTCATCAGGAAGATAAGGTGAGAAAGGAAGAAGAGGATTAACTGCTTCAGAATCAATTTCTGGGATAGAAGGATTTATACAAAGAACGCTGTTTGTTTCTTACTCATAGACTATAAAGCTTTTGTTCATTCATTATACATTTTCTTGGTGCTTTTTAAAAGCTAGGCAATATGCTAGCCACTATGGATACAAAAAAATAATTTCCTTTTTTTTTTTTTTTTTTAGTAATTCTGTTGCAGGACAGAGAAGTAAACAATTATAATACAGTGAAATGACAGCTAATGTATATACATGTGCCATAAGAACCCAAAGAAAGAAGTCATTCAGGACACAAAAACATGGCAGCTTCACAAATTTGTGAGTCGCCTTAGCATGTGCGTGTGTCGCTCAGTCTTGTGCAACTCTGTGGAACCCCATGGACTGTAGCCCACCAGGCCCCTCTGTCAATGGGTATTCCAGGCAAGAACACTGGGGCAGGTTGCCATTTCCTTCTCCAGGGGATCTTCCCAACCCAGGGATCGAACCCACGTCTCCCGTGTCTCCTGCACTGGTAGGTGGGTTCTTTCCACTGAGCCACCAGGGAAGTCCCATCTTTGCACAGGGGCTATCCTAACCTTCTTTGTAATATTCCAGTTGTTATACATGCTACTGAAGTGAGAATAACCACAGAAGTAAAACAGAAAATCGAAGAATGAACAGATGGGTTTTGATCAACTTTGCTTATCTTAGGATATAAGGGAACTATTACTGCCTGTACCTTCATTTCTAACAGCCTTTTTCTTTTAAAGTATGGCTGCATGATTAATTTTTATATAATTTTTTATCTTATTAACTCCATCTAAACATGTCCATTTCTATTTTCTATAATATCAGTATGTTTGAAAGTGTGACCATTGGACAATATAGATGTGGATATAGGTATAGATATATAGATACATACCTATAGATACAGATATAGATATAGAAATAAATGTAGAAATAGTTTCTTGGCTTCTGGACATACTAGTAAATTACATATTTCTTAAATTTTACAATGACACATTTTCAAGCAATTGCCTAACAGAAAAGTGAATATAAGGCATAGCCTTTACTGGCATTTAGCAAAATTAAAATGTTAATACAAATAAATCCTCAGTGGCTTTAAAACATACTGTAAAGATTCCCTTTCAATTGCAGAAATGAATCAGGAGTGACTTGAGGCACTCCCATTTAAGCTAAAGTATAAAGTCTGGATAAACTGTCAGCTTGAAAATCCCATTTACACGTCTACTGGCTTTGTTGCTCTTACATGCACTTGGAAACAAAATTTACAACAGTTTCAGACTGAATTTATTATTCATCTCTGAGGCAATTTTGGGTTCTATATCATTTCCCCAAATCTCATCTTGGTTATCTCTCCAGCACTGGCATTCCTCTTTATTGTCCCTGAAGACATACATTGCCCTGGAGCTGCATGAGTAAAAATGATGGAGTTCCCCTCCCTGACCCTCCCCACAGGTACAAGAGCCCGGAGCACATCCTAAAATGTAGTGCTAGCATGGGCTGCCATCTATGGGGGTCGCACAGAGTCGGACACAGCTGAAGCGACTTAGCAGCAGCAGCAGCAGCAGGCATTACCTTGCCTCAGGTACTAGCACCAGGCCTAACCAGAGTCTGGGTCAGTCTTGAAGAACACACTCCAAAGATTAAGAGCCATCACTTTCCCTGCCACTGTCCTGTTACCTGCCTTGGTGGCTGCCAACACTGAAATGCCTTCTGCCCTGGCTAACTCAAGAGCTCACAGTAAAACTACCATTATTATGCATGAAACTGACAAGATATCAAAGTCCTAAACTTTATTTCTAATCTCTACTTCAGTCACATAATTAACCTTTTCCACATACCAAATTTTGGACCATAAAAAAGGCTGAAGAAGTGATGGTTTTTGAACCGTGGTGATGGAGAAGACTCTTGAGAGTCCCTTGGACTGCAAGGAGATAAAACCAGACAATCCTGAAGGAAATCAACCCTGAACATTCATTGGAAGGACAGATGCTAAAGCTGAAGCTGTAATCCTTTGGCCACCTGATGCAAAGAACTGACTCATTGGAAAAGACCCTGATGCTTGGAAAGATGGAAGGCAGGAGGAGAAGGGACGACAGAGGATGAGATGATAGGATGGCATCACCAACTCGATAGACATGAGTTTGAACAAATTCTGGGAAATAGTTAAGGACATGGAAGCTTGGTGTGCTGCAGTCCATAAGGTTGTGAAGAGTCAGACACAACTTAGCAACTGAAAAACAACAACATTCCAAAATTTAGGTTGTAACTTCTACATAATGAAAACCACAATGCCCATATATAGATATTTGCTTATAGCTTTTCTTCTCTCCATCTGTCAGGTCTATATATGTAATTCCCAATCACTGTTCTCAACGTGATTCTCATATTATGACACCTAGCACAACTTCACAGGTAATTTGATGTTTACTGAATATTTTCTATTGATAGCAGTGTCACTGGGGATGCTGTAGCTTCTGTGTTCTACTCTAACAAGCATGCAAATGTTGTCCTATGGATGGGAAGTTTTTGCCAAGATCTATACTCTCTTCTATGATTTTTCTGATCACATTTTTTCATCTATTACATATGTAAATCCTGCAAAAAAAAAAAAAACTGATTAGAGTTGAGTAATGACTCATGTCCAAGGAGTCTAACATAAATGGCAAAGAGAATGTCATTCATTAATTTGTCAAAGGCCTGCAAGGTACCTGACCCTAAATGAAGGCCAACAGAAACATCAATTAGGAGTTTTAAAAAGCAGATATTACCATGAAAGAAATGGTCTTTTTCTGAGGGTGAAAGTTGTGATGGTTCTTCTAGTTTATATAATAGCTAATATTCAGGAAAGAGTGGTAAGTACTAAATGAGCAACAGGGAAAAGAACTAGGTACCTGGACTTACCTGTGACTCAGATGGTAAAGAATCTGTGTGCAATGTGGGAGACTGGGGTTCGATCCCTGAGTCAGGATCTCCTGGACAAGGGAGCAGGTAGCCACTCCAGTATTCTAGCCTGGAGAATCCCAGGGGCAGAGGAGCTTGGCGGGTTACATTCCATGGCGGTGCAGAGTCAGACCCGGCTGGGCAACTGACACTCTTACCGTCGCCACTCATCTTACAAGTACATCTTGGTTCCAAAACTCCAGGAGGATGCCAGTTGCGTGATTCTGAGAAACTGCTTCCCCTCAAACATTGTTAGACACAGTAGCAATGTCCTGCTCTCTGTTCACATGCCACTATAAACCACAATATAGCTAAGGTATCATAAAACCCTAGTAATGCTATTTCAAATACACTTACACATTTGTAACCTACTTCTGAATTTCAATTTGTGAATAAAATACAAACTACTGTTTATTTACATATACATACTGATTCTCAGACACTGTGCCCATTTGATCCTTACCTTGGTCTAGGAGGTGATTGTTATTCTCTTTGACAAAGGAACAAATAAGCCTAAACAATGAAGTAATCTGCACCAGGTATAAGAATGTTAATAATACTGTATATCTACATAAAAGAAAGTGTTCTTTAAATCTGTCATTTCCTACCTGAGGAACAATTGCAGTCCACACTCAGAGGGTAGAGGCTCCCCTAGAACATATTCATGGAGCAGGGGTCCGTGTCAGTGATGCCCACATACTACAATGTGCCTGCAGTCTTCAGGAGCCTAAGCAGATTTAGACACATTCTTGGGCCCATTTTTAGGTCTTGTTAGACCTTTAAATCCTATTTTTAATAACCCTTGTAATCTTTTTAAAATACTCAGCCAAAGATCAAAGCGGCAGCTTAGCTTTAAGCTACATACTCTATATTTTTCATTTTAATTTGTACTTATACAACATTTTTTTCATAGCAATAAATAGATTTTCCTTCATGGGGGAACAAAATCTGCCCTTAAGGAAAACAGTAATCATTTTCAGCAAACATTTACTAAGTGACTACCTTTTTGAATGTTAAAGGCTAACCCTGAAGAAGGTTAAAAGATAGATAAGACCTGATCTTTAATGCCAAGGGCTTAAAACCTAATTATGAAGACAGAAATAGTAGAACTCAGGGTCAAAATGTAAAGTGCTTCTTAGTTCCTCTAGAAGGAAAAACTTCTGATACCAAGTTGCTTTAAAGAGCTCTGGCTTCCCAATGAGAAAGGGGGCTGAGAAGAATAATCCTTTAAGAAAATGTCAGGGATTCTGATTCTAGCAATAACTCTTGAGGTGGAGGGAGTGAAGCAGGAGAAAGAGGGCAGTTTCAGAAGTGACTTAAGATTGCCCGAGGATGTGCTCTTTGCAAACCACAAAGCCCACGTCCACCATGACTTCTTCAGAATCACAGCGATGGGGAGCCCCAGGCACAGAAGGAGGATGCCCTGCGCCTCAGAGGCCTTGAGATGAAAAGACAGAACCACAGTGCTGGAGTGTTTCAGGTGCAGCCCTAGTGACACCATACTATGCATTCATTTTTCTATTTGTCCTTATTTAACATTGAACAATAATATTTTACACCAACATCTACATCAAGAAGGACTTAATTTGACTAGCTGGTTACCTTTGTCAGTCATTAAGATAAGAGGCTGTTGTTTCAGAAGACCTGAACCAGTGGAAAGTTGAGTTGCTTAGCACAGAGTCTGTGATAAAAACAAGTATAAAGATGGTTACCTACAACAAATGATTTTAACTTATTAAAAACCAACCTTAAGGGAATATTCCCATAACCTACTATGATTTATGATTCCTAGAAACCTAGAGAATTAGCCTAATTCTCTTCTAACATAAAATACTGAGGGTATCTACTCTCTTTTGAGAAGACTTCGTTATCTCCTCTATCACTAAAATAAAATTATCAGTGCCACAGTCTCCTAAATCTATCTCCATCCTTATTTTTATTATCTACTTTCATAGTTCACATCCACCTGTTAAGTGCATCTCTAAGCAGTTGCTACCTCTGTATTATCTTCCACCCATATGGACCCTTTTTCAGCACTCAGATTTCTGCTTTTATGCTTAGCTGTCACACTGATCAACAAATTGCTTGTGGTAGATGGCATTTTTCTTTCAAGTTTACCTTTTGTGTTGTTCTAATTCTAGGGAAAGGAGTGTGTGTGTGTGTGTGTGTGTGTGTGTAAGTGAGAGAGAGAGACAGAGAAATGATGATGATGATGATGACATAGCATGTAACTTGTAAAAATGTTAAAGAAAAGCATTTTTTAATGAAAGGGAAAAAACCCATTCCACCATGTAGAGGTTACTACAAAGATTTTGTTGTTTTTCCTATCAGTCCTTTTTCTCTGTATGTTTTCTAACTTTTTATTTTGAAATAATTTTAGACTTACAGAAGAGTTGCAAAATAGTAGTGAGAGTTCCTGTATACTCTTTCACCCAGTTTTCCTACTGATAAGTATACTATGGTAATAGAAGATGTTATCAAAATCCTCTATGTATATTTTGACTAGGTGAAATTGTACTTTTTGTTCACTGCTCCTTACATTTAATATGATAGCACAGGCATTTCTATTATTTAAAATTTTTCAAAAACAACATTTTAATGACCAGGAAATGTATACTACATCAACACATATTAATGCTGTTGGATAGACAGATTGCTTGCAATTTTTTTCTATTATTAAAAATCCTCATCAACACAGGTTATACATTTTAAAAACATCTACAAATTTTATAGGTGAAAAAAATGGTCTTTCATTATAAATTACTTTTTCAATTACCAGGAAGGTGAACATTCTAAATGCTTACTAGTCATTTTTATTTCATCTTTTATAAATTATTCATCCGGTTGTTTGCCCATGTACTCAGGGTGTCTGAATGCATTACTTACAAATTTGTGTAAAGCTTGCATATGAAGAATACTCAGCTTTCAACTCAAAGACTGCAAATATCTTTTACCATTTGCCTACTGCAGTTTATTTGCTTTGTTTTCATTTTGATAATCTAAAACACTTTGCCAATTGAAAACAAAATATCTCTTTTATAGTAGCAATTTGTAATGGAAAGGCATTTTCATTGTCAAACTCTGATCCCCCAGCCACTAAGCAGCTGAAGATGCGCTTGTTGGGAATAATGGGAATTTCTTCCCTTAAAAAAGAGCCCATATATTATTCAAATTTGACAAAAGCTGCAAAAGGTTTTGCAGAAGGAATCCCAAATTATTTTTAAACAAAAGGAATCCCAAGTTTTTTTATTTTTTTAATGCCATCTAATACAAAATAAGAACAGTTTCTGAAAGGTTTACTTTATATTATTGTATGTTCTCTGGCATTAATTATTTTGTACTATTTTAGTGTCATCAATATTCATAACTGTAATTAAACTAAAAGGTAATGCTTTATTATTACAAATTGAAAATCAGAAAGCTATATACACAACAACACCAAACTACTTGAGTCCCCAAAACAACCCAACCTTTCTTCTATCACCTGCCTCTGTCCTTACCGCTCCCATTGCCAGGAATCTCTCTGCTCCATCCGTCCCACCCCCGCCATCAGATGGAAAACTCCTGGGCTTCATTGTTATTCCCCTCCACCACAGCCACCCCTCCTCCCCATACCATCATCATTATTGCACCCATTTATCTATGTTTACTTTTACTGTCTAATATTAAATTTGTTGTTATAGCTGTCCCCCCTTCCCAAGTGTCAGTGACCTGAGAACAAGAGAGTTAGTCATCACAGGAGCCCCAGCATCTAGCAAAGGTTTTGAAATATAACAGGAGCCCTGTTAATATCTACAAAATGAACTGAATTATCCACATAAGGTAACAATCTTCAGAAATAGTTATAAGAAGCTCAACCTTGTTTTCCAAATTATACTAATACATAATGCTGCCAGCTCGTCTACCAACCCTGCTGTCAGCTCTGCCTCATGGAGTCTGCAGTTTCACTTTGGCACTCTCACATGCTTTCTATTCACTGATAGTGACTCAGGAAGAAGAGAACACCTTTTCTCAGGCAGATTATTACTAATCGCTCTTTTTATTTCTTTAACTTTTTATTTTGAAATAATTTCAAACTTACAGAAGAGTTGGAAGAATAGAACAAAGAATTGTTGTATACCCTTCAATCAAATTCACCGTTACCACTTTGCCATATTTCTCTTTCTACCCACACACACACACGTGTGCACATCCACAAGATATTTTTCCTGAACCATTTGAGAACTATTTGCAGCATCATGCTTTTTTATCCCTTAGTACTTCATTCTTCTTTCCTAAGAACAAGGACATTCTCTACATGACCACAGATAAATAAATTAGCTACTGGGTTTGTCTGATGTGTCCACATGATTAGATTCAAGTTATGCATTTTTGGCAAGAATACTAAGCAGAGTACATCATGAGAAATGCTGGACTAGAAGAAACATAAGCTGGAATCAAGATTGATGGGAGAAATATCAATAACCTCAGATATGCAGATGACACCACCCTTATGGCAGAAAGTGAAGAGGAACTAAAAAGCCTCCTGATGAAAGTAAAAGAGAAGAGCGAAAAAGTTGGCTTAAAGCTCAACATTCAGAAAACGAAGATCATGGCATCCGGTCCCATCACTTCACGGGAAATAGATGGGAAAACAGTAGAAACAGTGTCAGACTTTATGTTTTTGGGCTCCAAAATCACTGTAGATGGTGACTGCAGCCATGAAATTAAAAGACGTTTACTCCTTGGAAGAAAAGTTATGACCAACCTAGATAGTATATTCAAAAGCAGAGACATTACTTTGCTGACTAAGGTCCATCTAGTCAAGGCTATGGTTTTTCCTGTGGTCATGTATGGATGTGAGAGTTGGACTGTGAAGAAAGCTGAGAGCTGAAGAATTGATGCTTTTGAACTGTGGTGTTGGAGAAGACTCTTGAGATTCCCCTGGACTGCAAGGAGATCCAACCAGTCCATTCTGAAGGAGATCAACCCTGGGATTTCTTTGGAAGGAATGATGCTAAAGCTGAAGCTCCAGTACTTTGGCTACCTCATGTGAAGAGTTGACTCATTGGAAAAGACTCTGATGCTGGGAGGGATTGTGGGCAGGAGGAGAAGGGGACGACCGAGGATGAGATGGCTGGATGGCATCACGGACTCGATGGACGTGAGTCTGAGTGAAATCCGGGAGATGGTGATGGACAGGGAGGCCTGGCATGCTGCGATTCATGGGGTCGCAGAGTCGGACACGACTGAGCAACTGAACTGAACTATTGAAATGGTGTTGTGACTTTCTCAGTGTATCATGTCAGGAATCAAACTCAGTTTATTCCATCATTACGATGTTAACTTGGATCACTCAATAAAGCAGGGTCAAGTTTCTCCACTGTCAAATTACCATTTCTTGCTTTGTAATTATTAGGTAATCTCTAAGGAGATACTCTGATGACACATAAATATCCCATTCCTCTTCAAACTTAGCACTCATCGATTATTCTTCTAAATCCATTATTACAATAATGGTTGCAAAATGGCAATTTTCTGCTTCCATTATTCCTTCTACATTTGCTTATGTAGCCATTCTTTTCCTTAAATATCTTCTCCTTGAGTTGTGTTTTTATTCCTTATAAGCATGTCCAAATTCAAGACTTGTTTCAAAAACTATTTTCAGATTTTTAAATGTTATCACATTTTTCTTTAACTTTTCATTTTCAAAGTTACATGTTAAGAAGCCCAGAGCTGACATTTCATATTGCTGCACTTAACCATTTTTGTACTTCATAAAATTTGTTTAAGACTTCTAAGTCTTTCTTCAAACTTCTAATTGTAATCCAAGACTAGATCTGTCTCATTACAATGCTACCGAATCAGTCATGGAAAATGTCTAATTCCTGTCTAAGAATCTTGTTAACATATCTCTGGTTTGTATAGACTCATTTTTAATCACATTTCATTGCACAGCAAAGAATAAGAAAGATTTAGTCTAATTCTGCAATTTCAGTTCAGTTCAGTTGCTCAGTCGTGTCCGACTCTTTGCGACCCCATGAATCAATTTAGGTACCAATAAACTTCTATTCTACTAGCTTGTGTTCAGACAAAAATCAAAATGAAATCCTCAGAGAATAGATTGATCTAATAACTTTAGTGGGGGAAAAAAAAAACTCTGGGAGCTTCTCTGGTATCTCAGTGGTAAAGATTTCACCTGCCAGTGCAGGAGACACAGGTTTGATCCCTGATCTGGGAAGATCCCATGTGCCGTGGAGCAACTAACCCATACACCACAATTATGGAGCCTGTTCTCCAGAGCCTGGGAGCCACAACTACTGGGCCCACATGTCTCAACTACTGAAGTTCGCATGCCCTAGAGCTTGTGCTCTGCAACAAGCGAAGTCACATTAGTGAGAAGCCTGCGCACAAAAGAGCTGCCCTTTGCCACAACTAGAGCAAAGCCCACACAAAATGAAGATCAAATAAAGAAAACTTTAATACTTTGGATGTAAACTTTCTAAAGTTAGATGATTTTTTAAACCTATGCATTTACCTTTAAGTAACTACCATATTAAAAAATAATTTAGGAAATCTTGCTACTAAATACTACTCAAATTCTTTTTTTCTGAAATTATATCTCCAGCCTTAAGATTAAGGGCTATGTGTTCTGAAATATGCTTTTTTTTTTTCAAGTCAATCAGTGCCACTTTGAAAGGACCCACAAATATATATAACTTCAGAGCTAACATCAATTGTGTACGGTGAAAAAATCATTTGAAACTTGGAAACTATGGCATGGAGGATCATAGATTTTCAGAGCTCGGTGGTCATATCCAGAAGGCAAGGGGACATGAGGTGATTCGGCCACAATCTATTCATATCAAGTAGATAAGGATGATGTATTAATTAAAAATGGTGGAGAGAGACTGACGATTTGAAGAGCAGAGGTCTATCAGTGTTTAACAGTTTTGAGTTTGTCACCCCTGCCTACATCCTCATCTTTTGTTAGTCATCCTCTCCTAAAAGGATGTGGCTTTATGGCTGTGACCTTAGTCCCAGGCTGCTTTCAAGAAATCCTGATTTTAGACAGGTGATATTTAAGGAGATTTAGTCAGTTTGTTTAGAACTGACATCAAATTAACCATGCGCTTTTTCCCTGAACTCTGACTTTACATGCAGAGGTTCTCCTCTGACTACTGAACTAGATTCCTATCTTGGTTCAGATTCCACCTTGAACCAACGACTGACCTGCTCTGTTGAACCCTCACCTGCTGAGATTTTCAAATGTTAGCATAACTGAAGATCCTGTACCACCTAACTCTTTTTTGTCAGTGTCCCTCTGTTAGGGCTTCCCAGCTGGCACTAGTGGTAAAGAACCTGCGTGCCGATGCAGCAGACGTAAGAGACATGGGTTCGATCCCTGGGTCAGGAAGATCCCCTGGAGGAAGGCATAGCAACCCATTCCCGTATTCTTGCCTAGAGAATCCCATGGACAGAGATGTCTGGCAGGCTACAGTCCATGGGGTGGCATAGAGGCGACTTAGCATGCATGCATACCTGTCACTAAACATTGAATTACTCTCACAGCCAACATCTGTGATCTTTCTCATTTATTCAAACATTTATGAAGTGCCTCTTCTATGTCAAGTAGTGCACTAAGCAGAGGTGTAAATATTAATGATGAAAACAGGTACACTTTAATTCCTGACCTTAAGGAACTTGATATTCTTGTGAGGGTGACAGAAAGAACGATGTAATCATAAGGTGGGAAACTATTAGAAGGAAATAGGGACTAACAGAGTTAGGGGAAAACCTCTCAGGGAAGGCAACATTAAGGATGGAGATTTGAAAGATGAAATAAACTAGCCATGTGAAGTACTGCAAAGAGCATTTCAGGTGTGAAATGCATAAAACAGTAGGTGTGAATACTCTAAACAGGCTTGAGAAGCTGAAAGAAACGGAGGCAAGTACGGCTGCCACATATTAAGGGAAGAGGAAAGATGCTTAAATGAGAAAGAAGAGGCAGAGCATGTAAACCCTTGTGGGCCAAAAGAAAACATCTTGGGACTTCCCTGGTGGTCCAGTGGTTAAGAATTTGCCTACCAATGCAGGGTACATGGGTTCCATTCCCGGTCCAGGAAGATTCCAGGTGCTGCAGAGCAGTTGAACCCATGTTCCATAAAAGAGAAGCCACTGAAGCAAGAAGCCTGTACACGGCAACTAGAGAGTAGCCCCCCACTTACCACAACTAGAGAAAGCCCATGCACAGCAACAAAGATCCAGCACAGTAAAAAAATAAATTAAAAAATTAAAATTAGAAAAATAAGCCATTTGGACTATAATATGATTGCAATAAGAAGCCTTTGAAGGATTTTAAATAGGGAAACTACATGATTTTCATTTTAAAAAGATTAGTGAGTTGAAACAGGTGTTAAAACATGTTCACAGAAGTATTATTCATAATAGCCAAAAAGTGGAAACAATCCAAATGTCCATCAACTGATGAATAAACAAAATGTGATATATCCATACAATAAAACATTGCTCAGCCATAAATGGGAATTAAGGACTGATACATGTACCATCAAGGATGAACCTTGAAAACATTTCTCATGAAAGAAGCCACACACAAAAGCCACAAAATTTTTTTAAAAGCCCATAAAATATGATTCCATTTACATGAAATGTCCAGAATAGACAAATTCGTGAAGACAGAAAGCAGATCACTGGTTTTCAGAGGAAGAAGAGTGGAAAGTGTTTAATAGATCAGGGTTTCTTTTTGAAAGTATTCTAGAATTAGCAGGTAGTGATGGCTGCAAAACATTGTAAATATATGAAAAGCCACTCAATTGTATACTTTTTAAATGGTTAAAATGACTGACTTCATGTTACATAACTTTTACCTATCTAAAGAAAAATACCACTCTTTGGACAATCTTTGGTTTGTGGGGTGGGGGGAGCCTAGGTACTGCAGGAGGTGGTCTGTAACTGGATTAGGGTGGTGACTGGAGAGGTGAAGGAAAGGGGAAAAATCCACTATGTATTTTGGAGGTAAAATTTACTATATTTTCTGATGTTAGGAACTGAGAGTGGAGGGAGTGAAGAAGAGAAGGAGGGAAGGATAGAAGTAGGGGGCGAGAGAGAACAGGAGGAGGGAGGGAGGGAGCGATGGAAGGAGGGAGGTTTCAGACCTGAAAGAGGAATATGTTTTAAGAAGAAATGAAGATGTCAGCTTTGGACACACTAACCTTGAGATGCCCCCAATCCATTGGTTTGGACCACCCACTTTCCAGTGAATTATCTTTTAACATTTCTAAACTTCAGTTTCCTCATCTATATAAAACAAGAATATTAAATGTTCATTGGAGATGTTTGTCATGAGAGTTAAGTTAGGTAATTGATGTAAAGCTCTTAGCACAATTTCCAACACATAATAAAACTTGAGTCCCTATCTGAGATTATCACTGTCATGATCTCTGTCCTGATTATTATAATTAATCCATAAACTGCCTCTCTGTTCCTTCTTCTAGCACCTGCAGATGCTTGGCCCAAACTAGAGGACTTCGGGGAACAAAGTTTAAGGCTCTCCCTATCTATTTTCTCTTACTGTGGCTGAGTATACACCTGGCCATGATTGTAGACAATATTGACTGAGGGATATGACTGGGTAAAAGTAATATTCAGATCCCTCAGCCAGGCAAGTATATTCCAACGGCAGAGAAGGAACACTGAGCTCCAGTAACTGCATGACACTCTCCTTATTAAGAGCATGCAACTCACTTTCTTCTGATTTCTACTTCCTTAGCATCCTCCTGTCTTTAATTTCCCAAGTGTTCTTTTCCTCAGGGAATAAAAGGTTCTGACAAGCTGACATGAATATCTAGTCTACTTGGCAGTTAATTTCCTCATAGAGACTTGTAAATTGATGTCCTGATTTTACAGACTTATAAGTTTGGTGAGAAGGGACCAATTTGTGTGGGCCTGTTAACCTCTGGATGACCACATAATAGCACAGTTACTGAACACCACTGGGTGCCGGATTCCAAACAAATATGATCACTAAGGAATGACGCACCCTCTGACACCAAGCTGAAACAGCTAATCATACTTAATGATACAATGTTTCACAGTGTAGTTGTGAATATTAAATGAGTTAATAGATATTAAAGTACCTAACACATTTTAGATTCTCAAAAAACAGTTTATGTCTCAACTCTTTAAGCCATATGCAACACAGTGGGGAAAAGACTCAAGTTTGAAAACTTTTTAGATGAACTGAAATGATCCTAAATTTTTCCCCCCACTCCATCCTATATATTTTAGTCACTCAGTCATGTCTGGCTCTCTGCAACCCCAAGGACTGTAGCCCACTAGGCGCCTCTGTTTATGGGATTTCCCAGTCAAGAATAGTGGAGTAGGTTGCCATTCCCTTCTCCAGGAGATCTTACTGACCCAGGAATTAAACCCAGATCTCCTGCATTGCAGGTGGATTCTTTACCATCTGAGATACCAAGGAAGCTCTAACCCTTTCCTCTTAAAAAGAGTAGTGGTTTATTTTTAGTGGCTTCTCATTTGTGCAGTGATCCTATTTGCCATTGGCTGACTTCATAAATATCATTCAGTAATGCTTAGAAGATTCATGCAAATCAAAATTATACCTAAAAATAACCTTATATATTCTGAGGAATAATTTACAAGCTCTGTAACCTTGGACAAGTCACAACCTTTCCCCATGACTGTGTCTCATAGACAGTAAATATGCCTTACCAGCTCTTATTATAACATCTCTTGGTGTTCCTTCCATCTCTGAAATCTATTTAACTATATTTACCACTGAATCCTCAGCACTCAATACAAAGTATGTATTACTGACATATATGCTGAATGATTGAATAGCTGTATTTTAAGGGTATATTTTCCTAACAACTTTCATAAATAAATGCAATGTTTACAGCAAAGGAAATGAAACTCAGTCACTAACTTGCTATCCATGAACGTTTGAAGTTCTTATTTAAAGAAACATAATTTTAAAAATATTCACAGAAAACTAGTCAATCTAATTACACTAGGACCACAGCCTTGTCTAACTCAATGAAACTAAGCCATGCCGCGTGGGGCCACCCAAGATGGGCAAGTCATGGTGGAGAGGTCTGACAGAATGTGGTCGACTGGAGAAGGGAATGGCAAGCCACTTCAGTATTCTTGCCTTGAGAACCCCATGAACAGTATGAAAAGGCAAAATGGCAGGATACTGAAAGAAGAACTCCCCAGGTCGGTAGGTGCCAAATATGCTACTGGAGATCAGTGGAGAAATAACTCCAGGAAGAATGAAGGGATGGAGCCAAAGCAAAAATGACACCAAGTTGTAGATGTGACTGGTGATAGAAGCAAGGTCCAATGCTATAAAGAGCAATATTGCATAGGAACCTGGAATGTTAGGTCCATGAATCAAGGCAAATTGGAAGTGGTCAAACAGGAGATGGCAAGAGTAAACATCAACATTCCAGGAATCAGTGAAATAAAATGGACTGGAATGGGTGAATTTAACTCAAATGACCATTATATCTACTACTGAGGGCAGGAATCCCTTAGAAGAAATGGAGTAGCCATCATGGTTAACAATGGATGCAATTACTTGGATGTAATCTCAAAAATGACAGAATGATCTCTGTTCGTGTCCAAGGCAAACCATTCATATCACAGTAATCCAAGGCTATGCCCCAACCAGTAACACTGAAGAAGCTGAAGTCGAACGGTTCTATGAAGACCCACAAGACCTTTTAGAACTAACACTCAAAAAAGACGTCTTTTTCATTATAGGGGACTGGAATAAAAAAGTAGGAAGTCAAGAAACACCTGGAGTAACAGGCAAACTTGGCCTTGGAATAGGGAATGAAGCAGGGCAAATAATAAAGTTTTGCCAAGAGAACACACTGGTCATACCAAACACCCTCTTCCAACAACACAAGAGAAGACTCTACACATGGACATCACCAGATGGTCAATACCAAAATCAGATTGATTATATTCTTTGCAGCCAAAGATGGAGAAGCTCTATACAGTCAGCAAAAACAAAACTGGGAGCTGACTGTGGCTCAGATCATGAGCTCCTTATTGCCAAATTCAGACTTAAAGTGAAGAAAGTAGGGAAAACCACTAGACCATTCAGGTATAAACTAAATCAAATCCCTTATGATTCTACACTGGAAGTAAGAAATAAATTTAGGCACTAGATCTAATAGATAGAGTGCCTGATGAACTATGGACTGAGGTTCATGACATTGTACAGGAGACAGGGATCAAGACCATCCCCATGGAAACAAAATGCAAAAAAGCAAAATGGCTGTTTGAGGATGCTTTACAAATACCTATGAAAAGAAGAGAAGTGAAAAGCAAAGGAGAAAGGGAAAGATATAAGCATCTGAATGCAGAGTTCCAAAGAATAGCAAGAAGAGATAAGAAAGCCTTCTTCAGTGATCAATGCAAAGAAATAGAGGCAAATAACTGAATGGGGAAAAGTAGAGATACCAAGGGAATGTTTCACATAAAGATGGGCTCGATAAAGGACAGAAATGGTATGGACCTAACAGAAGCAGAAGATATTAAGAAGAGGTGGCAAGAATACACAGAAGAACAGTACAAAAAAGATCTTCACGCCCAAGATAATCACGATGGTGTGATCACTCACCTAGAGCCAGAGATCCTGGAATGTGAAGTCAAGTGGGCCTTATAAAGCATCACTACGAACAAAGCTAGTGGAGGTGATGGAATTCCAGTTGAGCTATTTCAAATCCTAAAAGATGATGCTGTGAAAGTGCTGCACTCAATATGCCAGCAAATTTGGAAAACTCAGCAGTGGCCACAGGACTGGAAAAGGTCAGTTTTCAGTCCAATCCCAAAGAAAGGCAATGCCAAAGAATGATCAAACTACCGCACAATTGAACTCATCTCACACACTAGTAAAGTAATGCTCAAAATTCTCCAACCAGGCTTCAGCAATATGCAAACCGTGAACTTCCAGATGTTCAAGCTGGTTTTAGAAAAGGCAGAGGAACCACAGATCAAATTGCCAACATCTGCTGGACCATGAAAAAAGCAAAAGAGTTCCAGAAAAACATCTATTTCTGCTTTATTGACTATGCCAAAGCCTTTGACTGTATGGATCACAATAAACTGTGGAAAATTC
The DNA here is from genome assembly GCF_014754425.2 of Oryx dammah. NCBI lineage: Eukaryota > Metazoa > Chordata > Mammalia > Artiodactyla > Bovidae > Oryx > Oryx dammah. The sequence continues at coordinate 67,224,490 of NW_024070212.1, read as the reverse complement.
TGAAAGAGATGGGAATACCAGACCACCTGACCTGCCTCTTGAGAAACCTATATGCAGGTCAGGAAGCAACAGTTAGAACTGGACATGGAACAACAGACTGGTTCCAAATAGGAAAAGGAGTACATCAAGGCCGTATATTGTCACCCTGCTTATTTAACTTATATGCAGAGTACATCATGAGACATGCTGGGCTGGAAGAAGCACAAGCTGGAATCAAGATTGCCAGCAGAAATATCAATAACTTCAGATATGCAGATGATACCACCGTTATGGCAGAAAGTGAAGAGGAACTAAAAACCGTCTTGATGAAGGTGAAAGAGGAGAGGGAAAAAGTTGGCTTAAAGCTCAACACTCAGAAAACTAAGATCATGGCATCTGGTCTCATCACTTCATGGGAAATAGATGGGGAAACAGTGGAAACAGTGTCAGACTTTATGTTTTTGGGCTCCAAAATCACTGCAGATGGTGGTTGCAGCCATAAAATTAAAAGACGCTTACTCCTTGGAAGGAAAGTTATGACCAACCTAGATAGCATATTCAAAAGCAGAGACATTACTTTGCCAACTAAGGTCCATCTAGTCAAGGCTGTGGTTATTCCAGTAGTCATGTAGGGTGTGAGAGTTGGACTATGAAGAAAGCTGAGCACCAAAGAATTGTTGCTTTTGAACTGTGGTGTTGGAGAAGACTCTTGAGAGTCCCTTGGACTGCAAGAAGTCCAACCAATCCATTCTAAAGATCAGTCCTGGGTGTTCTTTGGAAGGAATGATGCTAAAGCTGAAACTCCAGTACTTTGGCCACCTCATGCCAAGAGTTGACTCACTGGAAAAGACTCTGATGCTGGGAGTGATTGGGGACAGGAGGAAAAGGGGATGACAGAGGATGAGATGGCTGGATGGCATCACCGACTCAATGGACATGGGTTTGGGTGAACTCCGGGAGTTGGTGATGGACAGGGAGGCCTGGCATGCTGCGATTCATGGGGTCGCAAAGAGTCAGACATGACTGAGTGACTAAACTGAAGTGAACTGAACTTAAAAATTCATTGACTGATGGTAAAGAACAGATTCTCATGGAAGCTTTTTTAATGCCAATCTTAACACCATTATAATGGGTGGGTAGTGAGTAGGTGAATTGATGAACCAATTGATAAAATACTTTATACATATAAAACTATATCCTGCTAAATTATAAGAGCATAAATTTCCAAGTCAGTTTTTTTTTCCCACTTTTCCCCCACCTCTGAATGCTCAGAAAATCTTGTTCACAATATCTAATTCAAGAAATCTACTCCTCTGGATTTTTTGTCATGCTGAAGAAATGATGACACCCTTCAATACTACAAAAACAGTATGTAAGAAGAGGCTCCATTTGTGGCTCTTTGATTCTATAGTGGTATCCTTACTTTCTAGATGTTAGCTTTACTTTACTATCTCACTCTTTCCACACTGATAAGAATAAAATAATTATAAATATCTTTCCCATCCCTTTCACTTTTATTACTAAACAATTTCAAGAATGTAGAGGATCTTTAAAAATTCTATTTCAATGTATTACTGATGACATAACACATAAGTCTGGACATCCACCTGAAAATTAATATACAAAGTCAAGAACAGAAAAACTTGAGCTTGCAGAAACATTTTATTGCTTTTCCTAATAAACCTCATGTTTCCAGAAAAAGTGTTAGAACTGTATTTGTTTTGTTCTTGTATCCATAATCACATCTAGGCTTTAGCTTCCCTCAATTAAATGTAGTTCAGTGGAATAAATATTATTGACTACCTGCTGGGAGCCAGACCCTATACCAGGTTCTTAGGAATCAAAGATTAATAAGACATTTTCTAATTCTCATGAAGTTCACAGCTTAATTAGTGTATTATTTTTTGTTTTACAAAACCTTGGCCTCATTCTCATTCCAATCAGAATTGCTCTACTTTTACCAGCTGCATATTTTAGGGCTTAATAAAGTACTGCCTTAAGATATCTGAAAAAAAAAAATCACTGATCTGGAGGAAGTTATGGGCATTGTACTTGTTGTACAGGTAATAACTGTATTTTCTCAGGCTGGGTTCCTCAGAATACTAACCTAAGACAAAGAAGTATGTTACAGGGAACAAAACCTTGGTAAGAAGGAACAAATGGGGGAAGGCAGGAGAGTCAAAAAAAGATTTGTTATTGAATTGACTGGCCACCGAAACAGAAGGTTGGATACTGAGTCTTATAGGACACACTAATAACCTCTCAGAAAAAGAAAGCACAAAGCATTTTCATTACTCTGTTCTTCATGGACTTCCCTCACAGCTCAGTTGGTAAAGAATCTGCCTGCAGTGCAGGAGACCTGGGTTCAATTCCTGGGTTGGGAAGATCCCCTGGAGAAGGAAAAGGCAATCCACTCCAGTAATCTTGCCTGGAAAATCCCATGGACAGAGGCTGGTGGCTACAGTCCATGGGGTCACAAACAGTCGGACATGACTTAGCGACTAAACAACCACCACCTCTTCCTCATTGGTCAGTGATGTCCCCCAGGGCAATAACTCCCCATCATTTCTTCTTTTGCACATGTTTGACTGCTGGTCAGAATCCCATGATGCCCCATGCTACTTCACCATCAAATAAAGAATCTCGAAGGCTAGACTAGGGATGTGATAACTTACGGTGAACGATGTTGGATTCGTGATCTCGGACCTAGGACCAAGCTTGAGCACTCAAGAGCTTTTGTGTAGCAGAGTTTTATTAAAGTAAGCCTTCTCTGTCAGAGAAAGCTTCTGACACAGACATCAGAAGGGGATCGGAGAGTGTCCCAGCTCGCCCCCCTCATGCGCTAGTCTTTAGCAAGGGAGCTATACACTTTTTAAATTAGTTATTACAATAAATAAAAAGAATGTCTCAAGGTTGTAAAAAATTTTTCCAGATCCACTCCCACAGCTTACATTTAAGATAAGAGGATTAGAACTTAACAATAGAAAGATTTTATCAGACCCACTCCCATAATATACATTTAAATAACTAAGGTCCGTCTAGTCAAGGCTATGGTTTTTCCTGTGGTCATGTATGGATGTGAGAGTTGGACTGTGAAGAAGGCTGAGCGCCAAAGAATTGATGCATTTGAACTGTGGTGTTGGAGAAGACTCTTGAGAGTCCCTTGGACTGCAAGGAGTCCAACCAGTCCATTCTGAAGGAGATCAACCCTGGGATTTCCTTGGAAGGAATGATGCTAAAGCTGAAGCTCCAGTACTTTGGCCACCTCATGCAAAGAGTTGACTCATTGGAAAAGACTCTGATGCTGGGAGGGATTGGTGGCAGGAGGAGAAGGGGACGACCGAGGATGAGATGGCTGGATGGCATCACGGACTCAATGGACGTGAGTCTGAGTGAACTCCGGGAGCTTGTGATGGGCAGGGAGGCCTAGCGTGCTGCGATTCATGGGGTCGCAAAAACTCAGACATGACTGAGTGACTGAACTCAACTCAAGATAACAGGATTAGTCAGAGGTTTTCAAGAAATAGAAACTGTCCTCAATCAGAAAACACTGTTGTTATATGCCTGGTAGGCTACAGTCCACGGGGTCGCAGAGTCAGACAGGACTGAGCAACTTCACTTTCACTTTTCACAGAGTTTAAACTGAGTTTTTTGTTGTGTATTCATCAGTTTAAAGAAAAAAACATTTTATGTGACTAAGACTATGGAATGTAAAGAGAAGGGGGAAAAAAAAAAAGACCTTTGTCTTTTCCTCCTCCTTGAGAATTTCAGACCCCTACCTCCTCCTTGAGAGCCCCAGATCCCTTTCTCCTCCTTGGGTACCCTAGACTTCTTATCAACCTACCTAGGGTTTGGGGGGTATAAATGGCAAGAGAGAATGGGTATTCTAGACAGAAGGAACAATTTATATAAGATGCAAATGTTTCAAACAGCCAGATGTATTTGAAGTATGCTAAGAAAATCAGTATCCCTGGAGCTGAAGCAGTAGTAGATTAATTTAGAGATGTGGACAAGATTCAAAACATAATAAACTTGATAAGTCATGTTAGGAGGTAATGTCAGTAAGTTCAGTCACTCAGTCCTGTCTGACTATTTGTGACCCCATGGACTGCGGCATGCCAGGCTTCCATGCCCATCACCAACTCCCAGAGTTTACTCAAACTCATGTCCATTGAGTTGGTGATGCCATCCAACCATCTCATCCTCTGTCGTCCCCTTCTCCTCCCACCTTCAATCTTTTCCAGCATCAGAGTCTTTTCAAATGAGTCAGTTCTTTGCATTAGGTGGCCAAAGTATTGGAGTTTTTTGCATTAGGTGGCCAAAGTATTGGAGTTTTTTTGCAGTAGGTGTCCAAAGTATTGGAGTTTCAGCTTCAGCATCAGTCCTTTCAGTGAATATTCAGGGTTGATCTCCTTTAGGATGGACTGGTTGGCTCTCTTTGCTGTCCAAGGGACTCTCAAGAGTCTTTTGCAACACCACAGTTCAAAGGCATCAATTCTTTGGCACTCACCTTTCTTTATAGTCCAGCTCTCACATCCATACATGACTACTGGAAAAACCATAGGTTTGACTAGATGGACTTTTGTTGGCAAAGTAATGTCTCTGCTTTTTAATATGCTGTCTAGGTTGGTCATAGATATTCTTCTAAGGAGCAAGCACCTTTTAATTTCTAGGAGGTAACTCAGTACCAGAAAAAAAAGAGGAAAGTCATTTGAGTGATTTTAAATGAAAAAGTGAATTTAGGAAAGGGTGTAAATGGAATAATTCTGATTAACATTATTATATTTGTAAAATGAGAAATGCGATGTATATAAAGGATTTATGAAACACAAAAAGGTAGAATATTACTTTTATTAACACACAGACTATGCTATGTTAGGATATATATTGTAAGCCCTAGACAATCACTAAAAATAATAAAAGGTAGAGCTAAGATATCAATAGAGGAAATAAAATGAAACACACATGCAAAAGAACAATTCAAATCAATTAAAAGTAGTCAAGGAATGAGTAACAGAGGAAAAAGTAGAGGTAAAAAAATGGAATGAAAAAAAGATAGTACACTGAAACCCAAATATTTCAAAGATAATACTAAATGTAAATGGATTAAATACCCTCAATTAAAAAGACAAATCAATGTAACACAAATGAACCTCACAGATATTATGCAAATTGAAAGAAACTGGAAATAAAGAGTACTTATTGAGTAATTTGATTTGTATGAATGTTCAAGTGAGACAAAGCCAGTTTATATGATAGAAATCAGACAGACCAGTAATTGCCTGGGACAGAGGGCTGCAAGAGACTAACATTACGAAACTGCCAAGGTGTAAGGGTGAACTTTGGGGGAAGATTAAAAATGTTCTATATCTTAATTGGTTCTATGCACAATACATTTTTCAAAGTCATTGATCTGTCTGCTTAGAATGTGTGAGTTTTAGAGTCTCTAGTCCTATATTAGGTTTTTATTTAGGTCTTTATTTTTTAATTTATTTTCTTGGACTCCAAGAAATCACTGCAGATGGTAACGGCAGCCATGGAATTAAAAGACGCTTACTCCTTGGAAGAAAAGTTATGACCAACCTAGACAGCATGCTAAAAAGCAGAGACATTACTTTGCCAACAAAGGTCTGTCTAGTCAAAGCTATGGTCTTTCCAGTGGTCATGTATGGATGTGAGAGTTGACCATAAAGAAGGGTTAGGGCAGAAGAATTGATGCTTTTGAACTGTGGTGTTGGAGAAGACTCTTGAGAATCCCTTGGACTGCAAGGAGATCAAGCCAGTCAATCCTAAAGGAAATCAGTCCTGAATATTCATTGAAAGAACTGATGCTGAAGCTAAAGCTCCAATACTTTGGCCTAATGCAAAGAGCCAACTCATTAGAAAAGACCCTGATGCTGGGAAAGACTGAGGCAAGAGAAGGGGACAACAGAGGATAAGATGGTTGAATGGCATCATCAACTCAATGGACAGGAGTTTGAGCAAGCTCCAGGAGATGGTGAGGAACAGGGAAGCTTGGCGTGCTGCAGTCCATAGAGTCACAAAGAGTCGGACACAGCTGAGCGACTGAACAACAAATTTTGGAATATGGTGCTAAAGAATGTTCTAATTTCATTATTTTACAGGTAGCTATCCAGTTTTCCCTGAACCACTTATTGAAATGACTGTCTTCTCCCCATTGTATATTCTTGCCTCTGGGGTCATAGATTAATTGACCATAAGTGTGGGTTTATACCTGAGCTTTCTATATTGTTCCATTGATCTATCTGTTTTTATGCCAGTACTGTATTGTTTTAATTACTATAGCTTTGTAGTATAAAACTCCTAGAGGATAAAATAAGCAGAACACTCTTTGACATAAATCACAGCAATATTTTTTGATCCATCTCCTAAAGGAAATAAAAGCAAATAATAAACAAATTGGACCTAAGTAAATAAAAGCTTTTCCACAGCAAAGGAAATCACCAAAACAAAAAGACAACCTACTAAATGGGAGAAAATATTTGTAAATTATATGACTGATAGGGATTAATATTCAACATATATAAACAGTTCATACAATACAACATTAAAAATTTTTTTTAATGGGAGGGAATTCCCTGGCAGTATAGTGGTTAGGATTCAGCACTTTCATTACCAGGGTCTGGGTTCAGTCCCTGGTCAGGGAACTAAGATCCTGCAAGCCATGCCACAGAGCAAAAAATTAAAAAGGAGGCAGAAGAACTGAATAAATATTTTTCCAAAGAGGAAATCTGATCGTGAACAGACACATGAAAAGATGCTCAGCATCACTAATCATCAGGGAAATGAAAATGAAAATCACAGTGAGCTATCACCTCATACCTGTCTGAATGGCTATCATCAAAAAGAACACAAATAACACATATTGGTAAGGATGTAGAGAAAAGGGAACTTTCACATACTAATGATGGAAATGTAAATTGGTGCAGTCACTGTGGAAAACAGTATGGAGGGTCTCAAAAATGAAAAACAGAACTACCATATGATCTACCAACTCCACTCCTGGGTATATGTTTGAAAAAAAAACAAAAATAATAAGTTGAAATGATACATGCCTCCCAATGTTCACAGCAACATTATTTATTTGATGGACACTTAGGAAGCAGCCTAAGTGTCTATCAAAAGATGAATGGATAAAGAAGCTTATATATATATATCACATTAATATACACATATACATAGATATATCACACACATATGTACATACACACACGTGTGTGTGTGTGTGTGTGTGGCTCAGTGGTAAAGAAACCACCTGCCAATGGAGGAGATGCGGGTTCAGTCCCTGCATCAGGAAGATCCCTGGAGAAGGAAATGGCAACCCACTCCAATATTCTTGCCTGGAGAAGTCCATGGGCAGAGGAGCCTGGTGGGCTACAGCCCATGGAGTGGCAAAAGAGTCAACCACAACTTAACAACTATACACCATGGAGTACTACTCAGTCAAAACAAATAATATTTTGCCATTTGGAGCAACGCAGGTGAACTTGTCCCTTGTGGCTCAGTCAATAAAGAATCCACCTGCAGTACAGGAGACCAGGGTTCAGTCTCTGCATTGGGAAGATCCCCTGGAGGAGACCATGGCCACCCACTCCAGTATTCTTGCCTTAAGAATCCCCACGAACAGAGGAGCATGGTGGGCTGCAGTCCATGGGGTCACAACGAGTCAGACACGACTGAATGACTCCACACATGGGTGAACTTGGAGGACATGGCGCTAAGTGAAACAAGTTAGAGAAAAACAAAAACTACCTGGTATCACTTATATGTGGAATCTAAAAAATACAACAAACGTGTGAATGTAAAAGAAGCAGACTCACAGATATAGAGAACACACTGGTGGTTTAGGGTTAGGGGTCTGTGAATGGGAGGCACAATCGATTGTGTGTAAGACAGGCTACAAGGATGTATTGCACAACATGGGAAGTGTAGCCAATATTTTGTAATAGCTGTAAGTGGAGCATAACCTTCAGAAATTGTATAAAATTTTTTAAATTAAAAAAATGGTGACTTTTATTGTGTATGAATTATACATAGACAAAGTATATTTTCCAAAAGCAGCAAACATCTCAGCTTTCTTTTTGAATGAGTAAATGGTGATAATGAAGACAATACAGGAGGAAGAGAAAGTCTGGGCTTCACCTAAGAGGGCTGTTTACATGAAGCACCAATTTGAAACTATACTGCTATGCTAGGGGCTGGGAGAGCAAGGACGAAAAATACACAGTTCCGCTATCTTGAAGGACAAGAATAGTCTAATGGAGGATGTATGAAAACAACCTAGTTTAACACATTATGAGAAATGTTCCTTTAGAGTTATAAACAAAGTGTTTCAGGAGAGAGATACTTAATGTTTTAATTTAAAATAATTAAAAATACTCAAAGTTCCTCATCAATAGGTAAAAACAAATGTCTGTGTATTCATACCAGAGAATGCTATTTCAACAATAAAAAGAAACTACTGAATAGGCAAAATCATGGATGAATCTCCAAATAATTACGTTGAGTGGAAGAGGAAGGAATCATCACTCTCAGAAAAAAAAAAAGGACATACTGTATGGCTCCATTTACATAAAACTCTAAAAACTGAAAAATAATCTATAGTGATAGGAAGCATACAAGTGGTCATCCGGAGGGGAGAGAGGTGGGAAGTGAAGGAATGAAGGCATTACAAAGGTATATGACGAAGTCTTTGAGGGTGATGGATATATTCATTACCTTGATTATAGTGATGGTCTAAACTTTAGACCACTTCTCCAAATACAATTAGTTTATACTCTAACTGGCTCAAAATTGGGAAAGGAGTGTGACAAGGTTGTATATTGTCACCCTCCTTATTTAAAGAGCTTCCCTGATAGCTTAGTTGGTAAAGAATCCACCTGTAATGCAGGAGACCCCAGTTCAATTCCTGGGTCAGGAAGATCCTCTGGAGAAGGGACAGGCTACCCACTCCAGTATTCTTGAGCTTCCCTTGTGGCTCAGCTGGTAGAGAATCCACCAGCAATGCAGGGGACCTACAGAAGACCTGGGTTCAATCCCTGGGTTGGGAAGATCCCCTGGAGAAGGGAAAGGCTACCCACTCCAGTAGTCTCACCTGGAGAATTCCATGGACTACAGTCCAGGGGGTTGCAAAGAGTCAGATATGACTGAGCAAATTTCACTTTCACTTTCTCCTTATTTAACTTATATGCAGAGTACATCATGTGAAATGCCGGGCAAGAGGAATCACAAGTCGGAATCAAGATTGCCAGAAGAAATACCAACAACCTGGTTTCACAGGTAATACATACATCCAAACTTATCATATCGGTAATTTTAAATATGTACAGTTCACTGTAGTTAGTAATACCTCAACAAAACTGTTCTTAAAAATGTTAAAAGCAATCTTCAGAAAAGACGAGATTATGATAAAGCTGCACTGAATTGCATATGATCTATTTTGTAACATAAATCTCTAACACAAATATAATGAAGAAAATATTCAGGTTGGAATAATGATGTTATCTAAACCTTATTTAGTGTTTACTGGGAGCCAGGCACTTTGCTGTGCCTCTCACTTAATTCATTTCATTCACATATCAACAGTATGAAGTAGGTAGTTTTAATATCCCCAAGTTATAAATGAGGAAACTGAGGACTGAGTTAGAAGTATGTTCAACTGGAATATAACAATCACTTTCAGTGGCTTAGACAAGAAATGGTCATTGTTATTAAAAAATAAACAACAACAAAAACAAGAGGGCTGGAAGTGGACAATCTGGTGTGCTTTAAGCTGCCAAGCCATGGGGTTGCAAAGAGTCAGACACTACTTGGCAACTAAACCACAGCAAAACAATGTGGACAAGGATATAGGAAGGCTCTTCTTCCTTCCACCCCAACATGCACCACTGTGTGACTACTGCCTCTTAGTTACTTAGTAGCTTCTGCACTTTCAGGCATCAGAGGACTTCAGGCAGAAAGAAGCAAGAAAGAGTGAAGTGGGAAAAGACAGAAGGGTCTACTCACTGAATCTCCTAGCTTTCCCAGAGGCCCCACCCAGACGCTTTTGCTTATTATTTGCCAGAATTGTGTCAAATGGCCACCAGAAAGCTACTAGAAAGAAGAGGATTATAGATGGAGGCCAAAGGAGCAATTCCTGTCTTAAGTACTAAGAAGTGGAGACAGAATTTGATCTAGACTTATTTCCCAAGCCTGTTTTTATATGAATAAAGTTTTCCATAAATTCTTCCCCAAAGGCTTCTTGATGTGCCAAGCAAGGGGGAGACATTTCATCCTGAGGATGACTTGATAGAGTATGGAATACGGTATGCATGTAGGCATTGGTAAGTGGCACGTAAATCTTTTGAGTAAGCACAATTAAGGAAAAAGCTTTTCTGTTTTTCCTTAAGTGGAAGAAGTATGTGGAAGGAAGGCGTGAAATACAGTGACCTATAGCTTAACTTCACATACTTTCTAATCAATAGCTTTACCTCTTGTGGTTTCCTGTGATTTAGAAATTTCCAGTTTCTGCATATCTCATACCTAGAAAGTTTTCTGGTGATCCATCAGGGCACTTTTAACATTCAACAAGTATTATTATCTAGGTGTAAAGAAGTGGCAAGATAGGCAGAATATCATCTCTAGGAAAATATTAATAACATTTTAAAACAATAAAAGAAAAGGACATGATTCACATTTATAAGCCTTAAGTGTTTCCACAATAACTGAAATCCAAACCAGACTTATTTATAATTCCCAGCCATGAGGTCAAACCCATACGCATTACGTACACAGTGTGTGTCAGTATTCTGGTCACCTGAACTGGATGTCACTCAAGAATTCAGTAGACAATAGACATTTTTATTGCTATTTATAAATCTATAAATATATAATCTGTGGTCAGTGAGTTAAACTAAGAATTCACTTTTTTAGTCTAAATTATTAAATTTTCATGATATATTAGCCCAAGCTTCCCTAGTGGCTCAGTGGTAAAGAATCCACCTGCCAATATAGGAGACTCGGGTTCAATCCCTGGGCCAGGAAAATCCCCTGGAGAAGGAAATGGCAACTCACTCCAGCATTTTTGCCTTAGAAATCCCAAGGACAGAGGAGCCTAGTGGGCTATAGTCAAGGCAGTTGCAAGAGTCAAACATGACTTAGCAACTAAACAACAACAAATATATTAGCCTACTCCACAAACATAAATTCAGCAGCCATTTATTGAGCACCTATGAGCCATGCATTGTGCTAGGTTCAGAAGTGAAATAAAGCAGAATTCCTGCCTTCAAAAAAAAAATCACATATAAAAGCAATTTGATGAGTATGCTGAAAGTGTTAGTCACTCAGTTGTATCCAGCTCTTTGCAACCCCATGAATGTTACACCGCCAGGCTCCTCTGTCCATGGAATTTTCTAGCCAAGACTACTGGAGCGGATTGCCCTTCCTTTCTCCAGGGTATCTTCCCAATCCAGGGATTGAACCCAGGTCTTCTGCTTTGCAGGCAGATTTTTTTTACTGCCTGAGCCACCACAGAAGCCCTAAGTACTATGGTTCGGTTCAGTTCAGTCGCTCAGTCATGTCCGACTCTTTGCGACCCCATGGACTGCAGCACACCAGGCCTCCCTGTCCATCACCAACTCCTGCAGTTTACTCAGACTCATGTCCATTGAGTCAGTGATGCCATCCAGCCATCTCATCCTCTGTCATCCCCTTCCCCTCCTGCCCCCAATCCCTCCCAACATCAGAGTCTTTTCCAGTGAGTCAACTCTTCACATGAGGTGGCCAAAGTACTGGAGTTTCAGCTTTAGCATCATTCCTTCCAAAGAACAACCAGGGCTGATCTCCTTCAGAATGGACCAGTTGGATCTCCTTGCAGTCCAAGGGACTCTCAAGAGGCTTCTCCAACACCACAGCTAAAAAGCATCAATTCTTTGGCGCTCAGCTTTCTTCACAGTCCAACTCTCACATCCATACATGACCACAGGAAAAACCATAGCCTTGACTAGATGGACCTTTGTTGGCAAAGTAATGTCTCAGCTTTTTAATATGCCTTCTAGGTTGATCATAACTTTTCTTCCAAGGAGTAAGTGCCTTTTAATTTCATGGCTACAGTCACCATCTGCAGTGATTTTGGAGCCCCCCAGAAATAAAGTCTGTCACTGTTTTCACCATTTCCCCATCTGGTTTTAGAAAAGGCAGAGGGTCCAGAGGTCAAATTGCCAACATCCATTGGATTATCGAAAAAGCAAGAGAGTTCCATAAAAACACCTATTTCTGTTTTATTGACTATGCCAAAGCCTTTGACTGTGTGGATCACCACAAACTGTGGAAAATTATGAAAGAGATGGGAATACCAGACCACCTGACCTAACTCTTGAGAAATCTGTATGCAGGTCAGGAAGTAACAGTTAGAATTAGACATGAAACAACAGACTGGTTCCAAATAGGGAAAGGAGTATGTCAAAGATGTATATTTGTCACACTGCTTTTTAAACTTATATGTAAAGTACATCATGAGAAATGCTGGGCTGAATGAAGCACAAGCTGGAATCAAGACTGCTGGGAGAAATATTACTAACCTCAGATATGCAGATGACACCACCCTTATGCAGAAAGCGAAGAAGAACTAAAGAGCATCTTGATGAAAGTGAAAGGAGAGAGTGAAAGAGTTGGCTTAAAGCTCAACATTCAGAAAACTAAGATCATGGCATCTGGTCCCATCATTTCATGGCAAATAGATGGGGAAACAGTAGGAAGTACTAGGGTAGATGTGTATAATTTGCACCACAAATGTCCTTCCAATTCTGCTTTCTATTTCCTTCACATTTTTCTTTTTCTTTCTTTTTTTTTTTTTTTACTTCTCTAGAAGTAACAACAAGATAGTTGAGCAAGATGTTCAAGTAAGGGCAAGAAAACTAAAGAGTTTACGCCTGGCAAGTTTTAGAAACATACTATCTAAAATTTTTATCACAATAAAATGTAACACAAATTTTCAAATTACTTTACCACAGATTAAGTATGTTGCTTCTGCAGACATATCAGTTATTTTCTGTTCCAAGTTTCAGACTACTGCCTAGAAACCAGCACAGATACTACATTTGTACTGAAACCAACAGAAGAGGGTATTCAAGACAAGCACAATTCACTGTACTTTATCATCTATGAGCACAAAGGCTGTAAATGTTGAACTTCTCTTCCACTCAGAGAAAAGGAAACATACATATATAAACACCGCCTTACCAGTGTTGGTTAGCTGCTTTAAAATAAAAAAATGTAAAGATCATATTCAAAGAAAACCCAAGCTTTATATAGAACTACAGAACATGAGCTATATACACATTCCTTCTATCATCAATGATTTTGTGATATTTCAATGTAGGCCCTGAGACCTCAATATTTTTTTTAAATTTTTTGGCTGCACCACATGGCATGTGGGACCTTAGTTCCCCAACCAGGGATTGAGCCAGCACCCCCGCAGTGGAAGAACAGTCTTAATCACTGGACTGCCAGGGAAGTCTGAGACTTCAATATTAAAGCACTGTCATGAAACCAATACTTACTACTCTAAGAAAAACACATTCATACATAATCAAACTCAACCAATGAGAAGGAAAGTGCAGAGTGATCTCAGTCACACATTTCCCCCGAAAATCAAAAGATAAAACAGATTATTATTATTATAACATAACTCAGATCATCTCAATGCTAGCCACTCAAGAATTCCCAAAGCTTTCAGGGAGTCAGTGGACAAGCACTAAGTGCTTACTGACCAGAGGCCACTTTCCAGGCACTGTGCTGGATGTGCAGACAAGTACTTTCTCACACAAAGTCTATTATCTATTGATAAGTCTTACAAGAAGAAAATTATGAAAAAATAAGTGTTCTTAAAGTGTTAAAGTGAAAAACAGTCTTTAATCAGTAGTCATTGTCTGACTCAAACAAGTGCAACAGGAAATCATGATGAGCAGTCAGGGAAAAGAAAGCAGCACTGAAATAGAGTTTTAAATGATGGACAGGCTATGAACACAAAAAGTAGAATGGTTTAAATGCTAGGAATCACACAAAAGGGCACAGAGTTAGAAACACACACAGATGGTAGGAGCTGGGTAGGTTAGAGAAAGGACAGTCCTGGTTTTCACGATCAGTTAGCATCACACTCTGGGTATGAATGTTGGACAATTAAGTTAGATGCACTGAGTGCTATCCTTATTCATCAGAGGGCAAATAGAATGAATACAATCACAAAAACTAATCAAACTGATCATATGGACCACAGCCTTGTCTAACTCAATGAAACTACGAGCAATGCCATGTAGGGCCACCCAAGACAGATGGGTCATGGTGGAAAGTTCTGACAAAACATGGTCCACTGGAGAAGGAAATGGCAAACGACCTCAGTATTCTTGCCTTGAGAACCCAATGAACAGTATGAAAAGGCAAAAAGATATGACACTGAAAGATGAACTCCCCAGGTTCATAGGTACCCAATATGCTATTGGAGAAGAGTGGAGAAATAACTTCAAAAAAAAGGAAGAAACAGAGCCAAAGCAAAAACAGTGCCCAGTTGTGGATGTGACTGGCGATGGAAGTAAAGAACAATGTTGTAAAGAACAACATTGCATAGTAACCTGGAATGTTAGCTCCGTGAATCAAGGTAAATTGGAAGTGGTCAAAAAGGAGATGGCAAGAGTGAACATAGACATTTTAGGAATCAGTGAACTAAAATGGACTGGAATGGGTGAATTTAATTCAGATGACGATTGTATCTACTACTCTGGGAAAGAATACCTTAGAAGAAATGGAGTAGGCATCATAGTCAACAAAAGAGTCCAAAAATGCAGTACTTGGATGCAATCTCAAAAACAAAAGAATGATCTCTGTTAGTTTCCAGGGCAAACCATTCAATATTACAGTAATCCAAGTCTATGCCCCAACCAGTAATGCTGAAGAAGCTGAAGTTTGAACGGTTCTATGAAGACTTACAAGACCTTTTATTTTTATTTTTTTGAGGGTTGATTGGGTTTATTGACCACCTCTTGGGGGGACAATGCTCAGGGCAGCCCAGCGCCAGCACAAAAATATGGAATGCTTCACAAATTTGCATGTCATCCTTGTGCAGGGGCCATGCTAATCTTCTCTGTATCGTTCCAATTTTAGTATATGTGCTGCCAAAGCGAGGACTACAAGACCTTTTAGAACTAACACCAAAAAAAGATGTCCTTTTCATCACAGGGGACTAGAATGAAAAAGTACGAAGTCAAGAGTTACCTAGAGGAACAGGCAGATTTGGTGTTGGAGTACAGAATGAAGCAGGGCAAAGGCTAACAGAATTTTGCCAAGGAAACACACTGGTTATATCAAACACCTTCTTCTTCCAACAATGCAAGAGAAGACTCTACACATGGATATCACCAGATGGTCAACACCGAAATCAGACTGATTATATTCTAGGTAGCCGAAGATGGAGAAGCTCTATACAGTCAACAAGACTGGGAGCTGACTATGGCTCAGATCTCCTTATTGCCAAATTCAGACTTAAATTGAAGAAAGTAGGGAAAACCACTAGACCATTCAAGTATGACCTAAATCAAATCCCTTATCCCTTATACAGTGGAAGTGAGGAATAGATTCAAGGGATTAGATCTGACAGACAGAGTGCCTAAAGAACTATGGACAGAGGTTCATGACATTGTACAAGAGGCAGTGATCAAGACCATCCCCAAGAAAAAGAAATACAAAAAGGCAAAATGGTTGTCTGAGGAGACCTTACAGATAGCTGAAAAAAAGAAGAGAAGCTAAAGGCAAAGAAGAAAAGGAAAGATACACCCCATCTGAATGCAGAATTCCAAAGAATAGCAAGGAGAGATGAGAAAGCTTTCCTCAATGATCAGTGCAAAGAAATAGAGGGAAATAATAGAATGGGAAAGACTAGAGCTGTCTTCAAGAAAAACAGAAATACCAATGAAAATTTCATGCAAAGATGGGCACAATAAAGGACATAAATGGTATGGACCTAGCAGAAGTAGAAGATATTAAGAAGACGTGGCAAGAATACACAGAAGAACTACACAAAAAAGATCTTCACGACCCAAATAAGCATGATGCTATAATCACTCACCTAGAGCCAGATATCCAGGAATGTGAACTCAAGTGGGCCTGAGGAAGCATCACTATGAACAAAGCTAGTGAAGGTGATGGAATTCCAGTTGAGCTATTTCAAATCCTAAATGATGATGCTGTGAAAGTGCTGCACTCAATACGCCAGTAAATTTGGAAAACTCAGCAATGGCCACAGAACTGGCAAAGGTCAGTTTTCATTCCAATGCCAAAGAATGTTCAAACTACCACATAATTGCAATCATCGCACACCCTAGCAAAGTAATGCTCAAAATTCTCCAAGCCAGGCTTCAACAGTACATGAACCGTGAACTTCCAGATGTTCAAGCGGGATTTAGAAAAGGCAGAGGAACCAGAGATCAAATTACCAACATCCAATGGATCACCAAAAAAGCAGGAGAGTTCCAGAAAAAACATCTCCTTCTGCTTTATTGACTATGCCAAAGCCTTGACTGTGTGAATCACAACAAACTGTGGAAAAATCATTAAGAGATGGGAATACCAGACCACCTGATCTGCCTCCTGAGAAATCTGTATGCAGGTCAAGAAGCAACAGTTAGAACTGGACATGGTAAAACGGACTGGTTCAAAATTGGCAGAGGAGTATGTCAAGACTGTATATTGTCACCCTGCTTATTTAACTTATATGCAGAATACATTATGCAAAATGACAGACTAGATGAAACACAAGCTGGAATCAAGACTGCAGGGAGAAATATCAATAACCTCAGATATGCAGATGATATCACCCTTAGGGCAGAAAGCAAAGAAGAACTAAAGAGCCTCTTGATGAAAGTGAAAGAGAATGAAAAAGCTGGCTTAAAACTCAACATTCAGAAAACTAAGATCACGGCACCTGGCCCGATCACTTCATGGCAAACAAATGTGGAAACAATGAAAACAGTGAGAGAGTTAATTTAGGGGGGCTCCAAAATCACTGCAGATAGTGACTGCAGCCATGAAAGTAAAAGACACTTGCTCCTTGGAAGAAAAGCTATGACCAACCTAGAGAGCATACTAGAAAGCAGAGACATTACTTTGTCAACAAAGGTCTGTCTAGTCAAAACTATGGTTTTGAGATGTGAGAGTTGGACCATAAAGAAAGCTGAGCACTGAAGAATAGGTGCTTTTGAACTGTGATGTTGGAGAAGACTCTTGAGAGTCCCTTGGACTACAAGGAGATCAAACCAGTCAATCCTAAAGGAAATCCGTTCTGAATATTCACTGGAAGGACTAATGTTGAAGCTGAAATTCCAGTACTTTAGCCACATGATGAGAAGGACCTGACTCATTGGAAAAGACCCTGATGCTGGTAAAGATTGAAGGCAGGAGGAGAAGGGGACAACAGAGGATGAGATGGTTGCATGGCATCACCGACTCCTTGGACATGAGTTTGAGCAAGCTCCGGGAGATGGTGAAAAACAGGGAAGCCTGGCATGCCTCAGCCCATGGGGTCACAAAGAATCGACATGACTGAGCAACTGAACAATAAAAAATTCTAATAGGGTTAAAAATCACCCCTGATTAAAACTACTTTGCTTCAAGACTCTCATACATCTGTCCATAGGCTAATTCAACACTCTGCTAGCCATTAATTGTGGCTTCTGGCAGCAAACAAGTTGTCAGTGTCTATTTCCATGCATTATTTTTATCTGAAATCTTCTCTATGCATGATCCAAATTTACTGGAATCATAGTCTGTTCTCTGTAGTATGTGAAAAAGTGGAGAAACCAATTATGTGTAATTAGTCATGGAGTCACACTATATTATCAGAGTTTATTATTAGCAAATTTCTTGACAATAGAAAGGACAAGAATAGAAATATTTTTTACAATGGAGCTATGCTGGGGTAATTTGTTCAAATTACTCTTATCCTAAAAAAAAAAAATTACTCTTACCTCTCTTAATTTTTTTCTCCATAGTATTTAATGCAAATCAGTATACTTTACACACATTTGTCACTTTTTTTATTGTCTTTCTTCTCCCAGGGAATGGAAATGTTATGAGAACAGTGGCCTTGGTATTTTTCACTACATATCTCCAGCACCCATAACATTCAGTACTGCAGGGCTTAATATTCCAGTATTATAAACAATCAATAAATAGTTAATGACTTTATCATTTAGGAGGCATTGGGAGAGTCCTATGATCCTTGGCTAAATAAAATTAAAAACAGAAAATCAAATGCTTTAAGTTTTAACTATTCTGTATCACAAAATCCTTCCAATTTCCTAAGGACCTCTTCTCTACTGTAGTCAAAACCAACGTTTGGCACTTTCAACAAGCGCTGAAGAAAAGTGATTGAGGTTATCATTTACTGTCATATTATGGTTATTTCAAAATTTATTGCTTATTACTTTATAATTTACCATGAAGTGATGGCTATAATCTGATTTGCATTGGAATAAGGGAAATGTGAAATTTTCTACTTTGAAATTCAGGTTACTTCTCATCAAGAGACACATTAATGTAATATTTTTTCATTATAACAAACACTTTAGGATATTTCTAAAATTATGATAAATATTCCCCTTGTAGATAGTCACATTAGATTCTAGTATTTTACACACACTTTTATTAATATTTTTTCTCCTTTGCCCCACCCTAATCATCACTGCTCTATAAAAAATATTTTCAATTCCTGAACATCTTTCTCTTCTTTAGAGATAATTCCAAAAATTACATCACCATTTTTGAATAATTTTATTTATTATTTTATGACAGGAATTGTTAAGATAACATTATAACTTTTATCTTTCTAATACTTATGAAAATTTCCCCTTAATCTTTACCTTCAGCCAACTTAGAATCTGTAGCCTCCCAAAATCCTTTTCTCTATCAACATGAGAGCCATCCCCCACTTTTCTTAGCTAAGATTTTTCACTCTGACACTTTGTTCTAGCTATCATGACACCATAATAAGCTTCAAAATGTAAAACAACCCTGGTGCTAGGAAAACTGGACAGCTCCATGTAAAAGAAAGAAATTAGAATACTTCCTAACACCATTCACAAAGATAAACTCAAAATGGATTAAAGACCTAAATGTAAGACCAGAAACTGTAAAACTCTTAGAGGAAAACATAAGCAGAACACTCGATGACATAAATGAAAGCCAGATCCTCTATGACCCACCTCCTAGAGTAATGGCAATAAAAACAAAAGTAAGCAAGTGGGACCGGATAAAACTTAAAAGCTTTTGCACCGCAAAGGAAACTATAAGCAAGGTGAAAAGACAACCCTCAGAATGGGAGAAAATAACAGCAAATGAAACAACTGACAGAGGATTAGTTTCCAAAATATACAAGCAGATCATACAACTTAATACTAGAAAAACAAACAACCCAATCAAAAAGTGGGAAAAAGACTAAACAGACATTTCTTCAAAGAAGACATATAGATGGCTAACAAACACATGAAAAGATGCTCAACATTGCTCTTTGTTAGAGAAATGCAAATCAAAACTACGAGATATCACCTCACACCAGATAGAATGGCAATCATCAAAAAGTCTACAAACAATAAATACTGAGAGGGTGTGGAGAAAAGGGAACGCTCTTGCACTGTTGGTGGGAATGTAAATTGATATAGCTGCTATGGAAGACGGTATGGAGATTCCTTAAAAAACTAGGAATAAAACCACCATATGACCCAGCAATCCCACTCCTAGGCATATACTCTGAGGAAACCAAAATTGAAAAAGACACATGTATCCCATAGTTCATTGCAGCACTTCTTACAATAGCTAGAACATGGAAGCAACCTAGATGTCCATCAACAGATGAATGGATAAAGAAGTTGTGCTACATATACACACAATGGAATATTACTCAGCCATAAAAGGAATTAATTAGAGTCAGTTCTGATGAGGTGGATGAATCTAGAACCTATTATGCAGAGTGAAGTGAGTCAGAAAAAGAGAGATAAATATTGTATTCTAATGCACATATACGGAATCTAGAAAAGTGGTACTGAAGAATTTATTTACAGGGCAGCAGTGGAGAAATAGACATAGAGAATAGACTTATGGAGATGGAGAGAAGGGAGGAGAGGGTGAGATATATGGAAAGAGTAACATGGACACTTATATCACTATATATAAAATAGATAGCCAATGGGAATTTGCTGTATGGCTCAGGAAACTCAAATAGGTTCTCTGTATCAACCTAGAGGGGTGGGATGAGGAGGGAGATGGGAGGGAAGTTCTAAAGGAAGGAGATATATGTATACCTATGGCTGATTCATGTTGAGGTTTGACAGAAAACAACAAAATTCTGTGAAGCAATTATCCTTTAATAAAAAATAAATTAATTTTGTAAAAATGTGAAACCCAAGAAACAGCTTGCAAGAAAACACTGTGAAGCTTTCTCAGATATATTTGTCTATTATATTTAAAAACTTTTGTCTGTTTTGAAATTGTTTAACATTCCTTTCAACTACTGAAATTTCTATTTGTTATTTTTTCTCTTTGATTGATAATAGGTTCTGTGGCATTTTAAATATAGATTACACATAAATATCATTAAGATAGTAAAGTTTGGTTTAACATAGTATAGTTTTACACAAGAATATTTCATAAAAGTTTGCAAATATCATTATTCACAACAGCCAAGATACAGAACAGAAGCAATCTAAGTGTTCAAAGGATAAAGATAAGGCATGGACATGCACACATACACATAAGAACATTACAGAGCCATTAAAAAGAGTGAAATCTTGCCACTTATGACAACACGGATGGGCCTGGAGGAATTATGCTAAGTGGGTAAGTCAAACAGAGAAAGACATATATTGTATTTTATTCATATGTCAAATCTAAAAAAAGAAAGAAAACAGAAACAATCATAGATACTGAGAACATATAGGTAATTACTAGAGGAGCAGGGAGTGTGAGGATGAAGGAAATAGATGAGGGAAATTAAAAGGGATAAACTTCAAGTTGCAAAACAAGTCAGTCTGGAGAACGAATGTACAGTTTCTGGAATATAGTCAATAATAAGGTCATTAACACTGCTGTATGTTATATAGAGTTCTCATCAAGGAATATTTCTTTTTCTTTTCCTTCTATTTTGGATCTGTATGAGATGATGGATAGTCACTAAAACTGTGGTAATATTTCATGATATATGTAAGTCAAACCATTATACTGTACACCTTAAACTTATACAGTGCTATGCATCAATTATATCTCAATAAAACTGGAAGAAAAAAGTATGCAAATAAAATAATCCCCACTTTGGTGGGAAAATAAAAGGATTTTGGATATAAGTAGAGTTTTACAGTAAAACCTCAGAGATAGTTTTTGTGGGAGATGCAAAACTAAGTCAAGCAATTGCTGAAGTTAACAATTTAAGACAAATACTAACACTGAAGTATAAGATGATGATGGCAAGTGTAAAGTTAATATTTTTAAAATATTCATTTGTATTTTAATGACACACCTAAATAAGAAAGGGCCTCATTCAGAAAACATTCTGTATAAGAAGTTTATCTGTTGTGCCTACTCTGAACTCTAAAATCTTCAAATTTTCTTCCGTACCATCTCATTCAAATACTATCTTTAATACTATTTGGAAAATTATTTTTGTATTACAAATGATAGCCAAAAGGATTAAAGAATAACTGAACCAATATTGTAAGATAAATTATATATAGACAAATAACTTAGAATATGCTTTTACTCTTCATAAGACAATGGCCTTGGTATCAATGTAAGAAAAACAGTTATATTTATGTGAACTCATCATCCTAAACCATATAACTGAAAATAACACATTGTTCCATTGCATCAGATATGGAGGTATTTGACTGTTTCAGTTTTCACAAAGGTGTCTGAAAATTACACATGCAGTGTATCATATCCAACTCTGCTTCAAATGTATCCAACTCTGCAACCCCACAGACTGTAGCCTGTCAGGCAGGCTCCACTGTCCATGGGGATTCTCCAGGCAAGAATACTAAAGTGGGTTGCTATGCTCATCTCCAGGGGATCTGCCCAACCCAAGGATCAAATCTAGGTCTCCCGCATTGCAAGTGGATTCTTTATCATCTCAGCCACCAGGAAAACCCAAGAATACTGGAGTGCATAGCCTATCCCTTCTTCAGGGGATCTTCCTGATCCAGGAATCAAACCAAGGTCTCCTGCATTGCAGACGGGTTCTTTACCAGCTGAGCTACCAGGAAAGCCCAAATCATAAAAAGTTTAATCGGAAAATATACAGATTACTAATAAAGTACATAAGGTAAAAATCTGAATTATGCTGCTGAAATTTAAAATCTGTACCTAGCAGCATACAGAAAAAAAGAGAGAGAGACTGGTTTATTTCCATGTCTCTACATATTTAAATGATGTGAAATTATATTAAAAGATTCTTACCAAAGTCATCACAACATTTTCACCTCGTTAATCAGCATACTATCCAAATACACTCTGCCTTATTAAAAGTTTGAATATGCCAATGAACTATCTTGACCCAGAAAGGACATGAAAAGTACTGTCATCTAACACTAAACCCCAAGAAGCAGCACTGATGGCCTTTACAGGAAAATTAGAGCTGTTTCTGCTTTGGGAGAATTCATTTCAAATTAAGCATCTTAATTTTATGCTGAAGTGATTCACTAGGGTGAGGGAAAAACAAATTTGATTTTCAAGCATCAATCAATAGGATCAATAGGTATTAAAGCATAAGAATTAAAAGCTTATCAATTTGGCTCTGAGGATTTCTGAACAGATTACCTCCCTTTCATAATACCAGCAGAAGGAATTTCAGTATCTGCAAATGACCTGGAACAATTCTGAGAATGAAAGAATAAATGATTCAAAGTTGTTTATAAATTGTTGCCCATTTAGAAACATTTATCTGAGGTTTCTACTTCAGGTTAAACCTTAATGAGGTTGTCTACCCATCAGCATCACTAAGCCAACCCATTTTCAGAAACCATGACTGGCAAGGGAGTCTTTCGGTCTATTTCCATCTGAACAGCCTCACATTAAATTATGCTTAAAAACAAAGCATTCACATTTTTGAAAGGATACAAAACACTGATTAGTTCATCCTCAAAATGTTTAGCAAGATCTCAGCAGGAGATTAAGGGAAGTCTAAAGAGAACAATCAAGCTCTTGCTAAACAGGAAAATTCACCTTGCCTCAAAAAATTGCCAATAATGTACAAAGTTACAGCAGCAGCAATTATGGCCAATGCTGTACTCTTGTGTATGGGAACTCAGAACTAAAATGCATATCAGAGTGTTTTATAAGAGTGTGATCATTCAGTACAGGGGTTCAACTTTACATTAATGTTAGTTATAAAGAGGTCCAGCACTTTCCCTATTAGAACTTGGCAGTACAACCCTTCCAGATGGCCCCATCCAGTTCTGTTTGACTAGACACATTTCTTTCTCTTCACTCCAGGCAAGTAGAGTGGAAAGTTAGACAGTGTTTGGTGTCAGATCCAGATTCAAGTCCTTGCTTTGTGCTTATGAGTTCTGCCAATCATTTTACTTCTTTGACTCTCAGTTTCCTCCTCTATAAAAAGTGGGTACTAATTCCTACCTCCAGAAACAATTATGAGAATTAATAACAGTTTATCTGAAGTG
This sequence comes from Oryx dammah, assembly GCF_014754425.2. NCBI lineage: Eukaryota > Metazoa > Chordata > Mammalia > Artiodactyla > Bovidae > Oryx > Oryx dammah. The sequence continues at coordinate 67,200,800 of NW_024070212.1, read as the reverse complement.
CCTGGCACTGGAAAAGTATGAGGTGCTTTTCCTACCTGATATAGATAGAGCTTTATAAGTAGTAAAGTAACATTTGAGAGACAAACTTATGAAATTTCATGCAGTTAAACTTTGGCTTCCAAAACAATACTGAAGGTGTTATTTTTCATACTAAGGAATTATTCTAATGTAAAAAAACTGGAAAAGAAAAAAGCTTTACTCTTCAAATAACTATCTTAAACATTCTACTTCTGGCTCTCTGTTCATGACAAAGAACTAGGAGCATTATGCAGTAATGAGGCACTTTTGAATCAGGGTTTGAAGCCTGTGAGACTGGGAGGAAACAGAATGCCACAGCACCAGAAGTTATTGAGACTCAGTGCCTGATAATTAGAGTCCCAATACATATAAAATTAGAAGGGGCAGAAGTTTATCATAGTTCAGTTCAGTTCAGTCGCTCCGTCGTGTCCGACTCTTTGAAACCCCAGGAACCGCAGCACGCCAGGCCTCCCTGTCCATCACTAACTCCCAGAATCCACCCAAACCCATGTCCATTGAGTCAATTATACCATCTAACCATCTCATCCTCTGTCGTCCCCCTCTTCTCCTGGCCTCAATCTTTCCCAGAATCAGGGTCTTTTCCAATGAGTCAGCTCTTTGCATCAGGTGGCCAAAGTATTGGAGCCTCAGCTTCAACATCAGTCCTTCCAATGAACATCCAGAACTGATCTCCTTTAGGATGAACTGGTTGGATCTCGTTGCAGCCCAAGGGACTCTCAAGAGTCTTTTCCAACACCACAGTTCAAAAGCATCAATTCTTCGGTGCTCAGCTTTCTTTATAGTCCAACTTTCACATCCATATATGACCACTGGAAAAACAATAGCCTTGACTAGACGAATCTTTGTTGGCAAAGTAATGTCTCTGCTTTTTAATATGCTGTCAAGGTTGGTCATAACTTTTCTTCCAAGGAGTAAGCGTCTTTTAATTTCATGGTTGCAATCACCATCTGCAGTGATTTTGGGGCCCAAAAACATAAAATCTGACACTGTTTCCACTGTTTCCCCATCTATCTGCCATGAAGTGATGGGACCAGATGCCATGATCTTCGTTTTCTGAATGTTGAGATTTAAGCCAACTTTATCACTCTCCTCTTTCACTTTCCTCAAGAGGCTCTTTAGTTCTTCTTCACTTTCTGCCACAAGGATGGTGTCATCTGCATATCTGAGGTTATTGATATTTCTCCTGGCAATCTTGATTTCAGCTTGTGCTTCTTCCAGCCCAGCGTGTCTCATGATGTACTCTGCATATAAGTTAAAAAAGCAGGCTGACAATATACAGCCTTGATATACTCCTTTTCCTATTTGGAACCAGTCTGCTGTTCCATGTCCAGTTCTAACTGTTGCTTCCTGACCTGCATACAGGTATCTCAAGAGGCAGGTCAAGAGGTCTGGTATGCCCATCTCTTTCAGAATTTTCCACAGTTTATTGTGATCCACACAGTCAAACGCTTTTGCACAGTCAATAAAGCAGAAATAGATGTTTTTCTGGAACTGTTCTTGCTTTTTCAATGATCCATCGGATGTTGGCAATTTGATCTCTGTACTATTATATTATGATAAAAATACACATGATTGTCACTTCGAGTCTACTTGTAACAACTAAAGTTCTTCTTTGAGATTCAGAAGTCATCTTCATAGAACCAAATTAGCAATAAAAATGCTTTTATTTTTCAAAGGTCTGAGACTGGGTCTGTTTTCAAAAATGTCAATTCCAGTTATGGTTAAAGCAGAATATGTTTTTACTTTCTTACTGTAATTTTAAATAGCCATGCAAAATAGCACTGTCCCAAAGTTCCAATATCAGCATGAAAATAAACCATCCTGCCAAAAGTCAATATTTTTATCATCTCTAACACTTTTTTCCAAAGCTAGATATGGAAAGAAAATGTGCTCTACCCCATATATAATAACATCAGAATTTCCCCAGAAGATGAACTCCCTTGTCCTGGAATTAGGACCATTCATATAATTTGCTAAGCAGAAGTATCTGAAAGTAACAAAGCACAGGTATTCTAGTTATATTCCTGTAGGTTATAAGCAATGATATTAATATATCAGTTTAAAAGAATGAGTGACCATCAGCTGGATGTGGGTATGGAAGGAAAAGAGAATGATGACAGGTGTGCTGGTCTGCTGCCCCTTCCCCACTTTGATAGAAGATCAGGAAGAACCAGAAGGGCAGGAATGGGGCCATCTCCCAACTAGCACTTCATTTCCAGGCTTCGTGGGGAAGGAAGCGAGAACCAATCACACCCATGGGCTGATTATTTTTCCTCATTTCTCCTCAAGAATAGAGTAGAAAGTGGGGAGAAGGACGGGGGGTTAGGAGGCGGTCCAGGAGGAAGTAGGCTTCTCCTCTAACTTGTATGCTCCACATTTCCTTGTCTAGTGTTAACCTACTGAGTTGGCGGCCAAGTCTGGTGAGCCAGGAGCGTAGCTGCTTCCCTTAGATGGCTCTCAAATAGAACCCTGTCCTTCAAGCCACTTCTGTGATCCCTGATTGCTGCTGGTTACCCTTCCTGGACCAGGAGATGGGTAATGCACATATGGTACCAACGTGGTACCAAGATTCCAAAATTAGTTCGTGGCCAGTCCTACACGTCCTCAGTTACGGTCAATCATGTACAGATAGTCTCGTGTGCTGTTGATATCTTCTCGCTTCCTGCTTAATGTAAATGGAGATGGCTCTGTTACTTCAACTACAGACAAGAGGAGACTAGTCTAGAGAATTAAAATAGCCCACTAATTCAACAGCAACAACAAATGGGAGAGATTAGAAGAAAGGAGTTCTCAGTGTACCTGAGAGTTTTTGGAGAATTGTTCATTCTAAAATCCTAAGAAGAGGGTAGAATTCCTATAGAGTAAACTGCTTCCATGATGTTGGCTGGCAAAAGAACCTTTAGAGTAAATGACTTACACATAAAAATGTAGAAAACTTAAGAGTATGATACCACTTACAGCAGCTGCTAACGGAAAAGACAGTGGGAGGTGACCTTGAAAGGATTATGAAATTTAAAAAAAAAAAGAGCTTAAGATTTAGGGTCTGAAAGAGCAACTAATATGCTAGAATAATTCTAAATGTTTTTTAATAAGGGTGAGGATGCAGGGGCAAAGGCAAGTTATAATTTAAGCTTTCCCATTTCTCTGAGATTGTTTTCTGAGTAAGTGTACTCTATACAGATATCCAAGGGAGAAGAAAAATAGAACATAGACTACTTATTATTGGTAGAGCAATTTCTCTGAAATAGTAGCTCATAACTTATTAATGTGTGGCTACAGCTACCTTACAGTTGCAGTAATGAACAGCGTCTTTTCAGCATATAGTTAAATACATGTAGCTAGACACAAGGTGTCCTTCCCCACTAATAATGCTAATTTATGGATCGGTGCCTAAGAAATTGACATTGAGGGAATGCAGTAAATTCTGTTTTGCGCTTTTTCTCCATACAGGAAGTCTTCATAGGGAAGTCAGCAAAACAACTGTTGTGGCTACAGCAGTCAATCAATTTAAATAGAAATTCTAATGTACAGTTTGAAAGCTCTAAGAGTCATTCACTTAAGCACAAGACTTTATTATCAATGAAGGATATATTTTCTGTTTAATTATTCTTATTAAAACCCCTTTAAGTACAAGTACCCAGAAAAAAAATGTATTTTTCAAAATAAATCCAAAGCTTAACTTTCAATGTTAGTTTTACACACCAACTCTTCTGAAGGGCACAAATCATCAGAAATAGTGACAGGACAAACAGAAGATAAAGCAGAGTTCTTCCCAACCACCTATCAGCTCACCCTCTCAATTCTAAGTAGTCCAGACACAGACCTATCTCCTTTTTCACTCTCCCCAATGTCCTTCCTAGTTTGAGAGATTCCTAAGAGCTTGACCTCTTTCTTAGAATTTTTCCTCTTGCTTCCCAGTCTCCATACCACTATCTGCCTTTTCCTCCTTTAGCTGTTCAGCTTTTTCTTCCATATTTCTCAAATTCGTCCTAAGATTCCCGACCCCGTAGTCTCCCACAATGATGCAGACTGAAAAACTATACTCACCTGCCATGGCTTCCTCCTCTTCTCTGTTCAATCTATCCTTCACAAAATAAAATATCCTTAGTCACTAATTCGCCCTTAAATATGTTTTTAATTTCCCTTCCCAGAGGAATCTGATGGCTTCCATTTCTTTCCTACAACAATTCCAAACTCTTAATTTGTAAGTCAATTATCAGCAACCTCCATCAATATTCATGTGACTATCTCCTTACAATTTGAATTAATGAATTCACACATACACACATACAGACACATCTGTGTTTTTATATGTACTAATGCTTGTTTCTAACTGTTGCTTCCTGACCTGCATACCAGGAAGCAACAGTTAGAACTGGACATGGAACAACAGACTGGTTCCAAATAGGAAAAGGAGTACATCAAGGCTGTATATTGTCACCCTGCTTATTTAACTTATATGCAGAGTACATCATGAGAAATGCTGGGCTGGAAGAAGCACAAGCTGGAATCAAGATTGCCGGGAGAAATATCAATCACCTCAGATATGCAGATGACACCACCCTTATGGCAGAAAGTGAAGAGGAACTAAAAAGCCTCTTGATGAAAGTGAAAGAGAAGAGTGAAAAAGTTGGCTTAAAGCTCAGCATTCAGAAAATGAAGATCATGGCATCCAGTCCCATCACTTCATGGGAAATAGATGGGGAAACAGTGGAAACAGTGTCAGACTTTATTTTGGGGGGCTCCAAAATCACTGCAGATGGTGATTGCAGCCATGAAATTAAAAGACACTTACTCCTTGGAAGAAAAGTTATGACCAATCTAGATAGCATATTAAAAAGCAGAGATATTACTTTGCCAACAAAGGTCCATCTCGTCAAGGCTATGGTTTTTCCAGTGGTCATGTATGGATGTGAGAGTTGGACTGTGAAGAAAGCTGAGCGCCGAAGAATTGATGCTTTTGAACCGTGGTGTTGGAGAAGACTCTTGAGAGTCCTTGGGAGGCCTGGCGTGCTGCGATTCATGGGGTCGCAAAGAGTCGAACACGACTGAACGACTGAACTGACTGAATGCTTGTTTGGGGGACTTACAGGTGGCTTAGTGGTAAAGAATCCGCCTGCAATGCAGGAGACACGGGTTCAGTCCCTGGATGGGGAAGATCCTCTGGAGGAGAAAATGGCAACATACTCCAGCATTCTTGCCTGGAAAATCCCACGGACAAAGGACCCTGGTGGGCCACAGTCCAAAGGGTCACAAAAGAGTCAGACACGACTTAGCCACTAAACAACAACAACATGCTTGTTTTACATCATTTTTTCCTCTTTTAGAAATAGAAATCTGTCAATGTATGGCAAAACCAATACAGAATTGTAAAGTAAAATAAAAAAATTTTTAAAAAAATTAGAAATAGAAATCTTCTCTCGAGTCAACCATTCCTCGTCACACACCTCTTGAGGAGGGTTTGTGTTGGTTCCGTTTTCTCCCCTAGGAACGCCTAGCTCCGTCACTCTGTTTTCAAACTGATTTCTCCTTTACACAGCCCACATCCCCTCCTGAAGCCACCCTGGTCACCCATCTTCAAATAACTTCTCATGCCCGCTGAGCCCCACGACACATCCATCTCAACTTCTCAACAATACTTCAAACATTTTACTGCACGGATTATCTGCTCTGCAGAATGCAAGTTCCTTGCAGGTTAGAAGTCAAGGCTAATTCATGATTCTGTCCCCCACAGACAATGCCTGGTCCATAGTAACTACTCACTGTATCAATAATATTGATTAATCAGATTCAGATTCAATAATAAAAGTAGTACTCAAGGCTATCTATTCCTTCTACCTGAGATTCAATTAAAATTATAATAAAGGAAAAAAACTAACCCATGGTCTCCATGGTTAGTCTCCATTTTGGTTCCTCAGCACCAGCAGACTCTCCACAAGGATTTGAATTCAAACAACTAATGGGAGAAGGAATCCCAGGAATCTTTAGCAGAGGAGAGAGAGTGAGTCACAGAACCAGGGAGGGCCAATCAAGGGTTCATTAGCAAACAACATACTATTAGCACCTGGAGTCAATCTTGCTTAGCAATTCTGGAGCCCCAGGACAACATGTACCTCAGAGATACTTCAACAGAGGAGCAAGGGGCTGGGGTATTTATTTATCAGCTCCTGCTAGCTAATGGTGAGGGCTGGTTGGGGGAGACATTCCTGGCTCTTCCCAAAGGCAGGCAGAGCAAGCTCGTACAGTGAGACAGAACCCTCACACTCAGAGGCAGGTGCTGGCAACTAATGGTACTGGGAATTTGGAAGCGATGAGAACCTATAGGAACCAAGAGCATCTACCATAATAACAAAAAACTACAGTCAGCGAGCCACAGTGGAGATGAATTTTCAGCAGATTCTTGTAAGAAAGCAAGCAGACGTAAGTCTAGAGACCAAGAAACCAGAGAAAAAAGAGACAGCCCAGAATACAAGTGAAGAAAGGCTGAAGTTCAGGAGGCAGGGCAGAACTCAGGGGAGCTGCTTTATAAAATCCCAATCCCACAGAGGACTGAGACTCAGAAGTTGAGAGTGAAACACAGGGCTGAAAACAGGGACTAACTGCAGGTCTGTTTTGCAAGAGTATGGCAAACTGCTGCCCACCAAGTGTTTTTGCACAGCCAGTTATCTAAGGACGGTTTTTACATTTTAAAGCACTGTGGTTTTTTTTTTTTTTAAAGACTATGAGATAGAAACTGCATGTGACCCACAAATTCTAAATGTTACTATCACACCTTTACAGAAAACATTTACTGATCCTTGGTTTATAGAAGAGTCAACAGTTATACAAGCCTCTCCCCAATTCCAGGAAGTAAGAAAGACTATCTGAGGCCAGGCAGGTAATCTAGCCCAAAAATCTGAGCTATCGTCTCTGCTCATATTAGGAAAAAGTAAAGCAGCAAGTCTAAGTGTTAGTATGCTCAGTCACTCAGTTGTGTCCGACTCTTTGTGATCCCAGGGACTGTAGCCCACCAGGCTCCTCTGTCCATAGGATTTTCCAGGCAAGAATGCTGGAGTGGGTTGCCATAAGTGTTAGAGTGTTGATTAAAGCATTCCTTGGCCTGGTTATTAGGGATTCCCAAGCTTAATGGCTGGTACCCCAACCATGAACCAAAAAGCAGAGGATGCCACTCGGTAAACCACCTCACATACCCAGAGCCCCAGTCAGTTTCATTCTTCCATGTAAACAGTCCACCAAAATCCCCAGGAATTTGAGTAAAGCCTATAATATTAAAAAAGAAAGGTAAAAATGAACTAGCAGGGGGAAAATAACCCCACAAAAAACAATGATAATCCAGGGGGATCTAAGAGAATTTTTCAAAACCTCAAAATATTATTCTCAGGGATCCTAGAAAATATAGACAAGAATACAATATCATTTTTTTAAGTAAACAAGAAAGTGTTTTAGATGAATAATGTAATTCAAGAGACGTATTAGAAGATAAAACCAGGTAAATATCCCAGAACATAGAACAATAGGACAACATAGAACATAGAAAATATGGAATAAAAAAACAAAGAGGATAAATCCAGAATATTCAACATCCACTAATGAATTCTGGAGAAACTGGGAGAGAGTACATAGAAGGGAGAAGATTATCAAAGAAATAATATAAGAAAATATCTTCACATTAAAAGTAAATACATATATATGTGTAAATTGTTTGACACACAAAGAATAAAGAAAAGAGCCTGAAAGATGCCAGAGAGGAGGGAAAAAAACAGGTATCAGGGATTTCCCTGGTGGCTCAACGGTAAAGAATCTGCCTAGCAATGCAGGAGACGGGTTCCATCTCTGATCTGGGAAGATTCCCCATGCCACAGAGCAGCTAGGCACATGCACCACAACGCGGAGCCTGTGCTCTGGAGCGGGGGCGGGGCCCGGCCCTGCAGCTCCTGAGCCCACACGCCGCACTTCCTGAAGCCCCGCGCCCTGCCTGCGCTCCACAAGCACAGCCATCACAATGAGAAGCCCACACGGCGCCATGGAGAGTGGCCCCCACTCCCTGCAACCGGAGGAACGCCCACATGACAATGAAGACCCAGCCAAACAATAAACGAAATTTAAAAAAAAAAAAAAACAGGTAATCAATGAACAAAATTAGTCTGACATCAGATTGTTTTCATCCACAAAGCTAAGTGCTAGAAAACACTAAAGCAATGTCTTCAAAGTTCTAAAAGTAAATGATTTTCAACCAAGGATTCTATTTCCAGCTAAATGAATGGATTAATTAAGTGTATGTGTAGAGTCAAGATAGTTCTGGTTTACAAGATGTTTTCCTCCTACACATCCTTGTTTAGGAAGTTAACTTGAAGGTGTGTTAGGAAAGAAACACAGAAGATCCAAGAAATAGAAATCGCTGTTCAGAAGAGAGTTAAGTCTCAGAACAGCTTTGGAAAGGCCCTGGAGCCAGGGAATGCAGTGTCCCAGGAGAAAGGTCCCCAAGAGGAACAAAAGGCAGGGAGACTGAATAGATTGAGAAATCTGAAAGAAGAATATGATAAAGCCTATTGGTAAAGTTTTAAATAAAGAACCCACTGCAATTTGAAGCTAGGAACATTCTTCACTGAGTGACAGAGAAGTCCTAACATTAGATCCATAGAGAAGGAAGTGTCACACCAACACACTACATACAGCTCTGCAGTAAATATAAATGGAAATGTTGTTTATTGACTTGGAAAACTGAGGATTAGGATAAAAAGGAAGAAAGAATAGTTATAACATGTTCATTTTACAAAGTGGGTAGTTATGACTACTATCCATGGTTAATAGAATAAGAAATGAAGATTTAATTATGTTTTTCAAGTACCAAAGGTAATCTTAAAAAAAAAGAAACAGTACTCTGTATGGAAACAGACTGCAGTTGTCCCTCAGTATCCACAGGGTGTTGGTTCTGGGACCCCTGGATCACCAACAACCATGGAAACTCAAGTCCCTTATGGACAATGGCATAGAGAGGGCAGAATGTACTGATATATTTAAATGTAGATGGACATGAGTTTGAGCAAATTCCAGGAGATAGTAAAGGACAGGGAAGCCTGGTGTGATGCAGTCCATGGAGTCACAGAGAGTCAGACACGACTAAGCTACTGAACAATAAACAGCAACGAAATGAGAATGAGAACATAAACAGTGATACAAATAAATTCAGTCCTAATCTAGCATATCAAGAAGGAAATTACTTTTTTAAAAATTAAATAAATCAAGATATAGTGGTGTGTGTGTATATATAGTTACAACATCCAGCCGCATACTTCCCTACCCCCTCCCTAGCTTGCTGGCTCAGTCATGAGCAACTCTTTGAAACCCTGCGGACTGTAGCCCACCGGGTTAGTCTGTGGAATTTTTCAGCAAGAATACTGGAATGGGTTGCCATGTCTTTCTCCAGGAGACTTAACCCACGTTTCCTGCGTCTCCTGCACTGCAGGTGGATTCTTTACCGCTGAGCCACCGAGGGAGCCCTTCCCGCCCACAGAGGTGACCAACTTTTAACAGTTTCTGTTTTGATTCTTCTGTTAGTTACTGCTGTTATCTCTAAGATATTGCAGCTTTTACTATAAATTCTTCTGTATTGCTAGACTTTTTTAACCACATGAATTTATTATTTCAATAAAATTTAATATTCATCAATGCATGGATAAGTGAAAATACTTCTTAGCATGTCCCCAATCACAGGTAATGTGCTTAAATGTTTTGCTGAGTCTGATTCTGACTCCTAAAGGTGACAGTGATCATATGTAACAGAAGTGACTCCAGCCACAAAATGATGCAGGTTTATTTTATGAAATAAATAGAAGTTGCTCTAATAAGTATCAGGTAAATAAGCACAAGAATTAAATGGAGTATAATTCAAGTAATGAAGACAGAAAAAAAAAAAGTTTCCTTCCTCTTCATATGAGAGTGCTTGCCTGCTTTGAGAAATATGCACAGTGTTTTCACCATGTTTTTCAGTTGCCCAGCCATGTCCAACTCTTTCAGCCCCATGGACTGCAGCACAGCAGGTCCCTCACCATCTCCCAAAGTTTGCCCAAGTTCATGTCCATTGTTTCAGCGATGCCATCCAGCCATCTCATCATCTGACACCCTCTTGTCCTTCTGCCCTCAATCTTTCCCAGCATCAGGGACTTTTCCAATGAGTCAGGTGTTCGCATCAGATAACCAAAATACTGGAATTTCAACTTCAGCATCAGTCTTTCCAACGAGTATTCCGGGTTGATTTCCCTTAAGATTGACTGGTTTGATCTCCTTGCCATTCAAGGGACTCTCAGGAGTCTTCTCCAGCACCATCGTTCAAAGGCATCAATTCTTCAGTGCTCCATCTTCTTGATGGTCCAGCTCTCACAACCATACATGACCACTGGGAAGACTATAGCCTTGACTATGCAGACTTTTGTCAGCAGAGTAATGTCTCTGCTTTTCAACACACTAACTAGGTTTGTCAGAGCTTTCTTGTGAAGAAGCAAACGTCTTCTAATTTTATTGTTGCAGCCACCATCTGCAGTGATTTTAGAGCCCCAAAAGAGGAAATCTGTCACTACTTCCACCTTTTCCCCCGCTATTTGTCATGAAGTAATGGGGCCGGATGTGGAGAAGGCAATGGCAACCCACTCCAGTACTCTCGCCTGGAAAATCCCATGGGCAGAGAAGCCTGGTAGGCTGCAGTCCATGGGGTCACTAAGAGTCAGACACGACTGAGCGACTTCACTTTCACTTCTCACTTTCATGGTTGGAGAAGGAAATGGCAACCCACTCCAGTGTTCTTGCCTGGAGAATCCCAGGGATAGAGGAGCCTGTTGGGCTGCCATCTATGGGGTCGCACAGACTCGGACATGACTGACACGACTTAGCAGCAGCAGCAATGGGGCCGGATGACATGATTTTAGTTTTTTTAATATTTAGGTTTAAATTCGCTCTTTCACCTTCCTCCTTCATCCTCATCAAGAGGCTCTTTAGCTTCTCTGTGCTTTCTGCCATTAGGGTGGTACATTGTGACCACACTGACGTTCAAATACAAGACTTGCATCTTCTACCTGGGTCCAATATTTGTGGTAAAGATAATCATGCACCCCATGCATGGCTGCACCCAGTGCATCAGCAAATATGGCTTAGAGACTGTCAGCAGAAGTCTCAACTCATTTCAGCCTCAGCTGAATAAGCTTCAAGAGGTACATTTGGAAAAAGATAACATGCCAAGAAAGCAGACTATACCAAAACCAGCACCTTGAATTGCACCTGGGAGTAAACTGTGCAACTAGAGGACAAAAACAATGTCTTCCCTGTGGTTTTCCAAAGCTGTTACAGGTAGACACTGCAGCAATCTAAACTCAAGGAAGCCTGCCCAGAAAATATACGTTGCTATTGTTTAGCAAATGATCTAAATAGTTCCACTTGGCTTCAGTCTATCTGACTTAAGCAAGAATACCCAAATTGTAAATTATTATCTGTCACTAAACCTGAGACCTTTTCTTCTCCTGTCAGCTGAAATTTATGCAGTTTCAAATAACAGATAAATCTTGATGAAGTATTTAAAATAATAAATATTCCTGATACTAAACTATAAGCCAGCAGTGCTGATAAAGCAAACTGCTTAATACTATAAGAGCCTGAGAGCTCTTAGTCAAAACTGTGGAGTAAGTAACCTTCAGTGACTCATCCCTATTGGAGCTTCACTCCTGTAAGCACCCCATCATCCAAGACCTGCATTCTTCAAGTTCAGCACAATGTTATTTCTACCTTACAAAATATATCCTTCCTGGATGTGTCTGTCCTCTCCCAGGTCCAGTCATTAGCAGAAGCAGTAAGACCATATTGTGGGAATAAGTGATACACGAGAATTATTTAAACAATGAAATATACAGAAGGAGAAAATTGATTATGTGTTTATGAACATTTGTATGTGACATGCTTAAAAACTAACAGAATACGAAAGAGCCTGATGGGTCTTTAAGTGAATAGTAGTTCTGTACATTTCTTTAGAGTCATAAACAAGGCCAGGGAAGAATGAGGAAGTGCTGGGGAGGGATATTCTGAAAAGCATAGTTCAGAGAAGAGGGATGCCCTCACTCCTATTTTCTAGAGAAAACTTACAACACATTAAAATTCTTACTAAAGTTTACACAGGTAAAATTCCAAAATTCATTTTCTATTCCTAAAACTGCTTAGTTTCTACATTCTCCACATTTTTAAGAGTTAATCAAGCTTAACTCTAAGTTATACATTGTTTCAATGTACTCTAAGATTAAATTCCCTCAACAAATTATATTGTTTCACTGAATGCTTCCAGCCACATGTATTATTATTTATAAGTACAAAATATAATGAGTTCAGACTTTAACACTTTGGTTTAATCATGCAGTAACAGAGCATATAATAAAGGAAGGGAAAAATTTAGCTTTTTATAATACTGTGCTTACTCTGATGGGACCAACTGCCAAGTGACAAATGAATCATACAATTGACTGTGCACTACATTTGTATTGATTTGCTGAATGTGTTGCTGAATAGTTAATGGTATGTCAGCTATTCATTTACAAATACATATTTCTTGAGATGGCATGCAAAGATATAAAACATTTCCTACTTAGCTCAAGTCCTAATTCTTTAAAAAATAAATTTAAGTACACAATTGTTTGGATGAACTATATAAAGGAATCCACATTATTGCTATTAATACAGAAATGTATATTTAAATGGTAAGAATTTGTTTTGCTAAATTATATGTTTTACAACACAACACGAGTTATCTGGGCTGGGCTTATATGTGTAAAGTGATTGACAAAAGGACACCTAAACAGCTGCCATGTGGTAAGTCAATTATAAGTACACTGAACCAAACGGAACTATAAAGATGTACTAACCCAGAACAATACCATAAGTTATGGGTTCCTAGGAAACTAGGACTTTGGTTCACCATTCAGGAAGTAATCAGAAACCACAAGAGCTTCTTTGAACCTAAGACACTAGAGAGATTGAGACTAAAATGCTTAAATAAAAGAGCACCAGAAGTTTGTAGTGATCAAAATAGGAACCACTTCCATGCTACACAGAGCTTGTAGTATGGAAAACTGTCCCACTCTGGCCAGACAAGTATGGAGAAGCAGATGATCTCTAGGAGAAAGGTAAGGAGGGACAGAGATAGACATAGAGATAGAAATGTGCATGGACATTGTGCAAATCACTTAAATTTTTATAAATGGTCTTTTTAAAAGAGCCATTTTAGTCTAAGCTGCCAGGTATCTTAGATCTTGTGGTTGGTTGGACTTTTCCATGTTATAATTCTATATAACTCAGTATGATCATATTCATTTATAAAGTCCTTAGATATAGACCCCTCAGTGTCTAAAATCAGGTGCTGTGGCACTAGAGTGTCTGTGTTCGAATCCTGCCTCTGTTACTTCCTGAGTAAATAAACAGAAATTAACCTTTCCATACTGCACAAGAGGGACAATAACAGCAACCATCTCGTAGAGTTGTAGAGCGGATTCATCTCTACTACCTAACAAGCATCTCAAACTCAAAATGTCCAAAACTGAATTTCTGACCTTCCCCTTCCAAACCTATTTTTCCCACAGTCTTCACATATCCATCATGAATTTCCTCTTTCCATCGTTCAGGGCAAAAGCTTTGAGTCATAATTAATTCTTTTCTTCCTCTACCTATTGCCTCCACATTCCAAACACAAACAAAATCCAACCACTTCTCACTACAATCTACCAGTACACAACCCTGCTCCAAGAACCGTAGTCTCTTCTTTGACCATTCCAACAGCTTCCCAATTGATCTCCTCTTCCAGCCCTTGCCCAGCACAGTCTATTCTCAGCACAGCAGTTCAAGGAATCCTGTTAGAATGTAAGTCATATGGCGTCACTTCTCTACTCAAAATTTTCATTGGCTTTGCACCGTCCTTAGAATAAAAGCCTAGGTCTACATGATCAGATCCCTCATTATCTCCTTGACCTCATCTGCTGCTGCTGCTGCTGCTGCTGCTGCTGCTAAGTCGCTTCAGTCGTGTCCAACTCTGTGTGACCCCACAGTCGGCAACCCATCAGGCTCCCCCGCCCCTGGGATTCTCCAGGCAAGAACACTGGAGTGGGTTGCCATTTCCTTCTCCAATGCATGAAAGTAAAAAGTGAAAGGGAAGTCGCTCAGTTGTGTCTCTTTGCGACCCCATGGACTGCAGCCTACCAGGTTCCTCCATCCCTGGGATTTTCCAGGCAGGAGTACTGGAGTCGGGTGCCATCGCCTTCTCCTGTTACTCTCCTCCTAACTCACTGGATCCTGCTGCATGGGCTTCTCTGCTGCACCAGGAATGAATGTGTGAAATGTCTTCCACCTTGGGGCCTTGGCACGTATTCCTTCTTTCTGGGCCTTTCTTTTTCCAGATGTCCAGGTGTCTTTAAAACCTACTTCAGGTCTTTGCTCCAATGTCAGTCTTCCCTCCCCACTCCCCACACCAAGGGGCATGTGGGATATCTCAGTTCCCTGACCAGGGATCAAACCCACATCCCCTGCATAGGAAGCCTAGAGTCTTAACCACTGGATCCCCACATTCACTCACACACCCTTCCTCTCTTTACTCCTTTACTTAATCATAAAATTTACTACCATAAAACACACTATGTTTTGCTCATTAATATTGATTATTGTGGGTCTTCTCCCACTGGAATATAAATTCCCTGAGGGAAAAGGTTTTTTTCTGTTTATTATTCAGTTATATAGACACATCACTGAGGAGGTACACAGTAAGTATTTGTTAAGTAACTGAATTCAATAAGTTAATAAGTATAAAACATTTTTAAATGTGTCTGACACATACTAAGTGTACAATAAGAATTAGCTATTGCTTATTCAGGGTATTAGTTTATGTAATCATTTCTAGTTTTTTAAGTCTTCTCAATATATACTTTAATGATGGATTATATTAGCTTTAAAATAGTCCATTGTTTTTTAATGTTTTGCTTTTATGTTCAATATGCAATCAGACATTAAAAACTCAAGACCATAAAGCTCCAAAGACATTCTCAACAAGGATGATCCGTTACAAACTAGTTTTTAATAGCTTTTAAATACATATTTTTATAGTCTTTAAACAGTCCCTAAATACTTTTCCCTATGTGCATTTTAAGTGAGAATTGTAAAAATTTCTAGTGATATATAATTTGTATATATTTATTCATTTTCTACAGTTTCTTAAAGGTTATAAGCTAAATGAGTTTAAACAATCAATAAAGACCATTTTAGTCAAGCTTCTAATTAATTGCTGAGATGGAAAAGAAAAAAATCTAGCATACTATGAGGATCCTCTATCATTTTCTTCACTTCTTTTTAAATTCCATACATAATAGGTTCATAAGAATACAAACAGTACTCAGGTGGCTCCCTGAATCCAACATAACTAGGGCTCTCTTAATTAGCACTTCTCTATATCTATGGCACAATAGTAGCAAATGTTTATAGTAATTATTCTGACTCACTATTAAAAAGCTTTGATTGTTTTACTTGTTTTTAGTGTTACAAGCATTTTATTGTATTAAAATCTTTGCTAAATCATTTTATAATGTATATATGATAATCTTCAATTAACACAAATATTTTCCTTACCAAATGCTTCATTCTTCTACTGAGGCATATTATACCACACCTGTTTTTGTACAGTACTTTAGGTTTCCAAGATGAAAAAAAATCAGCCATGTTGCCAAATTTCAGCATTTAAAATATAAAAATATGAGCATACAAAATCTATCATATGAACTAAAATAATACATATTATAAATATTTTAACTGATAAAAGTAATATTGATTAAAAACTGGGACCTTTGGGCTTAGAATGTTCATTTTAAACCAAAAAACTAAAATACACAGTTTCATTTCTTGAAGGCAGGGGTTTTGGTCAGGAAATGAAATGGACTCTGAATTATGATAATTAATATACCAGGAAAAAGAGTTGCTTGCAATCCGGAAAGTGTTACATTTAGATGACTACTGAAGACAAATCAGAGTAAAGTGAAAGCCTTCAATCATCATCTGGATTTGGCCAGAATACATAAATTTAAGTCAGAGACTATAGAATAAGAATAAATTCTAGGTCACTAAGCAAATGTTTTAAAAGAATCTCCTTCACTCTCTTCTCTACACTAATATATTCCTCTTCATTATGAATTCTAAATAGATACCCTTTTTTCATTGACCCAATGCATTTAAGAGATGTCATTTCTACTAATTATACTTCTTGTCAAGAGTCATGCAGAAGGTTAAGACCTAGGAATACTTTTGAAATCACAAGATGTAAATACTTTCTCAAAAGATAGGGCTTGGAGAAGGCAGAATATATAAGAACAAATCTGAAATGACTCTATAGACTTTCCTTTAACAAAGAGAGAAGTTTTCGAAAAGCCCAAATTCAATTATCTACACATACACACACACACACACACACACACAAATGAGTAGTCAACCTATCTCAATCTGCGAACGAAGAAAGGGGGGAAACGAGAGGAATTTAGGGAGATGACACAAAAGGCTAACTTTTAAGATTTCAAGACAAGCTTTTGTATGTTTTAATATTTCACTTTGTAAGGAGGGAGTATGCTGCTGCTGCAGCTAAGTCGCTTCAGTCGTGTCCGGAGGGAGTATAGCATGTATATTTTTGTATATTTATCTTTTCTGGTTGACCTACAATGTAAAAGAATCTGAAAAAGAATATATATCTAAGAATAATATTCAATTATGTATATATAACTGCATTACTTTGCTATATACCTGAAACAATGTAAATCAAATATACTTCAATTAAAAATAGCACATGAACAATACTCTAGCATTGAACATAGCCAGGTAAAGCATATTTCCCAAAATCTTTGCTTTTCTTATATTACCAGTGAATTTTAGAGTAAACATTAAAAAAATTTTAAATGCAAAAAAAAATTTTATTGGTTGAAAATTGGAAACAGTCTAGTGAGAACCTTTCTATGCCTGTACTCACATTATATAAGCTCACATTCTATCAGTAAAATAATAAAAGCAGGGAGTCTCTTATTTAGACACTTCACAAAACAAAATCATCTATACCATAAAGTAAAAAGATAATATTTCTAGGGTCAAAAAAATGCAACTCTATGTCTCAGCTATAACACTAGTATTAAAAGAAGCAAAAAAATAAATAAAAAGGCAAAATCCTAAGTTAAATTTTAAAGAATACTTATGGACAGTTATAGGCTCTCTGAACCTATGCAGTAAGAAGCAAAATTTGCAGCATCCTGAATAGTGAATTGTCACCCTCTAAAACAAAGAGGGTGAGCTTCTCTTATGACTAGCCCTCAAACTTGTGATTTCAGGGTCATATGCAAATATTTGTGTTTTCTTATCTTGTCTCAGCCACACAGTGCATAGTCCTTTGTTCATGAAAAAGAAATAGACTAAGTTCTAGATAACCAGGCTTATTATCAGGAGGGGCTATGACCCTCTAAAGTTAATTTCTGCTGAAGGGTTTGTAGGACTTAGAGAGAATAATGAGTTACACTTGCACCAAGAATTTTGTTTAAAACCAAAACTTACTAGATAGGATTAGTGTCTGTGAAGAAGAATCTTTCTCAGATACCTACTATCCATGCTGCCCTGCTACATGTATTGTGCGTGTGTGCCCACGCACTCAGTTGTGTCTGACTCTTTGTGACCCCATGTAGCCCACCAGGATACTCTGTCCATGGGATTCTCCAGGCAAGAATACTAGGGTTGTCACTCCAGTTCAACCCATTGTTCCTTCTCCAAAGAATCTTCTCAACCTAGGGATCGAACCTGCATCTCTTGCGTCTCCCACACTGGCAGGAGGATTCTTTACAACTGCACCACCTGGGAAGTATGGATAATTGTCACAAAGTTAGAAATAGCCTAAGGCACTGAAAGTTTCTTCCACAAATGGCATTATTCAAATCTGCCCATTTAAAACTCATGAAAACAGCCAACTTCAACATATAACAACTCCAGCGATATTTCTTTCATTATCTAAAGAAAGTCAAGGACCATTAGCATTAAATAGGCAAAGGCTTTTCCAAAAATGGTGAGAGGACCTAGAGGGGCAGAATGCGGGGGGCAGCGGAAGGAGAACTTAAGGAGGGAATATATGTATACTTATAGCTGATTCAGGGTGTTGTATGGTAGAAACTAACAGCATTGTAAAGCAATTACATGCCAATTTTTAAAATTAGTTTTTAAAGATTGTGGGAGAAATCACTTTGCTGTACACCTGAAACTAACACAACATTGTAAATCAACTATACTCAAATATAAGATTTTTTTAATTAAATAAATAAACAGAAACGGCAGAAGATCTAGCATTTATATTATAATATATAATTGAGCTTTTAACAAAACCAAAGCTTTTTAAATTTGCAGTCTGTTAAAATTGTTCTAAGCTATATCTTGGCTTTAAAGAAATGATGTAGCTAGCTAACTGAACTGGCCTACATTCAAAAGGCTTGGTCTACTGGCATAAAATAATAAAAATGCAGCGAGTTAATACCACTATTAGGACCAATGATTTAAAAGCTGCATTGTCAGCAGTAAAGAATGTAATTTTAGAATTATAATGAAACTCTTCTATAATAAACTTATAAAAATGATATATATGGGATACAGTAGTGTGGGAACGGTAGACAGTATTTCAGAAATAATCTTTGAGCCCTAGTTATGCACAAAAGCATACTGAGAGCTGACAAATTATTCTTGTCCACAACTTACTAAAAGGTCACACACACACACAAACACCCCAAAACGGTATAGATTTTTGAAGTTTGAAAGTATCATAAAAATTATCTAACTTAGCCTCTCAGTCAAAAAAACATTTCTATAGTTTTCTGAATTGTTTAAAATTCAGAAAGCAGAATCTGCTTCTATCTTTTTCTTTTCCCTACAATTTATCTGTTAAAGAAACAGTGGCCTTCATTCTTCATTACCACATGAACTGGACTCAGTAACAATCAGGAAAGAGCCTCATTTTTCTCCTATCACTGCGTGAAACATTCTGTCAGGTCTCCCCTCCTCTATCCTTGACAGCATCTCTTTCAGATTTCTTTTCACAACAGTTTTGCCATCAGGTATTTAAAAGTTAGGTCTCGTCTAAATCAAAGCATTAATCTTACATTTGATGTAGAGCTTCTCCCCGCACGCCACCTCAGGCGTGACTCCTGGTGTGTGGGAAGAAGAGAAGCAGTGAGAAGATAAGCAAGAAGGCTCCACTTCGTTCCTTTACGCTTCTTCCTCCCCTCCCCACCCCCATATTTGTCCTTTGCATTTCTGGATCCTAGGAAATGGCAGGGATAAAAATATATATGTGTCTTGTTTATAATTCTCATTTGACTATTAAATGCACTCTACATGCAGGCTTCCAAATACCAGATCTCACAAGACATCTCTGTGAGGAGATGGGAAGAGACCTTCAGTAAGGTCCTATCGTCTGCATGTTTCCTACAATTGACAGAGAACTCTTCAACCCATCATTATAATCATCACCACTGGCTCTCAGGTTTCCTCTAGTAGACAGCCCTCTTGGATAGGGTCCCCGTGGTTCCAAGGAATTACAATGAAAGCACAGCCTGACAAACTGCTCCCTTCCTCGCTCTGCAGTCAAAGGCACTTCTACTTAGCTGGGTTTTTTTTTGTCAGTTTCCCCCAGAGGAGCAGCAGAGATGGGTTATTATCACACTTTGCTCGAAATTAGGGGGGTCAGCCCATCAGGTTCTCTCAAGAAAATGCTCATATTGGGCTTGGGGAGAGGCATGGAAAAAGACCACTAGATTCTAAAATGTTTGCAAGCAACTGGCCATGGGCTGAGATGCCAATTTGCCATTTCATAGACAACTCTAACTTTTATAAGCAGTACTCGTGAGCTCCCCAAGACTTGATTTGACGGAAAGGGGAGCACCTCTCTTCTCTCCCTGTAAAAGATAACAAAGAAAAGCCACACTGTTTTCTACTCCTATGACCTTCCTTCAAAAAATCTTAATTGAATCTCTTCTAAATAGACGAAAAGCAGATGACAGCACTGGTAATCTGACCGACCTACAGTACAACTGTGGAGCTATGTCTAGCACCTCTCTTTGAAGCATGGACGTAATTGCCACCCAATGTCCTAAGCTTTGAGGTCTCAAGTTTTAAGACAAGACATCCTTGATTCCATATACTGTTACAGACGTAATATGACTTTTGAATTAAGCTATTTTAATGAGAGTTTGTCTTTCTGAATTGTCATCCAACTACCCTAAAAGAGAAATCCAAAATAAAGAGCTGAAGCCCCTTACCCTAATGGCTCTGTCTCTTTAGAATGAAACTGTCATTTTATTGAGCTTTGCCTGTGGTCCAGCCTAGATGGAAAGGGCATAAGCAAAGGTAATTAAAAGGGTTATGACAGCCAGAGCAGCACATTATCCTAATTGCATTCTTCCTGGTGCAAATAAATCCATCTGCTTCAGTCGCCCTACTAGCAAACGAGTCCAAGTATAATATCACACCAGAATATAAATCCTGTATCATAATAATATTGGTCAATGTATTCTCAATTAGGAATAAATTACGCAACTATCAATATATTTATTACTTAATGGAAATGCTAGAGTCCTCATTTCTATAGGACAGATAATTTGTTGACTCTTTAAGACTTAAGAAAATAAAATGCAACCATAGATACTATGATAGTTTTATTTTTTCACAATTTCTAAATAAAATTAATTATTAGGAAGATAATTAATCCTATGATGTCACATAACTACCTTCATTATTCTAATTCTGTTCATAAATATACAGTTAACTGTAACTATACAGTTAATATAAGTCATGGGAAAAAGCTAAGACCAGAGTCAGAAAACCTAGATTCACACTCTTGGCCCTAGGTATCGCTGGCTAAGTAATTTTTGGCAAATCACTTAATCTTACTTATCCTTGGTTTCCAAATTTGTAAAATAGCAATGATAATAACATAGCGAAGTTGTCGTTCTTTGTAAAGGGACTATAAATCACTTTGCAAATATTAGCTTTCTCTCACTTTAAAAAAGCATTTTTTTCTGATAGATCCCATAAATAGAATTCACCTAAATGATTAGGAACACAGTCCTTGAAGTCAGACAGCCTCGGTAATCATTCAGTGTCAATAACTATTTGCCGAGCAAATAATGAAATATTTGTTCAGCCTCTTTCTATGTGAGAACTCCTAGTCATGTATGTAAAATATACAAATATCTACCTTAAGTGATTCTTGATCACAGTACATATTAGAAACACTGTGGTTTCTGATTCACTAGGTAATTAAGCTTCATTAAGCGCTTTTTTGCCTCAATCCTTAGAGTTGCACTTAAGTTTCACAGGTATTTGGAAGCTAACCCAGGACTGAGAACCAATAAGATACCTCTTAGGGATTAAATGAGATCATGTACACAGATAGTGAGAACATGCTTAATTCAAATAGGTATGTAGATTATCCAAAGCTATGGTATTTCCAGTAGTCATGTAAAGATGTGAGAGTTGGGCCATAAAGAAGGCCGAGTGATGAAGAAATGATGTTTTCAAATTGTGGTGCTGGAGAAGACTCTTGAGAATCCCCTGGACTGCAAGGATATCAAACCAGTCAATCCTAAAGGAAATCAGTCCTGAATATTCACTGAAAGACTGATGCTGAAGCTGAAGCTCCAATACTTTGGCCACCTGATATGAAGAAGCCCACTCAGTGGAAAAGACCCTGATGCTGGGAAAGATTGAGGACAAGAGGAGAAGGGGATAACAGAGGATGAGATGCTTGGATGGCATCACTGACCAGATGACATGAGTTTGAGCAAACTCTGGGAGATAGTTGAGGACAGAGAAGCCTGGCGTGCTACAGTCCATGGAGTCACAAAGAGACAGACACGATCTAGCCACTGAATAACAAAATGCAGATTATATTCTCCTTTTTAAATATTATATGTATTTATGAAAATTATTTCATAAGAACCATTTAAGAAATACTATAATCAATTAATTATTAAAGTGGTGGTTCTCAAACTTCAGCATGATTTTAACAAGGGGTAGAAAAAATTGTAAAAACAAATTGCTGGGCCCTATCCCCAGAATTATAATTCAGCTGCATCATCAAAAGAGCAAGAGAGTTCCAGAAAAACATCTAATTAAGCTTTATTGACTATGCCAAAGCCTTTGACTGTGTGAATCTCAATAAACTGTGGAAAATTCTGAAAGAGATGGGAATACCAGACCCCCTGATCTGCCTCTTGAGAAACCTATATGCAGGTCAGAAAGCAACAGTTAGAGCTGGACATGGAACAACAGACTGGTTCCAAATAGGAAAAGGAGTACATCAAGGCTGTATATTGTCACCCTGCTTATTTAACTTCTATGCAGAGTACATCATGAGAAACACTGGGCTGGAAGAGGCACAAGCTGGAATCAAGATTGCCAGGAGAAGTATCAATAACCACAGATATGCAGATGACACCACCCTTATGGCAGAAAGTGAAGAAGAACTAAAAAGCCTCTTGAGAAAAGTGAAAGAAGAGAGTGAAAAAGTTGGCTTAAAGCTCAACATTCAGAAAACTAAGATCATGGCATCTGGTCCCATCATTTCATGGCAAATAGATGAGGAAACAGTGTAAACAGTTTCAGACTTTATTTGGGGGGGGGGCTCCAAAATCACTGCAGATGGTGATTGCAGCCAGGAAATTAAAAGACCCTACTCTTGGAAGGAAAGTTATGACCAACCTAGACTGCACTTTAAAAAGCAGAGACATTACTTTGCCAACAAAGGTCTATCTAGTCAAGGCTATGGTTTTTCCTGTGGTCATGTATGGATGTGAGAGTTGGACTGTGAAGGAAGCTGAGCGCCAAAGAATTGATGCTTTTGAACTGTGGTGTTGGAGAAGACTCTTGAGAGTCCCTTGGACTGCAAGGAGGTCCAACCAGTCCATACTAAAGGAGATCAGTCCTGGGTGTTCATTGGAAGGACTAATGCTGAAGCTGAAACTCCAATATCTTGGCCACCTCATGCGAAGAGTTGACACATTGGAAAAGACCCTGATGCTGGGAGGGATTGAGGGCAGGAGGAGAAGGGGATGACAGAGGATGAGATGGCTGGATGGCATCACTGACTCAATGGACATGAGTTTGGGTAAACTCCGGGAGTTGGTGATGGACAGGAAGGCCTGGCGTGCTGTGATTCATGGGGTTGCAAAGAGTTGGACACGACTGAGTGACTGAACTGAACTGAAGGTCTGAAATAGAGACTAAGAATTTGTATTTCTAACAAGTTCTCAGGCAATGCACTGCTGCTGCTCCAAGGATAAAACCACTGGATTAGAGAAATACTGTGTATGTTTGATGATCAGTCACTCAGTTGTAGCCAACTGTTTATAACTCCAAGGGCTGTAGCCTGCCAGATTCCTCTGTCCATGCAATTATCCAGGCAAGAATACTGGAGTGGGTTGCCATTTCCTTCTCCAGGGCATCTTCCTGACCCAGGGATTAAACCCACATCTCTTGTGTCTCCTGCACTGGCAAGTGAATACTAATGATATTTTTTTAATGATATATATATGTATGTATACATATATATATATATATATATAAGAGCAAACAATAGGCAGAAAATACAGTACTAAAATTTTAGAGTTTAGATATCAGTAAGATCAATTTTGTTGGATGACTTTAAATACAGTTTCATATGGTACTCAATGAAGCCTTAACTGATACTGTTCCCCTGAAAGAAGCAGGGATGGGAATGTGTAGTCCCATTATACCTTATATTGACTTGAGATGTATCACTACACTTAACAGCTTTGTATGGAAATGAACTGGTAAGGCATTACTCCCTCCCTTTAATAGAAAGCAAGCACCGAGAACTTTCAGATGTTCAGGCTGGATTTAGAAAAGGCAGAGAAACCAGAGATCAAATTTGCCAACATCTGTTGGATAATCAAAAAAGCAAGAAAGTTCCAGAAAAACATCTACTTCTGCTATATTGACTATGCCAAAGCCTTTGACTGTGTGGATCACAACAAACTGTGGAAAATTCTTCAAGAGATAGGAATACCAGACCACCTGACCTGGCTCCTGAGAAATATGTATGCAGGTCAAGAAGCAACAGTAAGAACTGGAGCAACAGACTGGTTCCAAATAGGGAAAGGAGTACGTCAAGGCTGTATATTGTCACTCTGCTTATTTAACTTATATGCAGAGTCCATCATGAGAAATGCTGGCCCGGAAGAAGCACAAGCTGGAATCAAGATTGCAGGGAGAAATAACCTCAGATATGCAGATGACACCACCCTTATGGCAGAAAGTGAAGAAGAACTAAAGAGCTTCTTGATGAAAGTGAAAGAGGAGAGTGAAAAAGTTGGCTTAAAGCTCAACATTCAGAAAACTAAGATCATGGCATCTGGTCCCATCACTTAATGGCAAATAGATGGGGAAATAGTGGAAACAGTGACAGACTTTATTTTGGGGGGCTCCAAAATCACTGCAGATGGTGACTGCAGCCATGAAATTAAAAGACACTTGCTCTTTGGAAGGAAAGTTATGACCAACCTAGACAGCTTATTAAAAAGCAAAGACATTACTTTGCCAACAAACGTCCATTTAGTCAAAGCTATGGCTTTTCTGGTAGTCATGTATGGATGTGAGAGTTGGACCATAAAGAAAGCTGAGCGCTGAAGAATTGATGCTTTTGAACTGTGGTCTTGGAGAAGCCTCTTGAGAGTCCCTTGCACTGCAAGGAGATCCAACCAGTCCATCCTAAAGGAAATCAGTTCTGAATATTCATTGGAAGGACTGATGCTGAAACTGAAACTCCAATACATTGGCCACCTGATGCAAAGAACTGACTCATTGCAAAAGACTCTGATGCTGGGAAAGATTGAAAGTGGGAAGAGAAGGGGACGACAGAGGATGAGATAGCTGGATAGCATCACCGACTCAACAGACATGTTTTGAGTAAACTCTGGGAGTTGGTGATGGACAGGGAGGCCTGGCGTGCTGCAGTCCATGGGGTCAGAAAGAGTTGGACACAACTGAGCGACTGAACTGAATTGAACTGAAGCACCCTGAATGTAAGAGATCAAGTCACACTTATCTACATACCCGCAGAGCCTAGCACAGTGCTGGTAAGCATTCAACAAAGCAATTAATGAATGACTGAAACCTCAGTTTGGACAGAGTAAATTTTGTTATGTGCTTCCCTGGTCGCTCAGTGTTAAAGAATACACCAGACAGTGCAGGAGATACAGGTTTGATCCCTAGGTGGGAAGATCCCCTAAAAAAGGAAATGGGCAACACCCTCCAGTATTCTTGCCTGGGAAATCTCATGGACAGAGGAGCCTCGCGGGCTATAGTCCATGAGGTTGCAAAGAGTTGGGCACGACTTAGCAACTAAATAACAGCAAAAAAAAACTTTTGTTATTTTCTCTGACTCTCATGGCAACTCCACGGACTTTCATGGGAAAGTCTAAAGGTATAGAGACAACCATCTCCCTTTCATCTCTCCATCAGAACCGTGGTTCTCAAAAGCAGCGAGGAAGTAAGTCCAGAAGACATCTGGCTATGTTAGGAGACATTTTTGTCTGTCACAACTGGAGAGGGTCCTACTAAGCATTTACTGGGGATGCTGCTAAACATCCTACAACGCTCAGGACAGTCTCCATAACAAAGAAATATCCAGTCCAAAATGTCAAGTGATTACGTTGAGAAACTCAGCATTAGAGGAACCCAAGTGACCTAATCGAGTATGGGTCCTAAATTTATCCACCAGCCTCCTAAATAAAAGTTTGACCTCAAAGCAAAGAAAAAATATTAACTGCCAACAATTTATAGGTATATAACTATTTTACAGATAGCATTCTGCAACCTGGGGCTGCGGGTCACATAGCTAGTTAGTTTAGAAATAAAATAGTCTCACTCTGAACCAAACATTCTTGAAGACTTTAATTCTGGGCCAGCTGATCCATTAATCTAATCTGAACCTGACCAGTAGCTATTCAACCACTAATTGCTCATAATAGCTCACTTTCTGTGCCTCAGCAGGACTGCCTGTGGCAGGAGAACTCTTTCTTTCAGATGTTGTTTTGATAATGATTTAACTCATCTTTATCATTTCCCTTCATTCAGTTACATGGCTCAGCTCTTCTTTGTCAGACTAGGCCTGTTTAAATATTAATTTTAATCTTGGTTAGAAGCATTTTGCAACATAACCTGATGGGAAGATAATGAAACAGCATCCTTAACAGTCAGGAGCAAGAAAAATAAACAACCGTGACCTTCACTCTTCTTTTTAAATAAGCCCTGAATGTCATTCCAAAGACTCTGCTCCTAGAACCGTCTGCAACCAGCACATTCTTGTTTTTACTACCTTGGGTACTTCCAGATTTCCCAGTTCACAACCACTCTTTTTTCCGCTGCCTTGTACAGAACACATGTTACCCATCAGGCATACCGCAGAAGAATAACTGGATTTCAGGCAAGCCAATGGGGGAAACAGAAGGTAAACTTTGTCAACTATAGAGATATGAATGTGGCAGAGAAAAAGAAGTATGAAAAAACAGAGGCTGATCTGGAGGCAAGCTTGAGGGTGAGGATAATTTATGGGGTAGAGCACGTTTGCTATGATAAAAAGCTAGCTTTGACCATGCTTCTAATTGTCTATAGTTCTCATTTCCAGAAAAGACAAAGGAGGACAAAAGGAAGCAAGGAACGAGGGAAGGAAGGAAGGGGAAAGTGAAGAAGGAAAAGAGAAAGGAGACTGAAATAAGCATTTATTCAATACCTACTACACACAGGATGCTATATATTGATACTTTGTCATTTGTTATGTTATTTAACCCTCACAATAGTCCTGTAAGGCACTTACATTTATCTGTATCATAAGATATTGTCTCCGATTCTCGGATAAGGAAAGTGAAGTTCAGAAAGGTTAAGTAACTTGCCCAGGATCACAGAGCTGGGATTCTGAAACCAAGCAGGACTCTGTGGGTCTCCCAGGTACAGAGGCCTTTCTGTTCCCCATTTCTGGTAGGCAAGACTCCAGCCTCCAAACCTTCCCTTGAGTTCCAGAAGGCAGATTCAAATAACTGCTAATCAAAGGAGAAGCAACCAAAACCTGAGGCAAGATTACAGGGACCAGAGAAACTCGTCAAGATTAGACCAACCACCTGAGTCAGATTAAGGGCTGCAAACCCTGTTCACACCTTAGTCTTGTCAGAGACCCCAACCCTGAATCATTGTTATAAAACCCCTCATCAAATCCTCTGAGTTGGAACACTTAGTTTTTAGAAGCAGGAGCCAGCTGCTCCCCCTTTCCCTGACAAAGTAATAAAACTATCCTTTTCTACTTCACCCAAAACTGTCTCTGAGATTTGATTCAGCATTGGTGAAGAGAGAGGCAGAGTTCTCAGTAATAACTGAACACAGATATCTGGTCTCAAAGTCCAGGAAAAAAAGGGGGTAGCCTCTGGAAGATAATTTTAAAAATGTTAAGAAAATTCATTCTGTGAACATGTGATCAGGCATGATAGGAAACTGAACTGACATATGAGGCTACATGTTCCACAATAAGATATCCAATCCCTATACCTACTCCATAATGTATTCCTTTCTTAAGTTATGTAATAAGTATTCCTTTACTTTCTCAAGAGATAATTGTGGAACAGTACGTGTGAGTGAGGCACTGTGCTAATTGCCATCAAAGGTACACCTATGAACAACACATGCTATTTACAATCTAGTAGGAAAGAAAGCAGCAGGGAAGAAAGGGGCTTCCCAGGTGGCTCAGTGGTAAAGAATTTGCTAGCCAATGCAGGAGACATGGGTTCGATCCCTGGGTCAGGAAGATCCCCTAGAGAAGGGAATGGCTATTCACTCCAGTATTCTTGCCTGGGAAATCCCTCAAACAGAGCAGCCTGGAGGGCTATAGTCCATGGGGTTGCAAAAGAGTCGAACATGAGTTAATGACTAAAAAACAACAGGGAAGAAAGACAAGTATACATGCAATTAAAGTACAATTTGATAAATGCTATAGCAAGTAAAACCTCAAAGAGGTATAAGAACACATAAGTATTGACAAGGAGGTCTGTCAGACACAGTTTCAAGTTGAGACTTAAGGCATGAGTAAGAAAAGTCCGTGACATTGTACAGGAGGAAGTGATCAAGGCCATTCCCAAGAAAAAGAAATGCAAAAAGGCAAGATGGCTGTCTGAGGAGACCTTACAAACAGCTATGAAAAGAACAGCAGCAAAAGGCAAAGGAGAAAAGGAAAGATATACCCATCTGAATGCAGAGTCCCAAAGAATAGCAAGGAGAGAAAAGAAAGCCTTCATCAGAGATCAATGCAAAGAAACAGAGGAAAACAATAAAATGGGAAAGACTAGAGATCTCTTCAAGAAAATTAGAGATACAAAGGGAAATTTTCATGCAAAGATGGGCTCAATAAAGGACAGAAATGGTATGGAACTAAAAGAAGCAGAAGATATTAAGAAGAGGCGGCAAGAATACACAGAACTATACAAAAAAGATCTTCATGACCCAGATAATCATGATGGTGTGATCACTCACCTAGAGCCAGACATCCAGGAATGCTAAGTCAAGTGGGTCTTAGGAAGCATCATTACAAACAAAGCTAGTAGAGGTGATGGAATTCCAGTTGAGCTACTTCAAATCCTAAAAGATGATGCTGCACTCAATATGTTAGCAAATTTGGAAACTCAGCCATGGCCACAGGACTGGAAGAGGTCAGTTTTCATTCCAATCCCAAAGAAAGGCAATCCCAAAGAATACTCAAACTACCGCACAATTGCACTCATCTCACACACTGGCAAAGAAATGCTTAAAATTCTTCAAGCCAGGCTTCAGCAATATGTGAACCATGAACTTCCAGATGTTCAAGCTAGTTTTAGAAAAGGCAGAGAAACCAGACATCAAATTGCCAACATCCATTGGGTCACTGAAAAGGCAAGAGAGTTCCAGAAAAGCATCTATTTCTGCTTTATTGACTATGCCAAGCCTTTGACTGTGTGTATCACAACAAAGTGTGGAAAATTCTTCAAGAGATGGGAATACCAGACCACCTGACCTGCCTCTTGAGAAATCTATATACAGGTCAAGAAGCAACCGTTAGAACTGGACATGGAACAACAGACTGCTTCCAAATAGGAAAAGGAGTACGTCAAGGCTGTATATTGTCACCCTGCTTGTTTAATTTCTATGCATCATGAGAAACGCTGGACTGGAAGAAGCACAAGCTGGAATCAAGATTGCTGGGTGAAATATCAATAACCTCAGATATGCAGATGACACCACACTTATGGCAGAAACTGAAGAAGAACTAAAGAGCTTCCTGATGAAAGTGAAAGAAGAGAGTGAAAAAGTTGGCTTAAAGCTCAACAGTCAGAAAACTAAGATCATGGCATCCAGTCCCATCACTTCATGGCAAATAGATGGGGAAACAGTGACAGACTTTATTTGGGGGGACTCAAAAATCACCGCAGATGGCAATTGCAGCCTTGAAATTAAAAGATGCCTACTCCTTGGAAGAAAAGTTATGACCAACCTAGACAGCTTATTAAAAAGCAGAGACATTACTTTGCCAACAAATGTCCATCTAGTTAAA
Source organism: Oryx dammah (assembly GCF_014754425.2). Classification (NCBI taxonomy): domain Eukaryota; kingdom Metazoa; phylum Chordata; class Mammalia; order Artiodactyla; family Bovidae; genus Oryx; species Oryx dammah. Next base: position 67,171,096 of record NW_024070212.1, on the reverse strand, counting down.
GCTATGGTTTTTCCAGTAGTCATGTATGGATATAAGAGTTGGACTATAAAGAAAGCACAGAAGAATTGATGCTTTTGAACTCTGGTATTGGAGAAGACTCTTGAGAGTCCCTTGGACTGCAAGGAGATCCAACCAGTCTATCCTAAAGGAGATCAGTCTTAAATATTCATTGGAAGGACTGATGCTGAAGCTGAAACTCCAATACTTTGTCTACTTGATGCAAAGAACTGACTCATTAGAAAAGACCCTGATGTTGGGAAAGATTGAAGGCAGGAGGAGAAGGGGACAACATAGGATGAGACGGTTGGATAGCATCACTAACTCAATGGACATGAGTTTGAGTAAACTCTGGGAGTTGGTGATGGACAGGGAGGCCTGTCGTGCTGAAGTCCATGGGGTCACAAAGAGTTGGACACCACTGAGCAACTGAACTAAACTGAATTAAAGATAAGTGAAAGCACCTTTCTTCTGTTAACACTGAGTTTGAAGGAACTGCACATGTGTGTGCACACTCTGACTCAAAATAATGCTCTAATTCCAGGTCATAATTGGAAGACCTCTATTGCTCCATCTGCCACATCATCCGTAGACAATACAGCCAATTTCAGAGCATGTGGTGAAAAGCCACATTGGACTAAGAGTTGGATCTGAATTTCAATCCAAGCTTGCCCAAGTTCTGACTATGTAACTTTGGAAAAGTAATTTTAACCTCCCTGAGCCTAAATTTGCTGCTGCTGTTGCTGCTGCTATTTAGTCGCTAAGTCGTGTTCAACTCTTTGTAATCACATGGACTGTAGCCCACCAGGCTCCTCCGTCCAGGGGATTCTTCAGGCAAGAAACTGGAGTGGGTTGCCATTTCCTTCTCCAGGGGATCTTCCCGACCCAGGGATGGAACCCAGGTCTCCTGTTTGGCGGGTGGATTCTTTACCTCTGAGCCTGGCAAGCCCAAGCCTAAGCTTACTCATCTTCAAAAAGAATCAAGTTAAATCATTTCTAAAATCTTTCCCACTTTTAGCATAGATAATCTAGGGTTTTAACTCATAGTTTTAACTCTAATGACTTCTAAGTACATACCACAGCTTGCTAATCAGAAGTTGGTTGGAAACTATCAGTATTTTAGACTTTTATATTGATGGTTATTTCAAGTTACATTAAAAAAAAAACTGAACTCATCACATGGATTTTACAATCCATATTAAAAGAAAAATTGACATCATAAATGGAAATAGATCAGCTTTGGAAAAATTGAAATGAAAAGGTAAAGTTCCAAAAGGAAAAAAAAAAGAACATGTTTAAACATAGCAGTAGAGTCTTCTAAGCCAGATCCAAAGGTCATTACAGTCTCCAAATGAAATGTTAAAAGATAGAAAATTTCCTGACCTTAGCATAATATCTAACTGCCTACAAAAATAATAATAAGACCAACAGAAAAGCTGAATTCCAATCTTAATAATATTTCATTATTATTGTAAAAGTTGTCCAAAAGATTTTACATTATTATTGAAAAACCTGTAAAAGTTGACAGGTCAACTTTTTAAAAGTGTTCATAAGTCAAATGTAAAATGACATTCAAAATTACAATGAAATCCAAATTCCCTGGTAGTCAAGTAGTTAGAATTTGGTGCTTTCACTGCCCTGGTCCAGGTTCAATCTCTGGACAGGGAACTGAAATCCCACAAACTGTGCAGCACTGCCAAAAAGTTATAATGTAATGATAGAATGATGTGTAATTTGACAGTAAGCAACAGAAACTCCATGCTGCCTTGATTTTAGAAATGGGAAAAATTACACCTGCAGACCTTCCTTACCTCGTGAAGATTACTGAGTTAACAATTATAAAGGTGCTATACCTTGGAAGAAAATTAGCAATGCAACAGAAACAGGGAAAGAGGCTATGGTACTGTTTTCTTTTAAATCATTTTAGTTAAAAGATTATTAAACTCACAATTTTAATAACAATATAAGAATCAACTTGGGTTTTCAGCATATAATATTTTGCCCCAAATTTCAAAGTGAGACATATAAAGTTAACACAAATATATAAATTCATCTGTCAACTCTTAAAATTAATTTGATATTACATATCTGCAGTTTTTAATGAAATAATTTTTAATAAATTCCTTTTTGTTAAACAAGACTGACCCAAAATTAGAAAATACTTATAATAAAAGAAGGGAGGGAGGGAGGAAAGAAGGGAGGTATCTGAAAAGATATTTTCTCTTTCCTCCCTCCAATATTTTGAGGGAGATAGTTAGAAGCTCCAATACTTTGGCCACCTGATGTGAAGAACTGACTCACTGGAAAAGACCGTGATGCTGGGAAAGACTGAGGGCAGGAGGAGACAGGGATGACAAAGGATGAGATGGTTGGATGGCGTCACCAACTCAATGGACATGAGTTTGAGCAAGCTCTGGGATGGACAGGGAAGCCAGGCGTGCTACAGTCCATGGGGTCACAAAGAGTTGGACACAACTGAGTGACTGAACTGAACTAAACTGGACTTGTAGCCTGCCAGGCTCCTCTGTCCATAGATTTCTGTAATATATCCAGGATTATACTAGACATTTTAGATTAAAGGATAAGTATCACGCAGTCAGGACTCTCAAGGCGTTCATAGTCTAGTAGTAGGTATTTACGAAGAAACCTACAGGAAAGAACAACAACAGGCACATGGCAACCCTTTGGTGCAATCCCATAAAACTCAAGACCAACTCCAGACAGGTGACAATTTACAGAGAGCCAGGTTTGATTCAGGAGAAGTAATCCAAGACACAGGAAGATTGGAAGCAGCCCTAGGAAAGAACAGTTTCTAGCAGACTTACTTGGGCATCGGGCACTGTTCTCTCATGCCTGAAACACACACTTCCCTAATAATATTACCAGGATAATGGGAGGCGGGGTAAGCTACAGCGACACTTTGACCCTGGGATGTTAAGCCAGTGACAGATTTCCTGTCAGGCTTTTGGTTCCTTTTGCTTCAGGGCAAAGGTTAAGACTGAAGACCCCCTGGAGAACTGAGAAGGCAGATGGACAAATAAACTCTACACTTTAAATCTTAAATCAATATAGGAGGACAAACGACCTAAGTGGAAGATGTAACGGGGGAAGCAAAGAGGAAAAGTTTAACTGTTTTTGTAGGGAGTGTCAAAGGGGAAGATGGGGATGAAAGTTTAACATAGTAGTGACATTGTGCTGAAGTTTGAAGGATAAATAGGAATTTTCAGCATTATACACACACATACACACACACATACAACATCACAAAGGCAGAGAAAGCATAAAAGTATGTGTGTGGTCCCCAGTATTAGAACGGTGGGTCATTAAGTTTAGGGTGGGTGTGGAAAAGATGAAGCAGGAAGGGTTCTGATGGGTCAGATTCTAGAGAGTCTGATATACCTTGGTGTGGAATTTCGACTTTTGTCCTGGGTAGAGGTGATGGAGGGCCATTACTTTAGGACTGTGAAATGATCAAACATGCAGGTTGGTAGTAGCATATCTGCAATACTGTGAAAAATAAGAGATGATTTAGACCTTATGCAAAGAGACCTTTTAGTGTACAGGTAGTTCTAATCCTTACTAGAAATGAGGAGTGCTGAATTATATCTGTGACAGTGGAAGTAAAGAAAAGTAGATACTATCAGGATCAATAGTGATGACCAACTTCATTTGCTTGAGCAGAGGCCTGTAAAAGAGTGTCAAGGATGACTCCAGATTCTCTGCTTGTGTAGCCAAGTGGAGAAAGGCAATGATAAATAAAACCTCAACTATAGAAAATTATATATGAACAAAACTAGTGTAACCTGCAAATGAAAAGTTGGATTAGGACAATGAGATCCTTGTTCTATTATATGCAAAAAAAAAAAAAAATTGATTGAGGCTACATCTAGGTTTAAATGCATATTATTTACTAGTTAATAACTTTGAGTAGATTATTTAATTTCTATAAAGTTAGTCTTCAGTTCAGTTCAGTCGCTCAGTCGTGTCCGACTTTTTTCAACCCCATGAATTGCAGCACTCCAGGCCTCCTTGTCCATCACCAACTCCCAGAGTTCACACAGACTCTCGTCCATCGAGTCAGTGATGCCATCCAGCCATCTCATCCTCTGTCGTCCCCTTCTCCTCCTGCCCTCAATCCCTCCCAGCATCAGAGTCTTTTCCAGTGAGTTAACTCTTCGCATGAGGTGGCCAAAGTACTGGAGTTTCAGCTTCAGCATCATTCCTTCCAAAGAAATCCCAGGGCTGATCTCCTTCAGAATGGACTGGTTGGATCTCCTTGCAGTCCAAGGGACTCTCAAGAGTCTTCTCCAACACCACAGTTCAAAAGTATCAATTCTTCGGTGCTCAATTCTTCGGTCGCAAAGAGTCAGACACGACTGAGCCACTGAACTGAACTGAACTGAACTGAATGTCATGGGCCCAGTGGGAAACAGTGCAAGTTTATAAAAATAGTAGAATACAAGAGGAACCAACAGAAAGCAGGACAGGGATGTGGGGAGAGAAAGCAAAGACAAAAAGACAAAAATCTGTCTTTATTTGAATTTAATTTTTAAACAGCTGTGCTCATCTAAACGTAGAACAATGGTTAAACAGACTCTTTCAGAAGGAGCTTGCTAGCTCCTCTCTGAAAGAACAAAAAAATGATGAGGCTATCCCAGGATTTCTTGACCTCGGGACTGTTGACAGTTTGAACCAGATAATTCTTTGTTGTGAGGGCTGTCCTGGGCATTACAGAATGTTTCGCATCATCCCTGGTCTCTACCCACCAGAAACCAATAGCATCACCCCAGTAATGACAACCAAAAATGTCTTCAAGACACTCCAAATTTCCTCTGGTCAAGAATGACCAGGCTTGCCCCTACACAAAATACTTTTAAACTTGTCCTTAGTTCTTTCTGAGCTTTCCAGCTGACAGAATGGACTGCTACAGTCAGCAACATGAGGACTGGCACACTTTCCTCTCACGGCGACTTTCTCCTACCGTGGTATATTTTATTAAATATTTCATCAGGAAATCCATTTCTGTTTCTCTTCTCACACTATATTTAATATTTTTAAAGATAATCTGTTTACAGAAATAAAAGACAAAAAAGAAACAGCCTTATAACTAAGTAATATAAAACCATTGTACATTAATTCCCTGCTTATCTCCCCAAGAAACTGTCCTAGAAAGCAGCCAACATTTAAAATAGTGAAAGAAAGGACTTCCCTGGTGGTCCAGTGGTTAAGAATGTGTCTGCCAATGCAGGGGACACGGTTCCACCCCTGCTCCGGGAAGATTCCACATGCAGTGGGGCAGCTAACTCATGCACCCTAAAGCCCATGCTCTGCAACAAGAGAAGCTACCACAATGAGAAGCCGAAGCACCGCAACTAGAGAGTAGGCCCACTTGCCGCAATTAGAGAAAAGCCCAAGTGCGACAACGAAGACCCAGTGCAGCCAAAAATAAACAAATCCATTAAAAAAAAATGTACAGTTCAATTGTTTTAAAAAACAGTGAAAGAGAAGTTAAAGACCACCTCACAAAGCAAATGACAAAAGCAAGGAATGAAACCTGCCATCATTTCTCCCATCTTAAAAAAGTTTTCTTTTTTCTTGATGATTACTACTCCCAGCCACAGCACCATTTCTTTGCTCCCTTTGCCACAAATGCCCTCAAAAGAGTTGGCTCTGATGTCTCCAATTCTTCTCCTCCCATGCTCTCTCGACCTACTCCAACTGCCCTTGTCAAGGTCTTCAGTAACCTTCACAGCAATAAATGCCACGGTCACTTCTCAACCCTCCTGTTACTTCATCAGCAGCATTTGACACAGTCGATTATTCTTTTCCACTCTGATACACTTTCTCCCTTGGCTCTGGGACCCCTCACACTCTTGACTTGCCCCTTACTCACCAGTTGCTCTTTCTGAATCTCCTTTACCAGTTTCCACTCCATCTCCCTTCCCTCTTAATAATGCAGTAACCTTGGGCTTAGACCATGTCTCTCAGCCTACACTCACCTGCCAGGAAGTTATTCAGCCTAAGGTCTTACCACCTAGGTTCCAGTGTCTCCCAAACTCACATCATCAGCCCAGCCTCTCCCGCAGACTCCAGATTCATGTGTTTGACCTCCTACTTGTCATCTCCACTTGATTATCAAATGAACACTTCAACTCACATGTGTCCAAAACTCATCTCCTAAAAAAAAAAACAAAAAAACCTGAACTCCTTTCTCACTAAACTTGCCCCATCCGCAATCTTCCAATACCAGCTGATAACGACTCCATCCTATTAGGAGCCCAGGTCACAAACTATGGAATCATCCATGACTCATATCTCTCTCACACAGCCTGTTAGTTCCGGAAACCATATTAGCTCCACCCTCAAAATATATTCCATGTCTTTCCATTTCTCAGGCCCTCCACTGCTACCGCCCTGAGAGTTGCCACCATCATTTCTCAACTGAAATATTGCAAGACTCTTTACTGGTCTTCTAGCTTCTCTCTTGCCCTGAGAGGATATTTTCAACATGGTAGCCACAGCAATTCTTTTCAAATTGTCAGTCAGAGCGTATTAGTCCTTTGTTCAAAACCTTCAATGATGCCTCATTTCACTGAAGATTAAAGTCAAAGTCTTTAAAACTGCCTACAGGGCCGGATGTGATCTAGTCCTCCCTCACTGTTCTGCCTCCCTTTCCTATTTCTATTCTGTTTACTAATTTCACTCACTCTCCTTTCTGTTTACCAAACATGCCAGTATACTCTCACCAGGGGGTCTTTGCACTGGCTTTTCTCTCTTTCTGAAAGATTCTTCCTCCTCCATAAAAACTACTTTGTCTCCTTCAATATTATGTTTCCAATTAAGTCTACCTAACCATCCTATTTGGAGAAGGCAATGGCAACCCATTCCAGTACTCTTGCCTGGAAAATCCCATGGGTGGAGGAGCTGGTAGGATGCAGTCCATGGGATCTCGAAGAGTCAGACACAACTGAGCAACTTCACTTTCACTTTTCACTTTCATGCACTGGAGAAGGAAATGGCAACCCACTCCAGTGTTCTTGCCTGGAGAATCCCAGGGACAGGGGAGCCTGGTGGGCTGCTGTCTATGGGGTCGCACAGAGTTGGACATGACTGAAGTGACTTAGCAGCAGCAGCAGCAGCAACCATCCTATTAATAGCTCACCCTCCCTCATCAGGCCATCACCAGCCCTCCAAATCCCCCAGACCGTGCTCTATTTTTTTCCTCATAGTACATTTCAATTTTTAATCTCAACAGTTTATTCATGGTCTGTGTTCCCTACCTAAAGGCTCCATTTGGATTCCCAAATGCACTTCTAGCACAGAGTAAGTCTTCAGTTAATATTTGTCAAGCGAATGAAGAAATGAGTGAGGGGCTGAAATAAAGCAGACTACTATTCTACACTGAAGTAGAAGAATCACAGGCTTCTTCATGTTTACTTTATCCTCTTTCTCACTTTCCTTGTTATACATCAAGGGACTAGTTGGGCTGGGAGGGGGCAGGGACTCCTTGGTAGGGAGAAGTAGACAAATATAGCTGGAGAAGGGTTTATTGGGAGATTTTAGGTTTAAGGGACTTTTTGTCTTTTCGGTTTGGAGGCCTGTTGGAGGACTTGGGGGCATTTGTAGTCCATCACTCTCATTTTTTCATTTGGTGGGGCTTTTATTTGGAAGATACCTGCCAAACCAAGTGAATTATAGAGGGCAGGAATGAGGACCAATCAAAGAAGTGGAGGAGAAGGAATCAAGCTACTAAAAGGAACTTAAGGGAAACAGGGAAAAGAGGACTTCAGGTTTTCAGCCCATCTCTCTGAAGTAATAAAGAGAACCAAGATTCAGGGCCAATGCCAAGACTAGTAATGAAGATTGTGAATTCAGTGTTCTTTTTATTCCCAGGAGCCTGGAAGTAGCAGCTAGCTTAGGGGAAATCCTGGAGTAATTATATAAATAAAATTAATCATTTATATATAAAAGATATCTAAATTAAAGATTAATAATGATATATTAATCCTTTACATATAAAAATTATATAAATAAGTAAATTATTGTAGTGGAAGGTTTTAAAACTGTATATGTTTTTTCACACATACACAGTCTCGCCTACTATTTACACACCAATAAGAGGGTCACTACCTCCCAAGATAAAGGTACAAAAGTAATGAACCACAGATATATTCATTTTCCAATGTTGTGTAACAAACTTTAGTGGTTCAGCACAACAGTAACCATTTATCATCTCTCACTGTTTCTGCAATATTGGAATCCAAAAATAGGCTGGTTGGGTAGACCTAGGTAAGGATTTCTCATGACGTTGAGTTAGATGTTGGCTAAGGCTACAGACACTGGAAGGCATAAATGGGCTAGAGGGTCTGTTTCTAAGGTAGGTCGTGCACAAGGTGGGCAAGCTGAAGTTGGCTCTTACCAAGAGGCCTCAGTTCTTTCCCACGTGAGCGTCTCCACCAGAATGCCTGAGTGCCTTCACAACTTGGCAGCTGGTCTTCCCCAAAGTAAGCAATATAAGAGAGCCCCAGATATACAAGAGTGAGACAGAAGCTGCCATGTCTTTATGTACAACATAGCCTTTCACCACACGCTACAGGCCACATACAGCCCCAATTCAGTGTGGGACAGGAGTATGTAAAGGTGTGAACACCAGGAGGCAAAAAACACTGATGCCATCTTAAAGACTAGCTACCACAGCAGTTAAATGGCTTTCCATGTGAATGGCAAAATGACTTGAATCTACTTCAGAGGGGACCCATATGCATCTTTTCCAACTTATACCACTTCAAAAAATGAGAATATTTGTTCACTTTGTCTGGCCTCCCTATCTCTAGAGAAGCCCTAAAACCTCTGTACAATATCACCTTAGCATTTGTGAGCAGTTAGCCTACTTTGTTAGCAATGTATTTTTAATTTTAAAAGTGGATCACAAACAATAAAGTTGTGATACCTCTGAGGAAAGTGTATCATCCTCTTGATTCAGCATGAAAAACCAAAATTGATCTCCCTTTCTGTGTTAGACTTCAGAGATCTTGAGGAAAGTAAATAGGTATTAAAACACTGAATATAACTCAGCTAAAAAGAATGCATTTGAATCAGTTCTAATGAGATGGATGAAACTGGAGCCTATTATACAGAGTGAAGTAAGTCAGAAAGGAAAACACCAATACAGTATAATAACGTATATATATGAAATTTAGAAAGATGGTAATGATGACCCTATATGCAAGACAGCAAAAGAGACACAGATATAAAGAACAGACTTTTGGACTCTGTGGAAGAAGGCAAGGGTGGGATGATTTGAGAGAACAGCATTGAAACATGTGTATTATCATAAGTGAAATAGATTACCAGTCCAAGTTTGATGCATGAGACAGGGCACTCAAAGCCGGTGCACTGGGACACCCCTGAGGGATGATGGGATGGGGAAGGATGTGGGAGAGGGGTTCAGGATGAGGAACACATGTACACCCATGGCTGATTCATACCAGTTTATGGCAAAAACCACTACAACATTGTAAAGTAATTAGCCTCCAATTAAAATTAATTAATTAATTTTAAAAAAACACTGAACATAGCCAAAGGAGAGTGTGTCATACGGCTTGGTTATGCTTTTATCCACACTACAAAATTTATTCTTAGACCCCAAGAAAGTACCTAATATCTTTGTGTCTCAATTTCCGTATATGTAAAATGCAGACATGATCACACTCGCATGTACAGAGTGAAATCTGAATTTACATTGGGAACTGAGCTCTAGTTTAAATACATATCAAGATATGCCTATATACATCTCTCTCTCTAGATATAGAGAGAGACATATCCTGACTTATACATAATATGCAATTACAAATAATACACTTGACCAAATTCCTTATATAGACTATTCATATTTGACAGCATTACTCACCTTACTATAGCATTCCTCCACTAACTCTATCAACACTGAGCCTTTCTTTTAACTCTAACCTGCTATGACTCTCAATGCTATGAAAAAAATCTGATGTCATAAACACATTGTGTTACGGTACCAGGAAGGACCAAATCCATTCTTAGTTACATAATCCCTGAGTACTACCAGCCCTGCCAGCCTCAAGAGTCCATCGGATCACAAAGAAAACAGGGAGAGGGGACTAAACAATGTCCTGAAGCTACAAAAATTCTTCACATAGTTTTCATTATTAATTGCTGGCAAAAAATGCAGACAGGTGAAGGTGGGAGAGGCAGTGGAGGGCTTTAAAATTATGATTTACATGTCTTCTAAATATCATGGCACCTTCTAGGAATAAATGCTTATGGAGCAGAAAATCATCCAACAGACCCAATGTTCTGCCCCCCTCCCCACTGCCAACATCTCCACAGCAAGATAGAGACCCAGGAGTATGATTTCCTTGTTAATTAGATGTCAAGCAGATACCTCCAACAAACAGCAGTTTTTATCACTGCTTTTTTTATGCTGTTTTCATCTATGAGGTTTATAATCCATAAGAGCTACCTAATAATAAGTAAAATCAAAGAGTTTTTTTAAAAGCCTGTGTGCTTTTATTGTTATAAATGCTTCACAAGTAAAAAGCAGTCAAAAGCATAAAGATACCCTGATTTGAACTTCCTTTGTGCTTGAATTAGAGTGTTTCTCTTGGCACACTCTCACATCAGGCTTCTGCTTCTCTTGGCAAAATCATAAACTGGCTGATGTTGTCTCAGAGGCTTTCTCATGCCCCCTTTCCAAGCATCACTCTTCTTTCACCAACCCCTTTCTGTTACCTAGGAGCCTCTTGTCCTGCCTTCCACATTCCACCTACTGCACAATAATGTTCTAGGCTCTTTGTACTCCTCCCTTCTACCATTAAAATATGCTTTTACTAAGATTTACTTGCTTTGAAAGGATTGTTGGGGGCTGGGGAATGGGGATGATGACTAACTTTTACCAAAATGTTGAATTATTAATAGTCCTCATTCTCTTTATAATTGTTTCCTTAAGCAGAGATTCCTAGAAATGCTATCAACATCTCAGCCCCAAATATGGCAGGTAAGAGGGCTCTCAGCAGGAGGCCTCAGTTCCTTGATTACAACTAGACCTTTTAGAAAGGTGAAGTTCATTGGGTTGGGACTTTACTTGGCCTAGGGTGTTGATGTAGGAAAGCTGCTCTCCCTGAAACCATCCTCAAGGATGAGAATGAAGCCTTAAATGTCTAGTGAGCATCCAATAGGCTTCTCATTGCACTTAAACTAAAATCTAACTCTTATTTAGGGTCCAAAAAGTCTGGCCTCTCCCTACCAGTCTCTACCTAACATACTGCACTCCAGCCAAACTGGCAATTCTTCTGTATTTGAACGTCCCAAGCCACAATCTCATTCCTGCCTTAAGGCTTGCAGTGCAATGTTCCAGCTCTTGGCAGGTAAATTACTCATCATTTGGTTCCCAGCTCAAATGTCACAATCTAAAGTAACCTCACACACACACACACAAATAAAGTAATCCCACAATCACTTTCCAGAATATGTCCTATTTTATTTTCATGATATTAATCATTGTAAAATTTTCTTATTCATGTATTTGTTTACCTAGTCTTTCCAAGCCTCCCTCTTAATATACCCTTCATTGGGTATCATGTTTATCAATGCATCCCTAATTTTGCACAGAACCTAGTACATATCCAGTAGTCAATAAAATTGCTGAATGAATGCATAAATAGATGAATCCAAGCATAACTTAACCTTTAAATGTGAATGAGAATCCTTGTTGTACTAATAATACTGGGGGAGGAAGGTTAGTATCACTATAATCGATATAACTAACCTATGCTTTCAAGACTTTTATTGAAATGGACTACAGAATATCTTTTCATTGCTGCTAAATTGCTTCAGTCATGTCCGACTCTGTGCGACCCTATAGACGGCAGCCCACCAGGCTCCCCTGTCCCTGGGATATTCCAAGCAAGAATACTGGAGTGGGTTGCCATTTCCTCCTCCAATGCATGAAAGTGAAAAGTGAAAGTGAAGTCGCTCAGTCCTGTCCAACTCCTAGCGACCCCATGGACTGCAGCCTACCTGGCTCCTCTGTCGATGGGATTTTCCAGGCAAGAGTACTGGAGTGGGCTGCCGTTGCCGTCTCCATCTTTTCACTAAAATATTATAAATATTGGATTGACAAATATTCTTTTATAAAAGTCATTTTATAAATGTCTTTTAATGAGTGCCACAAATGAAAGCTAGTATCTTCTGTCAGTATTAGAAGACTATTTCCCTTTGGCCGATTTCTAGCTTTCTAGATGTGTAGTGTCTGTTGCAAGGACTACAGGAGCCAATGAGCAACTTGCTGGTCACATGCTCTAACAAATCATCTAAGCAGAGAAAACAGCTCTGGATAGAGGATAACCAACACAGGCAGGATGCTGCTAAATGTATAGTTTATTATTCACAAAGTTCACCCCAGCCTGCCAAAAAAACTAAACTGGCAAACAAAAATGCCCTAGCATTTAGCAGTTTGGTTTTCTACCAGGCAGTCCCAGTTTAAGTTGGTTGTAGCTTAGAAGCAGATGTCTGGGAGCAGTTCAGCAAGCCAGCAGTCAGATGCTTTTGTAGAGTGCTCCTCTTAAAACGCAACATTGAGGCAAATAAATGGATTCCAACTTCCTGGGCTTGCCTTTGAACTAGCACAATTAACTGTGCTTTGCTAAAGGGAAACTCCAAGGACTTTCTCAAAGGTTTCTTTCCTTTTAAGAAAGAAATGGCAATCTGGTTTAAAGAAAAAGAAACTCGGCATTAGTAGAGAGAGGAAAAAAACACACAAATGAGTAAGAGTTAAATAACATAACTTTCAAAGAAAACATGTAGTATGAGAAAACCTTATTTTTAAAGAACTACAATAAACTTTCTTGAGACATTTCCTAGGAAAGCCTAGTTATTAATTCCTCCAAAAAAAAAAAAAAAAAACCTCAACATTTAAATGACAAAACTGTATTGATTGCTGCTCTTCAATTAGTTCACTATCTAGTTAAATTTAAGAAAATACAATCCTATCTTGGCTTACAAATCAAAAACTTCTTTGTGTTTGGGGTGGGTAGTAATGAGATATGTTTCATCAAACTGCTATACTAGTTCACTTATTAATTTGGCCTCAATTGTATCTTTTTGCATGTCTACCAAGATTAAGTTCAGGGTAAGATTGTCTCCAGCTAGCATGTATTGTAAAACTGGAAAAAATTTTCCACTCTTCATGGATCATTTACAATCTGCCAGGTTTGGGGTGGGTATGAAATGTATTTCTGCCAGGGGAGAGCCGTTCAGCAGTGCTGAAAACCAATCCTTCTGTTTCATTCATGGTGCGATATGGTTCCATAAAAAGGAGTGAACCAAAAGTGCAGCTAATGCACCCTGTCAATCTGGGTCTATACTAATTCTTTGAGATTATCATAAGAAAATTGTTTGTAGATGAATATATGAATATATTCTTTCATTCTTTCTTTAGTCGTCTACCACTGTAAACATGTACTAATTCATTGGGAGAGAAAAAATCAAATTTAAGGCCTTTTGTATTTTACAGGAGCTGTATTATTTTTAAGGAAATGCATTGCACTAAAATTATATATCTATTATAGTTTAGAGCAGAAAAGAGAAAATCCTGGGTGGTGTTTCGTAACAACATCTTCTAAAAGATTAAGAATCATGGTTTGAAACCCTTTCCAATAAGTGATTTGAGTACTCCGCGGCAATTAAAAGGCAAGCTGAAGCACCAAGATAAAGTTGTGTCCCCCTAGTGACCTCTAGAGTAGAGCTAAGCTCCCACAAGCAAGACTTGGGGGAAAAAAAAGGAAGCAGCAAGCCAAAGCCTGGCGCGCTGCTGCAAACCAAACCTATATTTTCAAGAGTACATCCCTTCGCATCTCAGTGTGGTCCTGTTTTATTAAACCCCAAGGCGCGATAAATGTCCGCCTCCCGGGCTATCAGGCCCATTGGGTTGAAATCCAACTTCAAACGCCACTGCTTCCTCCTTCCCACCAAGCTCCGGTGCAGTTCCCCCGGCACAGGCTTCCTCACCGCGCATGGTGCCGAGCTGGTTTCCACCTCTCTGCAGTGCTGCAAAACCATCTCTCCGCCACCGCTAGCTCCCCAGCGCGAGTCGAAGCGCTAGGCAGCCGGCCAGCGGCCACCTCTGCTAGTCCGCGCTGCGGTCGCGGGCGGCGAGGGCACCAGCTCCCGGCGCGCGGCGCGGCGCTGGGCGACTCCTGGATACCCAGCTCCTGCTGGACGCCGCCTACGAGGCTCCCTCCAGAGTTCAGCTCCCGACCACGCCGCGATGCCTGAAGTCACCCCGGCAAAAGCTCATCCTTATCCTCCTTGCCAGAGCTTCTCCCCCTCTGAACTTTCCAACTTTAGAAGCCCTGGTTCCAAAGGAGCAACAGGGGACTGCCTCAACAACGGGAGTCACTGCCCGCCTCAGCAGGTCGGGAAGAGGGGAAAAGCCTGCAGGGACCCGACCCGTAGCAAATCCCTTTGACCAAGGGGAGAAAGGAGAGCCAGACAGCTCCTATCTCCTCTTGAGGCTGGAGGGTGGGAAAATGGATGCAGAACTTGTCACCCTAGGGATGGAGGGAGGAGGGAGGTTGGGAGGAGAGAGTAGTAGAGAGACACCTCGAAAAACTCTCTCTCTCTCTCTCTCTCTCTCTCTCTCTCTCTCTCTCACACACACACACACACACACGCACACACACGCACGCACACACAGCCTGATTCCGAAAAGGTTAAGACCCGAGGAGCCGAGTCGCTTCTCTCCCCATTGCCCTGAGGCGGTAAGGCGCAACAGATACCCAAGCTCTTGGAGTGTGAAAGGAGTGGGGTGAGAACATGAGTCTCTAGGTTTCCCCGGGTTACAAAAAGGGGACAAACTCCTACTGGAGTCTCCTTGGAGGTAAAGGAAGGTGCAGCAGTTCTCCCCCCATCCCGGAGAAGGAAAACTCTTCCCCAGCAGGCAGCCTTCCACTTGGCCAAGCCCGGATGTAAACAGGCTAGCCACAGGGGCGGTCGGCGGGTGGGAGGTGGGATGGAGCGAGGTGAGAATGGAGCGTTAACTCACCCTTGATGCTGGGGGGCTTTCTCTTCTTGGCCATCTCCTGTCCCCTCCCCTCCCCCAGACCCCCGGAGCGTTTCCTCCTGCTGTCACCCAGCTCCTGGAGCGGGCACCGTGGAGGGCTTCCAGGCGAGCTCTCGCCGCGGCTCTCAGCTCAGCGAGCTCTTTGTTGCTGTGATGGCATCTGCGAGGCGGCGGCGGCGGCGGCCCGGCTGCGCGCTCGGCTCTGCTCGGCTCGGCTGGGGCGGGCGCCGCCGCCCCTCTGCTCTCCGCCGCGCGGAGCTGGTGAAGCTCGCGCTCGCTCTGCTGCGGCCGCTCAGACTGCGGCGGCGGCTGTGGATGCTGCTGTGCTGCTGCTGCTGGAGGGGGCAGCGCCGGGTCCCCCGAGTGCCCGCCCAGCACTGACCTCCCCCTTTCGCACACCCTCCCTCCCCTACTCCCCCACCCCAGGGTGTCCCGTCTGAGCCGCCGACTCCAATCCAACCAGTGACGGCGCTGTCGTCCAGCCGCCGCTGCTGGGGAAGGCGATGGTGGCGGCGGCAGGGGACTGCTGGAGGAAGTGGGGGTCCCGCGGCCATCTGCGACTCGGGAGGAGAAAGCCAGACGGTCCAACTCTGATAGAGCTCGCATCCTGCCTGCCTCGGCGCCTCGGAAGCTAACAGCCCCACCCCAGGTGGCAGGGCGCGACGGCGGCGGCGGGGTAGGCCCGCGAAAGGCACCAGTCTCCGTACGCCAAGAACTCCGCCAACTGCAGGAGTATTTGGCACCTGCACTTGAGACCGGGCCGCTCCGCAAAAAGCTGGTCTCGGGCACCGAGCCCGAATACCAAGCGGGCGATGAGCCCCGGGACGCGCGGATGCCTCAGCCCCTGCGGAACCGAGAAGGGAAGAGAGCCACTGGATAGTGAGTGGTAGAGAGGAGAGAAATTAAGTTCCAGAGGCCACCCAGGGACAGACGACTGGAAGAATGACCTAGTTCAGGCCCTAAACTTCTTATAGTGAAAACTCAGGACAGGTCCCTTAGGGCTGCGGAAAAAGAGGAAAGAAAGCACGCTCTCAGAAACCGAGAAATTAGGAGGCAGAGGAGTGATTTCTTGACCTCCAGGAGAAACTGTTCCAGTGGTCGAGTTCTTCCTCGCTCTGATTGTGAATGTGAAGTTTTCATTACCCGGAAGGAGCTGTCCTCCTCTAGCGTGCTGATCAGAAAGGGAGTCTCACCAGTGTGTCGGGGCAGCAAGGTCATGCAAAAGTCTGACTGATCTGAGAATGTAAAGGTAACCAAGTTATTGTTGTTCAATCGCTCAATTGTGTCCGATTCTTTGCGACCCCTTGGCCTGCAGTACTCCAGGCTTCCCTGTCCTTCACTATCTTCTAGAGTTTGCTCAAATTTATGTCCATTGAGTCGCTGATGCTATCTAACTATTTCATCCTTTGCCTCCCTCTTTTCATTTTGCCTTCAATCCTGCCCAGCATCAGGGTCTTTTCCAATGAGTTGTCCAAAGTGTTGAAGGTGGCCAAAGTATCGGAGCTTCAGCATCAGCCCTTCCAATGAACATTCAGGGTTGATTTCCTTTAGGATTGGTAGCCTAGCTTTAAAGGAATGATGGAAGGAGTAGAGTAGGGAGGAGACTGCCATATGCATGCGGGAAGATGCCAATTCATTTCTTTCTTTGCAGGAACTGGGATTTCCTCAAAACCCACATTCTAATTCAGAGATCTTATCAGCACTTCCCTCTTGCCTATATCCCCAACCTAATCTGATTATCTAAACATCCAGTGATTCAATTCAGTACCACTAGTCAGAAGTTGCCCCGGCATTGATGTGGTGCCCCTGTATGAACACTGGAGTCCAATATACACACTGCTATATTTTAAATGGATAACCAACAAGAAGCTACTGTATAGCACATGGAACTCTGCTCATTGTTATGAGGCAGCCTGGATGGAAGAGGGGTTGGGAGAGAATGGATACATGTATATGGATGGCTGGGTTCCTTCACTGTTCACCTGAAAATATCAAAACATTGACAATTGGCTATACCTCAATATAAAATAAAAAGTTTGAAGAAAAAAAAAAAAAGAACACTGGAGTCCAAGTCTCTGGTCTTGAATTCTAACCCTGCAACATCATAGCTTTGAGAATTTGCACAAGTTATTTAATCCTGCTGTGCTGCTTCCTGATTTATAAAATATCATCTCAAAGATTCCTTCCAATTCTAATAAATATCCTGAGATTTTTTAGTCACAAAATAGATTTTTTTGCACTCTTTCTAAATTTAACTTAATACAATGTTTATATTGAGATAAGTAGTTTAGAGAAAATATGAAATACCCAATTCTTCTCACAACAAAGGTGTTCAATGGAATTAAAAAACAAAATAGCAAGCTTATTTTAATTAGCAACATAGGCCCATTCTCTGTTGTATAGCTAGAAATGAGACTTAATCAAAATTTTCTCTTCCAAAAAGCCATCTTTGATTTAATTCTAAACTACTTTTCAGATTCTTAAAATGTGTAAATATTAGACGTGGAAACATTCTTTATGTGTTCATACTTTATCACTAAATACTAATTATTGCCTATATTAAGATAATGTCTGACAGTTCATTCATTACTTTCACATACTTTATTTCATTTGATGCTGACCACAGACTTGGGAATTCAGAGGGCAGGCCCTGTCTTACATGTTTTATACATGAGGACATGAGGTTCCTGGAGGTACAATTATTTGTTCACAGCTTCCAGGACTTCTGTGAAGCTCTTCTAACTTAACATCAGCCTCATGGCACCGCACTCCAGTACTCTTGCCTGGAAAATCCCATGGACAGAGGAGCCTGGTGGGCTGCAGTCCATGGGGTCGCTAACGGTTGGACACGACTGAGCGACTTCACTTTCACTTTTCACTTTCATACATTGAAGAAGGAAATGGCAACCCACTCCAGTGTTCTTGTCTGGAGAATCCCAGGGACAAGGGAGCCTGGTGGGCTGCCGTCTATGGGGTCATATAGAGTCAGACACAACTGAAGTGACTTAGCAGTAGCAGTAGCATTCCATGACACCAGCTGCTTATGAAATAGAATAGCTCTGTTTCAGACCAGGAGTTGTTTCCTTCTATTTATTCCTTCCATGATGCCATTACTATTAGCAGAGGGAACTCAAGATTTTAGTTGACAAACTGTCTATTTTTTGTACATGGCTTCCCTGGTGGCTCAGAGAGCAAGGAATTTGCCTGCAATGTGGGAGACCTGGGTTCAATTCCTGATTCAGGAAGATCCCCTGGAGAAGGAAATGGCAACACACTCCAGTATTCTTGCCCCCAAAATTCCATAGATGGGCAGGCTACAGTCCATGGGGTCACAGAGTTGGACACGACTGAGAGACTCACAGTTTCACTTTCATGATTAACTTGTAGAACTTCAAAGTATTTTTGCATGCATTTTCTTAATTGAAGGTCACAACTATTACAGAAGACTATGAAAAGAGGTGTGTTGAGCCCAACCAAACAGATAAGTGAACAGACCCAGAGGCATTACAGTCACAGCTACTCAGGCCCTGGGTAGCTCACAGTGCATGCTTTTATTTAAGGATTGCAAATAGAATATTTGTAGGGATCAAAAAAGCAAGAGAGTTCCAGAAAAACATACTTCTTCTTTATTGACTATTCCAAAGCCTTTAACTGTGTGGACCACAACAAACTCTGGAAAATTCTGAAAGAGATGGGAATACCAGACCACCTGACCTGCCTCTTGAGAAATCTGTATGCAGGTCAAGAAGCAACTGTTAGAACTGGACATGGAACAACAGACTGGTTCCAAATAGGAAAAGGAGTACATCAAGGCTGTATACTGTCACCCTGCTTATTTAACTTATATGCAGAGTATATTATGAGAAACGCTGGGCTGGATGAAGCACAAGCTGGAATCAAGATTGCCAGGAGAAATGTCAATAACCTCAGACATGCAGATGACACCACCCTCATGGCAAAAAGTGAAGAGGAACTAAAAAGCCTCTTATGAAAGTGAAAGAGGAGAGTGAAAAAGTTGGCTTAAAGCTCAACATTCAGAAAACGAAGATCATGGCATCTGATTCTATCACTTCATGGCAAATAGATGGGGAAACAGTGAAAACAGTGTCAGACTTTATTTTTTTTTGGTTGCAAAATCACTGCAGATGGTGACTGCAGCCATGAAATTAAAAGATGCTTGCTCCTTGGAAGAAAAGTTATGACCAACCTAGACAACATATTAAAAAGCAGAGACATTACTTTGCCAACAAAGGTCTGTCTAGTCAAAACTATGGTTTTTCCAGTAGTCAGGTATGGATGTGGGAGTTGGGCTATAAAGAAAACTGAGTGCCGAAGAATTGATGCTTTTGAACTGTGGTGTTGAAGAAGACTCTTGAGGGTCCCTTGGACTGCAAGGAGATCCAACCAGTCCATCCCAAAGGAAATCAACCCTGAATATTCATTGGAAGGACTGATGCTGAAGCTGAATCGCCAATACATTGGCCACCTGATATGAAGAACTGACTCATTTGAAAAGACCCTGAGCTGGGAAAGATTGAAGGCAGGAGAAGAAGGGGACAACAGAGGATGAGATGATTGGATGGCATCACCGACTCAATGGACATGAGTTTGAGTAAACTCAGGGAGTTGGTGATGGACAGGGAGGGCTGGCGTGCTGCAGCCCATGGAGTCACAAAGAGTCAGACATGACTGAGTGAGTGAACTGAACTGAGGGATCAGTAAAGCAAAGTACATGACACAAGCAGTATACATATGTAAAAAAGTGTTGGTCACCAGAGGCCAGATTCTTTGAAGACCCCATGGACTGTAGCCCACTAGTCCTCTGTCCATGAAATTCTCCAGGCAGGAATACTAGAATGTGTTACCATTTCCTTCTCCAGGGGATCTTCCTGACCCAGGGGTCAAACCCAAGTCTGCTGCACTTCAGGTAGGTTCTTTGCCATCTAAGCCACCAGGGAAGCCCCATACATATGTAGGCTACACTTAAGTGAGAGGTAACAACTTCAGAAAGCTGAGAGCACGTGTACCACTACACAGCTGCAAGTTGGCTTGTGGGAATGGAAACCTTGGATATGAGGATTCTCATTTTTCAAGAGGATTCAGGAATCTGGATTCCCAGATAAAATATTCTTTTCATGTTGGTTAACATGAAACAAAGCAAAACAAGGCAGGCTAAACAGAACACAACTGTCAGTAATATACAGCTTATGGGCTACATATATCTGTATCCATTTTCACATCCCCTCAAGTTTTTTTTTTTTTTTTTTGGCGGTGCTGGGTCTTCATTGCTGTGTGTGCTTTTCTCTATTTGTGCTCAGTGTGGACTACTCTCTAGTTGCTATACATGGGCTTCTCTTGTTGCCAAGGATGGGCTCTAGCGTGTGGGCTTCAGCAGTTGCAGCTCCCAGGCTCTAGAGCACAGGCTCAATAGTTGTGGTGCATGGGCTGAGAGGCTCTGTGGCATGTGGGATCTCCCCCAACCTGGGATCCAGCCTGGGTCTCCTACATCGGTAAGTGGATTCTTTACTACTGAGCCACTAGGGAAGCCCTCAATTGAGTTTTATCACCAAAGAGTAGGTACTGAACCAAATCCTTGGAACTAATCTAATTCTGTTGGTGTCTCTACACCCTTAGAATTAGAGGTTATCAAGGCTTTAGGTCCATTTAATCATGATTTCTAAAGATAGATCGCAGAGATTGGCGTTTTTAAATTTCTGGCTGTTCTTAGAGCCGTCAATGAGAATGGCCACAGTAAATCAAAAATGTTAAGTCATATGTAATTCTGCTGGGCATGAGGAAATCTCTACATTTTATTTGATGATGATAATGAAGTATTGATGGTGACAAGGACAAAGCTGACCTAATATCTATTTCCCTTTATAGGAAGGTTCTGAATGGATCCCTTCAAAGAGTAGTCACAGTGCTACAGTGGCAACTTTAGTTATATGTAATGTAATAATTCTATTTAGATTATTCCAGCCCTGTCAAGACTACCTATTGAGTAAAAGATAATCAGAATGGTGGAAAGGACTACATGTTCAATGTGTGGAAGTATCAAGTGAGCCCAACAGGAAAAATGAACATGTCATATAAATTATACTTAAGACCAAAGTTAAAATATCATTCATACTACAAAAAGCATGATTGTCATTAATTGTATGTTACTGCCACTGTAGTAAAAAGGTTGAAAATATAACCCTCAGAAGATTATTATTGGCTGAAATATTGAATATCTATCCATAAATTGGACTTCCCAGGTGGCTCAGTAGTAAAGAATTTGCTTGTTAATACAGGAGACGGAGGTTGATCTCTGTGTAGAGCACTAAAAAGAATTCCCTGGAGAAGGGAATGGCTACCCACTTCACTATACTTGCCTGGATAATCCCAGGGACAGAGGAACTTGAGGGCTAAGTCCATGGGGTCACACAGAGTCAGACACAACTGAAGAGCGACTTAGCACGCAGTTTAGGGAAAGTGAAAAGGAGGAACAAAGCCCCACTGATTTTAATCATTTTAATACCAAAGACTATCAAAAGAATCCAAACTTGCCCCATTACTGAAAAAAACACTAGTATTTTTAAATTTTACATACAAAAAAAAGCATAATACTCACTTCAGCTGAGGTTTTAAGGGAAACTGCGATTATGTGGCTACAGGCAAAAAAGGTAAAAAGAGAAAAGATGGCAGGAAGAGAGAGAGATAGTCCAACTAATGCACTAAAAAGAATTCCCATAGCACTTATATACTCAAAATCATCCAATGAAGGAGTGGAGAAACTGAGGCTGGCTTTCTACCCCATCTCACACAACATTATGGATACGTGAGACCTTAAGTTATACATCTTCCTTTTCTCTCTGATCATTATAATAGATACGCAGATATTCATTACAATAACATTTCGCCTGAATTTAGTTGGAGGGTCCTGGAATGAGAGTTTATAGAATCTTACCTCATTCTAGTTCTTCCATTGATGACCCTGACCTTAAGAAATGTGATTTCACTTAAGCATGCCTGAATTGCACAGAAAGACATGAAATTCAGAGACAGCATTTAGGGACTTAAATGTCAACTCTAGGTTTCTGAGATGGAACCCTCTCAAGAAGATTCCTTAACACTTTACTACTTTCAGAGCAAAACTCTTCTGCAGAGATACCTGCCTAGCCGTGATACAGCCATCACTACTAGCAATTGAATCTATGAGAAAGAATATTTAATTTTCCTAGTTCAATTTCCCAATTGTCACCTAACTCTAGGACTATGTCCTTCTAAAATGGAGTTAATTAACACAGAGTTTTATTGTACCCACAATGATGTGTATGCTTAAGAGAGTTAAACTCCACAGAAACCCACAGGAAACAAAGAGAAGGCATTTGGAAAGGCCAAGAAATCCTCAAACTAGGTCTCTGCTCAAATTATCCAGAAGTTCCTCTGGGGGAAATAGCACAGACCTGGCCTGAGTAAAGCAGTGTATAGGTGGAAGGGTAGTCAGACATTATATAGAGATAGTCTGCTATGTATGATCCATAGTTAAACTCGCAAGGTTTTATGGAATATATATATATAAACAACAAAGTTGTTTTCCTTAATACTCCAACTGACCTGCTCAAGGACAGAATATTCAATCTGACCTCTGCTAGCTTCCAAGTAATCACTTTACCCTAAAAATGTTCTCGTGTCTGCAATAACCCCCTCCGTTATAATTCTGTTTATAATTTTGTTCCTTTACTCAGTCTACCAATCAACCAACTGACCTCTCCATATAAGAGTGAGCAATTGGCTTGCAAAATAAATAGCACACAAAATAAAGAAACATTTTAGAGATATTTTTGATAATGGACCAAACTGTAATTTCCATTCTTTTCTCTTTCTATTTATTTACTCTGACATGTGTATATGTATTGAGTAATACTATATGCCAGTCATGTTCTAGGTGATTGGGCATACAATGGAGAAATAAAACAACATGATCTGTGCATGCATGATATTTACAGTTTTATAGAGGAGATAGAATTAACCTTAAATTCCTCATGAAAATAGCACATCCAAAGACTCCAGTAGGAAATTTAGGATTAGAACAGTGGTTTCCAAATTCCAAATTGATAGGCATCCCATCAATTAAAAAGAAAATTGCTAGCCCAACTCCAACCATATTTATTTGGTTGTATTTACATTGAGTGTACTATTGTACTAACACATGTATACATAATAAAAGTGAAGTGAAGTGAAGTGAAGTCGCTCTGTCGTGTCCGACTCTTTGCGACCCCGTGGACTGTAGCCCACCAGGCTCCTCCGTCCATGGGATTTTCCAGGCAAGAATCCTGGAGTGGGTTGCCATTTCCTTCTCCAGGGGATCTTCCTGACCCAGGGATCGAACCCAGGTCTTCCACGATGCAGGCAGATGCTTTAACCTCTGAGCCACCAGAGATGGTCCATTTTCAAAAACCTTACCCTTTAAAAATACAAAATCTTGCAGTTTTAACGGGTAAGGTTTTTGAAAATGGACCATCTTGGTCACCGCCAGACACTATTGCATTAGAACTGAAGGAAGATCAATGTGGCTGAAGTTTACTGTGCTGTGCTGTTCTTAGTCTCTCAGTCATGTCCGATTCTTTGTGACCCTATGGACTGTAGCCTGCCAGGCTCCTCTGTCCATGGGGATTCTCCAGGCAAGAATACTGGAGTGGGTTGCCATGCCCTCCTCCAGGGGATCTTCCTGACCCAGAGATCAAACCCAGGTCTCCCGCATTGCAGGCTGATCCTTTACCATCTGAGCCACCAAGGAAGCCTAAGAATACTGGTGTGGGTAGCCCATCCCTTCTCCAGGGGATCTTCCTACACAGGAATTGAACCAGGGTCTCCTGCTTTGCAGGCAAATTCTTTATCAGCTGAGCTATCAGGGAAGCCCTGAGGTTTACTACATGGGGATGATTTTAAGAAGAGGAAGACATGATTTAATTTACCTTTTATAATAAAACTCTGATTCCTTGATTCCTGTATGGGTAATTGGAATAAGTCTAATAAGTTAATTATATGGCTGTTGGGTTGGGCGAGAGTTAAAGTTTCACACTAACACTCAGATGTGTTCTGGAGCCCCTTAGTGGGCCTAGAAGCAGTGTTGCTCTATACTAATGAACATAACTGGCAGTCAAATCTTGGTTTCTAAATACCATTGTCCACAAGACAGAGAGAGGGATCCTTGGAGAAATGACTCCAGGTCTGTAGCAGACGAAGTAGTAGGTGAACTAAGAACATCTTGATGTGCCAGAAGGCAAGGAAGTCCTCAAAGACCAATGAGCTCAGGACAAAAGGACAAATGAGCCAGCTTGAAGTAGTTGTCTACTGGTCAAAAGTATGAAGATTTGAGTTTAAAAAGATATATATACAAAATAATGATAATGGATTATAATACATTGAATAAAATAAAATTTATGAATCCAGGGGCACGTGAAGTTTCTTCAGTCATGTCCAACTCTTTGCAACCCTATAGACTGTAGTCCACCTGGCTCTTCTGTCCATGGGATTCTCTAAGTAAGGATCCTGGAGTCGATTGCCATGCCCTCCTCCAGGGATCTTCCTGACCCAGGGATCCAACACATCTCTAACATCTCCTGCATTGGCAGGTGGGTTCTTTACCACTAGCGTCACCTAGGAAGCCCTATGAATCATAGTGGTATCCAAACGAGAGAATTTTAGGTTTTTTTTTTTTTTTAAGAAGAATTGAGCTAGTAAGTGTAGAAGATAAAATTAGAAAATCATCATTTGGCAAACTTCCCGTATAACATCTAAGGATCATCAATGGATGCTAAAGCCTTTGGATAAAAGGTTGTTGAGAACATGATATTCTTATATATTATCCTGTATAGTAGTTGTTGACTGAAAAGGGAAGACTGTATCTTTAATGGAGAGTTGGTGTGGTCACCACCTTAATCAATAATCAAACTTAGCCTCATCAATAGCTGAACTAAGTGTTATGTGCCTCCTGATGGGAATCAATAATAAATACACATCACCTATGTAGTTTACTTATAAGAAATGTTTAACCTAAATCTAATCATGATGAAATGAGTCAGATAAAATCAAAATGTGCAATTCTATAAGACACTGTCCTGGATTTTTATTTTTTAAAACATAAAAGTCAGCATCATGAAAAAAACAGAGGGACTAAAGAGGAATAAGTATCAAATGCAACTGGATCCTGGATCAGGGTGGGGAAAGTAGACCACATATAACAGACATTTTGGACAATTAAAAAGTTAAATATGGACTGTACGTTAGATATTATTCAATTAATGTGATTTTCTTACGTATGTTAATAGTATTGGTATATAGGAGAATGTCCTTATCCTTAGGAGATGCATACTGTTATTGTTATATAGGAGATTGGCCTATATAGTATTGTTATATAGTGATAGCTTATGGTGGATGATGTCAAATTTGTGATCTCTGAAGGGACCAGGGACCAGGCTTGATAACTCAAGAGTTTTCGTGTATCAGAGTTTTATTAAAGTGAAAAAGGGACAGAGGACGCTTCTGGCATAGACATCAGAAGGGGGACGGAGAGTACCCCCCTCACTAGTCTTAGCAAGGGAGTTATATACTTTTTAAATTGGTTATTACAGTAAATCAAAAGAATGTCTCGATCGTAAAAGGTCTTACCGGACCCACTCCCATAATATACATATTAAGATGATAGGATTAGTCAGAAGTTTCGCAAGAAGGAGAAACACATCCTCGAGCAGGAAACATTGTTCTATAGTCATTGGTACAGAGTTTAAGGAAAAACTTGAGCAACTCATCCTTGAGCAAGCCTTTTGTTGTGCAAGCATCAGCTCTGGATTTAAAACGTTTGTCCTTTCCTCCTCCTTGAGAACTCCAGACCCCTATCTCCTCCTCAAGAGCCCCAGACCCCTTTGTCCTCCTCTGGGGCCCCGGACTTCTTATCAACCTGCCTAGGAATTGACTCTCTCAATAGGAGTATTGTTATATAGGAGAATGTCATTTGTATTTTTATAAAGGAGAATGTCCTTATTCTTAGGAGATGCATACTGAAGTATTAAGTTGAGAAAACAAAAATGACTATTTCTTAGCAATTTCATAAGGTTAAACTTAATATTTAGAAGCAAATGCCATGATGTCTGCAACTTGCTTTCAAATGCTTCAGCAGAAACATCAATACATGATAGATAGATAAGTAGGTAGGTAGGCAGACAGATCAACTGAGTAAGGCAAAACATTAAAAACTGATGAATGCTGGTGAAGAAATAAGAATACCCATTGTAAAAAATCTTTCAACCTTTGTTGGCTTGAGATTTTTCAAAATACAAAATAGAAAAATGAGGGAAGCGGAACATTCAGCTTTGCCCAGTTAACGGTAAAACAGTTTAAGATAAACCTAGTCTCTTGGGAGATTAATGCTTAGTTTTTCAAGGTTCTTTTCCTCTTACTCTTTCTCTTCCCCTCTCATCTTTTGAAATCTGAACACAGAAGTTCATTTTATATCTTAACAATAACATAGTTGGGCTGTCTTCTGGTCTACATATTGTGCTTCTTCCCTGGCATCCAAATAATGTGTGGGTGATGCATAGCTTGCCTCACTGAGCTCTGGACATTGGTTCATATATGTTTACTGTGATAACTGCTAAAATGGGTGGGTTTTGTCAGATCTCCTGGCATAGGCAATGCAGGATGATGGCTCTCAAGAAGCTCAGCCATCTCCTCCTGCCAATCAGGCTACTTTCATTGACTTTCGCTGATGCTGCAAATCCTCCGAGACTTGGCAAAATTCCATCTGGATCTCCTCTTGGAGTTACCTACTCACAGCTACCACTATTATGTTCTTTGAACAGAGACCTCTACTGAGACCTCCTCTGCTGTGACTTCCTGGCAAGTATATTAATGTTTATTTCTAAACTACCCTTTATTTAGGACTTCCCTGGTGGCTCAGATGGTGAAGTGTCTGCCTACAATGCGGGAGACCTGGCTTCAATCCCTGGGTTGAGAAGGTCTCCTGGAGAAGGAAATGGCAACCCACTCCAGTATTCTTGCCTGGAAAATCCTATGGACTGAGGAGCCTGGTGGGCTACAGTCCATGGGGTCGCAAAGAGTCAGACACGACTGAGTTGACTTCACTTTCATGTCTCACTTTCACCCTTTCTGTATCTTCAGAGTTTCCCAGGAACCTCTCTATCTCTCCTGCCATATGCACCAGCTACTATTTTGCCTAAAACACCATGACACAATTTTTATGCTTCTGTGGCCATCCTCTGTTGATACAGGGTTTTTCTCAAAGGCTTTCAAACTTGGAGAAGTTTTCCAAGTTTCTCCAAAACTTTCAACCCACACTGTTGCACTATGAGCAAAGGACACAGTCTCATCTCTCATGCACTTGTCTCTCACACACACCCCTTAACTCTTTCCCCAGCACTTCCTACTTTTCATACAATGGGACTTTTGTTGGATCATAGCCTCCATTCTTTCTCCATTATGATTCCTTTTTAAAAATAGAGTATTACCTTTATTTTCAAATAACTAAAAATTTCCCTTGGTTAATAGAACACTTTCGAAATTTAGATGGCTTCTTTTCCTTTCAAAAGGCCTGAATTTCAAGACAAATGTCTGACAAGGGACTCGAGAAAGTTCACCATGAGATTTCAAATTTAGCAAAGGTCATTTTCTCTAGGCGGATTATGCCTTCCTGGAAGCAATGATAGCCACCGACTCAGTGTGCAAGGAGCCACAGGGAAATGGTTTATGGGGAATTAAATACTCACTGGTTTCCTAAGCCAGAAACATTATCCTCATTAAGGTTGTCTAAGCATATTAAATCAGGAAATCTGAGGACTAGTCACAACTTGTCTACTGATATTCTTTGTGACTTAGGACTAATTCCATGATAAGAAAAATAATAGTAGCAGCAACTACTGAGTTCCTCTTATGATGGCCAGTGATGCTTTAACTTTTTATACTCCTGTCCCAGTCTCCCAGTTATTATACTTATTCCTTGTCAATACCCTCTATTCTTTGGCCCCAAGCATTTTATGTGAGAAAATACAAATTCTTACATACAGATGGCCAAAAAAAGCATATGAAAAGATGCTCAGCATCAAGATGCTCTAATTAACATGCTTTGATGAGCATCAAAGATGCTGTAATTAATAGAGCAATGCAAATCAAAACTACAGTGAGACATCACCTAACACCAGTCAGAATGGCCATCATCCAAAAATCTACAAATAATAAATGCTGGGGAGGGTGTGGAGAAATGGAAGCTTCCTACACTGTTGGTGGGAACATAAATTGGTACAACCATTATGGAGAATAGTGTGGAGGTTCCTAAAAAACTAAAATTAGAGTTATCATATGATCCTGCAATACCACTCCTGCATACACCTAGAGAAAACCATAATTCAAAAAGATACATGCATCCCAATGTTCACTGCAGCACTGTTTACAACAACCAAGATATGGAAGAAATCTAAATGTCCATCGACAGAGAAATGGGTAAAGAAGATGTGGTACAAGTATACAATGAAATATTACTCAGCCATTAAAAAAAAAAAAAACAAAATAAAGTCATTTGCAGCAACGTGGATGGAGCTAGAGATTGAGTAAAGTAGTCAGAAAGAGAAAAACAAATATCATATGATATTGCTTACATGTGGAATCTTTAAAAATGGAATAAATTGCATTTATTTACAAAATAGAAATAGTCACATATGTAGAAAACAACTTATGATTACTGGTGGGAATGGAGAGGAGGGATAAATTAGTATTGAGTAGATAACTAATAAGGACCTGCTGTATGGCACAGGGAACTCTTTCCAGTGCTCTATAATAACCTAAATGGGAAAAGAATTTTTAAAAGAGTAGATATATGTATATATATAACTGATTCACTTTGCTGTACAGTAGAAACTAACACAGCATTTTAAACCAACTTTAACATTTTTCTTTAAAAACTTTTAGAGAAACTTTACTTTTTAAAAATTTATTTAATTGGAGGCTAATTACTTTACAATATTATAGTGGTTTTCCCATACATTGACATGAATCAGCCATGGGTGTACACGTGTTCCCCATCCTGAACCCCTCACCCACCTCCCTCCCCATCCCATCTCTCTGGGCCATCCCAGTACACCAGCCCTGAGCACCCTGTCTCATGCAAGAAACTTCTTTAAAAAAAGAAATTTAAAAAGAAAGAAAACATAATCTCTTATAATTTAAACTGCTATTGTGCTTTTTGATATTTGCAGATTTTTTTTTTTCTACAAGTTTATTGCTACCAACCCATCTCTCTCCACCTTCATGCATGCACGTGCTCAGTCATAGAGCCCCATGGACTGCAGATCGCCAGGCTCCTCTGTCCATGGACTTTCCCAGGCAAGAATACTGGAGTGAGTTGTCATTTCCTTCTCCAGGTGCAGTCACTTTTTAAACTGATACAAGTGGATGTAAGTGCAGGTAAGTTTGCAGATATTGGTGGCAGGATGTTGAGAAACTTTCTAACAGTGTCTGCAGGAGATAAGATAAAGCTTAGTTTGAGGGAGTAAATTGTGGGGAAGAACATCTGAGAAAAATAGAACAATTTGGCCTACCTATTGTGGAGACTAAGAGAAAGAGATAACAAGAGATGCTGAAAGAATTCTGAGCATTGTTATGGCAAGACAGTGTTGAAGACTATGTATGTATAGGAGAATCAAGCTGGGAATTACTTTATTTTACTCAGTCAATGCATAAGACCAGAGAAGGCAGGCAATTAAATTGATCTTTAGTGTATGCTTTGTAGGAAGGATTTGCGAGGATAAGAAGTTGAAGAGAAAATAATGTATTATGGATTCCAGCCAGAATAAGGATGGATAGGATGAAGGGAGGAACCCGATCATCTCATTCTACTACTAAAAATCCTTGCAATGGGCTTCACTTCTTGTAGAAGAACATCCAAATCCTCAACATGCCAACGTGGGAATGAGCTGACCCATGACTGTTTCCAGCCTCCTCTGGTGTCACTCTTCCTTTTGTGCTCTTCACTGAAACCATGCACAAAGTGGGCCAGAAGAAAGTAATCTAAGTATATAGTTTTTGATAAATTTTATTCCATTACTTTCCCATGTACATCCCCCCAGGCTGGCTTTATAGTCAAATCCTTTTGGCTTCTGCAAGATCATTTTCCAGTAGCCTGGCCCCTTTTCTCTGTTATTAGCAACACCCAGGGTTAATTTTTTCATCTTTTCTTCTCCTTGAAGCTTAATCGGTCTCTCTGCCTCCATTCTCTGATCTCCTTAATTCATCTTCACATTCACAAATGCCTTGGTTATGTTACTGTTACACAAAGCAAAGCATATTATTCTTCTATTCTGAAAGCTTATTTAACAAAGTACAAGCTCTCCATGTCACGTAAAGTTGTCTACTGCCTGGCCTCAGTTTACCTTTCCAGCTCCCTCTCTCTCTACTCTGCCCTCAGCACTTAATGTTCTAATCAAACTGTGCTTTTCACAATTCCTTAAATAGGTCATATATGTTCATATTTGTTGTTCACATTGTTTTTTCTGTATTGAATACTCTACTTTCCATCTTCACCTTAAGGGATAGTCTTATTTATCCCTTAAGGCCTAGCCTATATGGTATTCACTCCAATCTGCTGCTGACAAGTAATTGCTCCTTTTTGTGCCTTACATAGCATGACTTTTGTGCCTTGTCATTAATATTTATTTTATTATTTAATATTTATTAAATATTTTAATATTTAATTTCATATCTTGGTGAACTGTGTGGATGTCTATATCCCTACTAAACTAGATGGTCCATTAGGGTGGAGACTTTGTTCTTAACCACTGTAATGAGAGTTTAGCTCATTGTTTATTGATGAACAACTCCTTGGCTAGAGTGGTAAAGTGAAAAGTGAAAGTGTTAGTCACTCAGCTGTGTCCAACTCTTTTCAACCCTAGGGACTGTAGCTCACCAGGCTTCTCTGTCCATGGAATTCTCCAGGCAAAAGTACTGGAGTGGGTAGCTATTCCCTTCTGCAGAGCAGTAAAAGAGAGGCCTGAAAGATAGGGCACCTTGGGATTAGGTTAGGGAGTCCCTGAAGTCTCTTGCAGGCAGCATATATTTGGGTCTTGAGTTTTTTGGCATCCAGCTGCTCTATGCTTTTTGATTATTGAGTTCAAACCATTTACTTTTAGGGTAATTATTGATATTTACCTGCCTCCTGAGAAATCTGTATGCAGATCAAGAAACAACAGTTAGAACCAGACATGGAAAAATGGACTGATTCCAAATTGGAAAAGGAGTACATCAGGGCTGTATAGTGTCACCTTGCTTGTTTAAGTTATATTCAGAGTACATCATGTGAAATGCCAGGCTGGATGAAGCACAGCTGGAATCAAAATTGCAGGAAGAAATATCAATAACCTCAGATATGCAGATGACACCACCCTTATGGCAGAAGGCGAAGAGGAACTAAAGATCCTCTTGATGAAACTGAAAGAGGAGAGTGGAAAAGCTGGCTTAAAACTCAACATTCAGAAAACTAAGATCATGGCTTCTGGTCCCATCACTTCATGGCAAATAGATGGGGAAATAATGGAAACAGTGGCAGACTTTATTTGGGGGGGCTCAAAAATCACTGCAGAGGTGAAAAAAAATCACTGCAGAAATTAAAAGACCCTTGCTCCTTGGAAGAAAAGTTATGACAAACCTAGACAGAATATTAAAAAGCAGAGACATGACTTTACTGACAAAGGTCCCTATAGTCAAAGCTGTGATTTTTCCAGTAGTCATGTATGGATGTGAGAACTGGACCATAAAGAAAGCTGAGCGCCAAAGAATTGATGTTTTTGAACTGTGGTGTTGGAGAAGACTCTTGAGAGTCCTTTGGACAGCAAGGAGATCCAACCAGTCAATCCTAAAGGAAATCAGAGCTGAATATTCACTGGAAGGATTGATGCTGAAGCTGAAGCTATAATACTTTGGCCACCTGATGCAAAGAACTGACTCATTGGAAAAGACCCTGATGCTGGGAAAGATTGAAGGTGGGAGGAGAAGGGGACAACAGAGGATGACATGGTTGGATGACATCACTGACTTGATGGACATGAGTTTGAACATGTTGTTGATGGTCAGGGAAGCCTGGCGTGGTGCAGTCCATGGGGGTTGCAAAGAGTCAGACACGACTGAGTGACTGAACTGAAGTAAACTGATTGATGTTTAAGGACTCTATAATGATGTCTCACTAATTGCTTTCTGACCATTTGGTATTTCCACTATTTTTTTTCTCCTTCCAACCTTTGTGAATTGGTGATTTTCCATGGTGGTATGTCTAATTTTTCTCTCTTTATGTTGTATAAATCTATTATAGGTTTTTGTGTTATGGTTACCATGTGATTACACGTGCATGCTTGTCTCTTCAGTTATTTCCCACTCTTTGCAACCCTAGGGACTGTAGTCTGCCAGGCTCTTCTGTACATGGGATTCTCCAGGCAAGGATACTGGACTGGGTTGCCATACCCTCCTCCAGGGAACTTTCTCCACCCAGGGATCTAACATGAGTCTCCTGCATTGCAGGCAGATTCTTTACCACTGAGCTGCTGGGGAAGCCCATGGTTACTATGAGACTTACCCAAAACATAGATAAAATAATCTATTTTATCCTGATAGAAACTTAACTTCAATTGCATATAAAAACTTCACTTTTTTGCTTCCTTCCTTTTATGACTTTGATGTCACAATTTATCTCTTTTTATACTGTGTATTTGTTAAGTTACAGTGGCTATAGTTATTTTAAAACTTGTGTTTAACTTTTGTACTATAGTTAAGTGGTTAACATACCCTCATGTTACAGAATTAGTCTTTTTTTGAGTTTTAAAAAAATGTTTATTTATTTATTTTTGGCTGTGCTAGATCTTCGTTGCTACGCAGGCTTCTCTCTAGCTGTGGAGAGCAGGGGCTACTCTCTAGTTGCAGTGCACGAGCGTCTCATTGCAGTGGCTTCTCTTGTTGTGGAGCATGGGCTATAGGGCACATGGGCTACAGTGGTTGCAGCGCATGGGCTCAGTAGTTGCAGTTCCCAGGCTCTGAAGCACAGGCTCAGTAGTTGTGGCCCATGGGCTTAGCTGCTTTGCAGCATGCGGGATCAAACCCATGTCTCCTGCATTGGCAGACGGATTCTTTACTACTAAGCCACGAAGAAGCCCAGAATTAGCCTTCTAAATCTGACTATATATTTATCTTTACCAGTATGCTATGCATTTTCATATGTTTTCATGTCTAATTAGAATCTCTTCATTTCTGCTTGAAGAATTCCTTTCAGCATTTCTTGCAAGGTAGGATAAAGTCTCTCAGAAAGTTTTTGTCTGGAAAAGTCTTTTTTCTCGTTCTTATCTGAAGGATATTCTTGCTGGATAAAGTATTCCTGACTGGCATTTTTTTCTTTTAAAACTTTGACTATATCAGTCCACTTTCTCCTGGCCTATAGGGTTTCTGCTGAGAAATTTACTGATAGCCTAATGGAGGTTCTTTTGGAATTTACAACCTTTATTCCTTTGCTGGTTTTCAGATTATACTTGTCTTTGATTTTTGACAGTTTCATTATAATGTACCTTGGAGAAGGCCTTTTTGCACTGAGATACTGGAGTAATCTATTTGCTTTGTGAACTTGTATGTCTAAGTCTCTCCCCAGGCTTGGGAAATTCTCAACAACTTTTTTTTCTTTAAATAGCCTTTCTGCCCCTTTCTCCCCTCTTCTCCATCTGGAACTTCAATTATTCTAATATTTGTACATGATGTCCCATAGATTATGCAGGCTTTCTTCTCTCTTTTTCATTCGTTTTACTTTGTTCTCCTTTGACTGGATTATTTCAAAGTTTCCATCCTTTAAGATCTTTGATTCATTCTATCTTTAGTCTGTTCTGCTGCAGACACCCTCTATTGCATTTTTCATTACCTTCATTGGCTTCTTCAGCTCTGGACTTTCTGTTTGGTTCTTTTCAATTATTTCTATTTTCACTAAAAGTCTCATTTTGTTCAGGTATTGTTTTTCAGATTTCACTGAATCGTACTTTTTGGTCACTCATTGAGTTTCCTCAAACAGCTACCTTGAATTCTTTATCAGATAAACTGCAAAATTCCATTTCTTTGAATTTGCATGCTGGAGGATTATTGTGATCTTTTGATAATAACGAGTTTCCTTGATTGTTCATGTTCCTGGGTGGGGGGTTGCATTTCTGTTCTTGCCTTTGAGGTGGCAGATACCTCCTCAAAACTTTACTTACTGACTTCTGGTGGCAGGTTTTTTTGTTGGTCCAGCTTATGTGAGCTGCTTTTTCCAGCCGTGTATGGACATACCTGCTTCACTCCTCTTGCTCCCTCTTGTGGCAGAATTCTTAAATTTTATGTCTTTTCTGGTTCTTACAACTCACTAGTTCGCTGTTGACAACCTTCCTTTTCTTTTCCAGAAGGTGACGCTAAAACTCAAGTTTGTGGGTTCTCTCTTGCCCACAGACCCTGGCCAGTTTTCTGAAGGGACTCCCTGTTCAGGTGAGCTTGCTTTCTCTACTGCACTGAGGAACAGGCACCAGGAGTCAGCTGCGGAGTGTGAGGAAGTGCTGGTTTAGCTCTCAGGGCCTTGAGGGTGCCCATGGGCCAGGTTGGGTTATCCTTGGATGAGGTTTTTCTAGCATCTCACAAGTAAGCTTCCTGCTGGAGTCCTGATAGTAGTCAGCAGGAATCTCACTCCCTTAATTAGTCCTTTGATATTGCCTTCTGCCTCCTTGATCTTCTCTCTCCCTCAAGTCATGGGGGTCCAACCTCAATGATCTGGGTGCCACAGGACAGTAACCGGCTTTTCCAGCAGTGTTCCACATAGCTGAGGTAGCCAGGCACTCACCCACCATTCTCCCATTTCCTCCATGGGGTAGGTCACCACTGGCTAGTTCAGCTTCACAGCTGTGCTGCTTTGGAGGCCAGGCAAAGCTCTTCTTCTCTGTGATACATCAAAACATATTCTTTTTTGTTCAAATGAAGAGCTGTAATCTCTCTTTGGGAAAGCTGGACTTTTATTAAGTCTATCTTGGTGTTCCTCTACCAGAATCATGACGGACTATGGCTACTTCATAAGCTCCTGTTCCACTGCTGGCACCAAGGTATGTCTGCCTATTACCCAATGCACAGACTCCTCCTCAGCCCCTTGAAGTATTGTGTTGAATCCCACAGAGGTACTTTTGTTCATAGATAGATGCCTAATTAAATTGTTTAAAAGGAAGGGGACAAAAGTGGGTTGTCTTACGATGCTGACATCATTCTCTTGCTTCTGTCTACTATGAATTGGAAGGGAACTTATAATCCACCTAATTAAACTTCTCTGGTTTAAACATAAGGAAACTGAAACATAGTAACTTGAAACAGTTTGGTGTACATGCAAGTGAAAGTGAAGTTGCTCAGTTCAGTTCAGTTCAGTCCCTGAGTAGTGTCCGACTCTTTTCGACCCCATGAATCGTGGCACGCCAGGCCTCCCTGTCCATCACCAACTCCCGGAGTTCACTCAGACTCACGTCCATCGAGTCAGTGATGCCATCCAGCCATCTCATCCTCTGTCGTCCCCTTCTCCTCCTGCCCCCAGTCCCTCTCAGCATCAGAGTCTTTTCCAAAGAGTCAACTCTTCACATGAGGTGGCCAAAGTACTGGAGTTTCAGCTTTAGCATCATTCCTTCCAAAGAACACCCAGGACTGATCTCCTTTAGAATGGACTGGTTGGATCTCCTTGCAGTCCAAGGGACTCTCAAGAGTATTCTCCAGCACCACAGTTCAAAAGCATCAATTCTTCGGTGCTCAGCCTTCTTCACAGTCCAACTCTCACATTCATACTTGACTACTGGAAAAACCATAGCCTTGACTAGATGGACCTTAGTCGGCAAAGTAATGTCTCTGCTTTTGAGTATGCTCTCTAGGTTCGTCATAACTTTTCTTCCAAGGAGTAAGCATCTTTTAATTTCATGGCTGCAGTCACCATCTGCAATGATTTTGGAGACCCCCAAAAATAAAGTCTGACATTGTTTCCACTATTTCCCCATCTATTTGCCATGAAGTGATGGGACTGGATGCCATGATCTTAGTTTTCTGAATATCGAGCTTTAAGCCAACTTTTTCACTCTCCACTTTCACTTTCATCAAGAGGCTTTTTAGCTCCTCTTCACTTTCTGCCATAAGGGTGGTGTCATCTGCATATCTAAGGTGATATTTCTCCCGGCAATCTTGATTCCAGCTTATGCTTCTTCCAGCCCAGCGTTTCTCATGATGTACTCTGCATATAAGTTAAATAAGGAGGGTGACAATATACAGCCTTGATGTACTCCTTTTCCTATTTGGAACCAGTCTGTTGTCCCATGTCCAGTTCTAACTTCTGGTCTAACTTCCTGACCTGCATATAGGTTTCTCAAGAGGCAGGTATGGGGTCTGGTATTCCCATCTCTTTCAGAATTTTCCACAGTTTATTGTGATCCACACAGTCAAAAGCTTTCGCATAGTCAATAAAGCAGAAATAGATGTTTTTCTGGAACTCTCTTGCTTTTTTCATGATCCAGCGGATGTTGGCAATTTGATCTCTGGTTCCTCTGCCTTTTCTAAAAGCAGCTTGAACATCTGGAAGTTCACAGTTCACGTACTGTTGAAGCCTGGCTTGCAGAATTTTGAGCATTACTTTACTAGCGTGTGAGATGAGTGCAATTGTGCGGTAGTTTGAGCATTCTTTGGCAATGGCTTTCTTTGGGATTGGAATGAAAACTCAGCCATGTCCAGTTCTTTTCCACTCGGTGGACTGTAACTAGTTAGGCTCCTCTGTCCATGGGATTCTCCAGGCAAGAACACTGGAGTGGGTTGCCATTTCCTTCTCCAGGGAATCTTCCCGACCCAGGGATCAAACTCAGGTCTCCTGCATTGCAGGCAAATTCTTTACTGTCTGAGTCACCAGGAAATCCCAAGTAAGCAGTTTAAAAAAAAAATAGCCTACAAGAGATTCCTTCCATTGCTACCTAAACCGAAGTTTCCCAAGTTTAATACAAAATTTTTACACATTTCAGTGTGTGAGACAAAATTGATGGCATTCTGGAACCTATGAGGAGCAATACCCTGATGGCCAAAGTCAAAACTCTAAAATATGAAGGAATTCCTTTGCAGTCCAGTGAGTGGGACTCTGAGCTTTTATTGCCAATGGTGTGGGATCCCCTGATTGGGGATCTAAGGCCCCACAGGCTGTGAGACAAAAAAAAAAAAAAAAGAGGTTCCCCTTCAATTCAGGCCCTCATTGCTTTATATCTGATTTTATAAAAACCTTCCTTCCTAGCTTGTTTCCTTGCTTTCATAGTTTCCTCTCTATAAATTCATCTCATAGATCTCTAAGATCATGTGCCACCTCCCTAACCTAAAATGAATGTCTCATTTCATCAGTCACTTAATTTAAAACTCCTGACTATCCTTCACTGGTTTCCAGAATAGAACAATGATTAAAGGATAAGAGACAGGTCTAGATTCAAATCATGGCTCTTCCCTGTCATTTTCTTTGATATTGCAAGCTGTGTTTCAAGTAACTCACTTAAACACTATGATCTTTGATTTATACAACTGATGAATGGGGATGAGAGTTTAAGATTTAGATACTAGAGTTCAGTTAAATTTAAAAATCTCCCTTCCACATAGCTTAATTACTTGAATAGTTAATGAAAAGAGCAACTTTTTAAAGCAGCAAAAGCATATCAACAGCCATCAAACAAGGGGAAAAGTCATGTCATAACCTTCAAAAATTGGGGACTATCAAAGAAAAATACACAAGTTTCCAAAAATGTACAGAACAAAGCTCAGAGCAGTATGGCAAGCCTTTTAACATCAACCTCCAAACTACGTAGGGAAGATAAATGAACAAGATCCTGAAAACTTTAAACCACCCTCCCAACCTGCCTTGAAACCTGGGAAAGAGAGATTCCGATGAGATATGAAGACAAAGAACTTTGCAAAGGTGCCAAAGTTTTACCCTAACTACCTGTTTGTCCTGCCAGAAAAGGGAACCTTTTGACTCTCTTTCAGCTGGGGGAAAATGGAGAGGATAGCAGAGCAATCATAAACAGCCAGAGTTGATTATTTCCAACAATAAATGGGGATTTAGCAGAAAGGAAGAAAAAAAAAAAGGGAATAATTAGGACAAGAGTCTCTGAGGGAGGCAAAGTAGAGAAGAGGCATTCTTAATGCCTGAAGGGAAGTAACCTACACATGTGTTATTGATACAGGACAGAACTCTCCTTTTCGACTCATGTTTTCCTCGGAGGAAGACAGAGTGGAGGTTGGGAGGAAGAGAAATTGCTGATTGGAAGAAATGGGTGTTTGTGGAAAGGAAAAATTGATAGCATTGAAGTAGACTCCAGTAAAAAAAAAAAAACTAAACTAAACAAAACAAAATTTTAGATTAACTTTACTAAAGGAAACAAAGAAGTCAGGGCTCCAAGATGACCAGAAAGAATAATCCAAAACCCATTGATATTCTTAGTGTGATAGAAATAAACCCCAGAGGCGGACAGAGTTTAGCATAGGAAACATTTTACGAAATCTCAGGAGGGCAGAGTGCAGGTATCCCAGCAAAGGCTGTACACAGCCACAGCTGAGCTCTTCCCTCCCCTCTGAACCTAAGGTAATAGCTGCTGCTGTTGCTAAGTCGCTTCAGTCGTGTCCGACTCTGTGCGACCCCATAGACGGCAGCCCACCAGGTTCCCCCGTCCCTGGGATTCTCCAGGCAAGAACACTGGAGTGGGTTGCCATTTCCTTCTCCAAAGCATGAAAGTGCAAAGTGAAAGTGAAGTCACTCAGTCGTGTCCAACCCTCAGCGACCCCATGGACTGCAGCCTTCCAGGCTCCTCCGTCGATGGGATTTGCCAGGCAAGAGTACTGGAGTGGGTTGCCATTGCCTTCTACGAAGGTAATAGCTAAACAAGTGGAATTCATCCGCACTATAGCAAAGCAAATAGAAGCTGTTCATATGCCATATAAAAAATATGAAAAGAAAGGGCACAATAACTTTGCAAACACATATTGGCAAAAATAAATAAATATGAGAAAGGAGAACACAGATGAAGAAAGCATTCTGGAAGTTAGCAGAGCCCCAAAAAGAAAATATTCTTCCTCATACAGACATTAATGAGAACATAAAATTAATTTTAAAAGTAAGGTGTAAAGCAGTATTAAAGATTAAAAGGGAGAATGCAAATCTCAGAAAAACTGAGAACCATGTAATACTGTATTAGCACTAAAAAAGCTAGAAATCACAGAGATAGCTCTATTGAGTGTAATTTCAAACTCCAAACCCATTCTAATTTAAATTTCTTCTAGCCACTAAGCCACAGTGAAGAATCCACCCACCAAACAGGAGATGCAGGTTCAATCCCTAGGTCAGGAAGATTCCTTGAAGAAGGAAATGGCAACCCACTCCAGTATTCTTCCCTGGGAAATCTCGTGGACAGAGGAGCCTGGCAGGCTACAGTCTATGGAGCTGCAAGAGTCAGATACTCAGCGACTAAACAACAACATCCTCTAACCCATGTGGAATAGCAGGTCAAAATTAGCTTGTCTTCTTTTCTGGCTCCATCTCATCAATTTTCTAGTCGCTGTTTCTAATATCTGGTGGGTGGGAGGGTAAGTAATGGGTGTGTGTATGTGTGTGTGTGTGTGTGTGTTCGTTGCTCAGCGGTGTCCAACACTGGGACCCCGTGGACTGTAGCCCGCCAGACTCCTGTGTCCATGGAGTTCTCCAGGCAAGAATACTGGAGTCGGTAGCCGTTTCATTCTCCAGGGGATCTTCCCGACCCAAAGATCAAACCAGGGTCTCCTTCATTTGAAACAGATTCTTTCCTGTCTGAGTTACTAGGGAAGCCCCACTGGGGTCATGGGGCACAGTTTTTGTGGAGGTACAGTTGTAATCTACCGACAGGACCCTCTAGGTGGCAGTAGTCAATTGCTTACTATGGGGTACTTTTGTCAGTTCTTTATAAATTCCATGGTTACCTGGTCTGCCCTTCTTTCTCTCTGGCTCCTGGATTTCTGGAACCTATTCTCCGTTCCTGCTCCTTAGGTAGCACACATGGTTCGTATCATTTCCACAGAGTCCTTACCAAACCTCAAAAACATACACCTTTATCCCACTATGGGAGGAAGCACAGTCCAGTCTCAACGTAACCACCTGTGTGTTCAGCTACCAGGTGGGGCCATTCTAGCCACAGCATCCCACCTTTAGAATAATCATTGATAAGACCCTTACATTCCTAGAGATGTGCATAAAACTCACCAAGTAGACTCCTAAAAAAAAAAAAATTCTCCTTGACTTGAAAAGAGGAGGCATCTATCATATTCTGTACCTTTTAGTAGCATATTAGCAGTAGCAATCATACAGGGGAGTTTGTCAGGTCTAAGTTTGAGAATAGGTAAAAAGACAGCTTGGCCTCCGTTCAAGTTTTCTTTCTTTTTTGTTATTCAAGGTTTCTTTTACTTCTGTTTACTCCCAAAGCAGTAAATACATTGCTGTTGATAAAAACAAAATAAAAAAGAGGTCAGAGAATGCAGCTACCTTGCTTTAAATACATTCCACAGAAGTTCATTCAAAGTTCATTGGAACTGGCAGCCTGCCAGTTTTCCAGGTTGGAAAAGAATGTGGACCTCATAACAGCCAGATCAACATCCAGAAACAACTTAGAACACCAGTGTGCAGGGTACTAAGTCGCTTCAGTCATGTCTGACTCCGTCTGACCCCACAGATTAGCTTGCCAGACTCCTCGGTCCATGGGTTCTCCAGGCAAGAATACTGGAGTGGGTTGCCATGCCCTCCTCTAAGGGATCGTCCTGACCCAGGGAATGAACCAGCATCTCTTATGTCTCCTATTTTGGCAGGTGGGTTCTTTACCACTAGTGCTACCTCGGAAGCCCAACAGAAGGCAATAATTCTGTTATGCCGAGAGCCACATTCTCCAAGGCTGAAATTCTTGTCATACTGGCACCTAGCAAATGCCTCTTCTCTGAGCAAGTTCTGAGTGCTTAGAAGTTTCTATTTGTGTCTGTTTATAGCATATTGAAAAGCAGAGACATTACTTTGCCAACTAAGGTCCATCTAGTCAAGGCTATGGTTTTTCCAGTGGTCATGTATAGATGTGAGAGTTGGACTGTGAAGAAAGCTGAGCGCCGAAGAATTGATGCTTTTGAACTGTGGTGTTGGAGAAGACTCTTGAGAGTCCCTTGGACTGCAAGGAGATCCAACCAGTCCATTCTGAAGGAGATCAACCCTGGGATTTCTTTGGAAGGAATGATGCTAAAGCTGAAACTCCAGTACTTTGGCCCCTCATGCGAAGAGTTGACTCACTGGAAAAGACTCTGATGCTGGGAGGGATTAGGGGCAGGAGGAGAAGGGGACAACAGAGGATGAGATGGCTGGATGGCATCACCGACTCGATGGATGTGAGTCTGAGTGAACTCCGGGAGTTGGTGATAGACAGGGAGGCCTGGCGTGCTGCTATTCATGGGGTCGAAAAGAGTCGGACACGACTGAGCAACTGAGCTGAGCTGAGCTGAGCTGAGGGGATTTCTACCATAGAGGAATACATTCTTCTCCTTCCCCTTCCAGACGGAGTAGAAGGTGAGTGAAATGCAAAATACTCTGTCATCTCTTCTCCAAAGAAACCTCTTTCTCTTCAACCTCAGCTTTGTGTATAGACTGAAACTCAGTGAACAGCCAAAACTGGCAGATCTAGGGCCTTCCTGGTGGCTCAGTGGAGCAGATGCAGGAGAGACACAGATTTGATCCCTGGTCA
This sequence comes from Oryx dammah, assembly GCF_014754425.2. Classification (NCBI taxonomy): domain Eukaryota; kingdom Metazoa; phylum Chordata; class Mammalia; order Artiodactyla; family Bovidae; genus Oryx; species Oryx dammah. The sequence continues at coordinate 67,129,177 of NW_024070212.1, read as the reverse complement.
GCGAGGATCCCACGTGCCTCGAAGCAACTAAGCCATGGGCCACAACTATTGAGCCTGTGTTCTAGAGACCAGGAACCACAACTACTGGGCCCTTGTGCCTCAACTATGAGGCCCACACACCCGACAGTCCAAGGGAAATCACCGCAATGAGAATTCCGTGCACAGCAAGAGACAGAAGTCCTGGCTTGTCACAAAGTAATAAAAAAACAATAAAGCAAAGCAAAGCGCAAAGTTTAATGACATATTTATATTGCAATCAGTTAAGACTACTGTCCATCACTTTCTTTATTTTTTTAAATTGTATTTATTTTTTTATTAGCCGCACTGGGTTTTTATTGCTGCATGGTCTTTATTGGTGCTTCCCTACCAACTGACCTACTTAAAAAAAAAAAAGTAATGGACAGTAGTCTGAGCTGATTTCAGTGTAAATATTTGTCTTTTAAAAAGCTGACAGAACTAGTTTAGGACCATATACTTAGAATGTTCTACATGAATGGTCTGGTACCTATCTTTAAAATTAGAAGCATATATCATTTTGTTGTCAGCTTTAGAGGCCTCCAATAGAGCATCTTGTTGTTTTTCTACCATACTGTGTTATGTGTCGACATTATCCTGACTTATGTTATTACTGATAGGGTATTTGTGATTTCTTTCAGGCAGAGACTGTATCACCCATTCTTACTTTCTCCACAATGCCTAGGATGGCACCTTGCTCACTGAAAACAGTTTATAAATGCTTGAGAAACTGAATTTAATTTTAAGAAAGGACCAATTTTTTCCCCTTTCTCCTTTTACCCGTGAACATACTACCCACCTTTCAGTGATGGAATAAGACTACCTTTTCCATGAAGTGTTTCAGCTTCATTTCAACCCCATTAATTTCTCCTTGTCTCTGAACTCCTCTAAAACTGTTAATATGATGTTTTGTATCATCCTCCAAATTTTTATTTATCTTAATTCTTCAGGGAGACCTTAAGTTCCTCAAATGAGTCATCTTACACTTATTTCTTTAGAGAAGGCCTTCACTAACGTTTAATAAACCCTCAAATAAACACCATGTTAAATCAGATATGTATCTCATCTACATATATTTGAGAAAAGACCACTCCTTTTTTGGCTTGTGTTTTATATTGCCCTGATCTAATGAAATTCAGACAAGTATCACCATCAGAAGATGTTAGAGCAAGAGGGGACTTCAGCAATTAGCAGTTCTGCACAGTTTACCCCATTTTCATGTAGCATTACATTACAAAGCCTGCCTCCCTTCACCCTCTGCTGGCCATTCTAGTAACTGCACCTTCTTGCACCTCATTTCAGAAGGACTGTTTCTCCAAGTTCCTGAATTGTCTAAAGTCAATTTTTTTATTCTACAAAATATAATACCGTTTGTTTATGCTCCAGAAAAATTGAAACTCTACCATTCATAGGTAATATTCATTTAGGCATTTGGGTTCTGGAGCCAGATTTCCTGTGTCCATAAGCCAGATCTTCCATTTCATGGCTTGGGTTTAACATCCTAACATCTCTGGTCCCAGTTTCCTGATCTGACAAAATGAGAATAATAATAATAATGACTTTCTTAAGATTGGAGGCTCAGTGAATTAATGCTGGCATAATACTTGGGATAGTACCTGGGAAAAAGCAAGTTCTCAGTATTCTTATTGTTTGGTGGTGGTGGTAGTTATGTTCAATAACCTTCATGCCAAAGACAAAAGTTTTTTATTTGTTTGTTCTAGAATACCAAGCTCCTAAAAAAAGGTATTTTTCTAGGATACCTTTTAGGATACACTTCTCTATCTTTAGATTCCCAGCACTGTGCACTGTGCTTGGGACATAGTAATTGCTCAGCAAAGTTTTGTTAAACGCAATGTATGAATAAGTGATTATTAAGAATATAGTCTTTGGACTCAGACTGCTGCTGCCGCTGCTGCTAAGTCGCTTCAGTCGTGTCCGACTCTGCGACCCCATAGACGGCAGCCCACCAGGGTCCCCCGTCCCTGGGATTCTCCAGGCAAGAACTCAGACTACTTGAGTTCAAATTCTAGTTCTGCCAGTTGAGACTTAACTTTCTATACTATTATCACATACATAAAATGATAATGATTACAGCTCCTTCTTCATGAGACTGTTGAAAGAATTAAATTATTGTATTCATGGAAAACACATTAAAATCTGATGCACTGTTAATTATTCATAAATGTTCAATGATACTATTTGTAAAGATTTCCCAAAGTAATGTGCACAAAAAATGTCACCTGACATTTCGGTAAACAAAGAATGTTGCAGTCGAAAAGCCATCAGCCTCTGGAGTCACCTGGTGCACGCTGAGGGGATTCAGGGTGGGGAAAAAACAGGATATTGGTCCTAGACAGTGAAGGTGCATATCAAAGGAATAATTTCAATGAGCCCATACTGTAGAAAAGCACAAAATTCATTAACTTGAGACATCTGGGTTATAACTGGGTTATAACTAGCAGTAATCTTTTGATGTTCAACTACCTGTTGTTTTTTGTTTTTCTGCAAAAACTTCTATCTATCCTGCCTCCTTCTTTACTTCTTTGAAACAGTTCCTTAGAGTTGAGAGGCTGTTTGGAGGCTATAACCTTCAGTAATGCCCTGAAGAAAACATAATTTTCAAAATTTAGGTTGTGTGTGTTTTTTAGTCAACAGTTTTGTTCATTAAGCAGATGTGTAAGAGCATTGACAGAACTGAGTCTGAATTCTGACTCATTAGAAATAGAGTCTCGAACACATTTGTTGTATAGTAAATGTCGTAGAAATTAACGTTAACAAATGTGAAACTGAGCAGGCCCTCCTGGGTACAAAAGGTTTTCCTTGTCCTCTGTTTCTTATTTGTAGAAAAAGACTGCAAACTCCTAGACCTTTCCTGAGTTCTAGAAGGTAGATTCAGACAGTTACTAGTCAGGAAAGAAAGGGAATGCAGAAGCAAAGAAAAAGTAGTCAAGAAATAATTGTTCTTCAGTCACTACTTTGGGTACAACTCTTTGTCATCCCATGGACTCTACCCCATCAGGCTCCTCTGTCCATAGGATTTCCCAAGCAAGCATACTGAAGTGGGTTGCTGTTACCTTCTTCAGGGAATCTTTCTGACCCAGGGATCAAACCTGTCTCCTGTTTGGTAGGTGAATTTTTACCACTGAGCCACCTGGGAAGCCCCAAGAAAGAATAGTACAGCAGTAAAGTGGAGTCCTTGCTACTCCTGAAGTGAAATACATGACAGTGTATCTTTGAGTTCTTCTATAGGAATTGAGGGGTTTCCCTGGTGGATGAACAGTGAAGAATCTGCCTGCCAATGCAGAAGATTTGTGTTTGATCCCTGGGTCAGGAAGATCCCCTGGAGAAGGAAATGCAACCCACTCCAGTATTCTTGCCTGGGAAACCCCATGGGCAGAGGAGCCTAGTGGGCTACAGTTCATGGGCTCACAAAAGAATTGGATACGACTTAGCAACTCAAAGCACAACATAGGAACTAAGGCCCCTATCCAGGTGGAGTTTCATGACTTCAGACTGAGAACAAGATTCCTGGAACATCACTGTTATCTCACCACTAATCAACCCTCTGGGAGCTCAGGTGTTTTGAGCATAAGTTGTCTGTACTTGCTGGGACCTTCAATAAACACTGTACTTTCCTTCACTACAATCCTGTGTCAGTAAGTTGGCATTGTTGGTTGGCAGGTGAGCAGACCAAAGTTTGGTTTCATAACAGATGCTTTGATGATTTATGAGTAGAAAAGATCAATGTGGGCTGCAGCAATAATATTTCCTGAAAGAAACTATAGGGGAGCAGAATTTGCCACCCTGAAATACATGTCCTTGGCATATTAATTGATTCAAGCTGGTTATTTTCTGAATAACAGCAGACAGGGGAAGCGACCTGAAAACCAAGCAGGAGTTGCCTTTTTGCAAGGAATATTTGTAAGGAAAATCTCCTTTTGTAAGGAGATTCTGTAAGGTGTCTCCCTCTCAGAATCCACCTGCAATGCAGGAGACCCTAGTTCAATTCCTGGGTCTGGAAGATCCACTGGAGAAGGGATAGACTACCCATTCCAGTATTCTTGGGCTTTCCTTGTGGCTCAGCTGGTAAAGAATCTGCCTGCAATGCAGGAGACCTGGGGTCGATCCCTGGGTTGGGACGATCCCCTGGGGAAGGGAAAGGCTACCCACTCCAGTATTCTGGCCTGGAGAATTCCATGGATACAGTCCATGGGATTGCAAAGAGTTGGACACGACTGAGAGACTTTCACTTTTACTTTTCACTCCCTTTCAGTGGCTTCCCTGCTGACACAGTGGTAAAGAATCCAGTTGCCAATACAGGAGGCACGGGTTCCATCCCTGAGCTGGGAAGATTCCATAGAGAAGGAAATGGTGACCCACTCCAATATTCTTGCCTGGGAAATCCCACAAACAGAAGAACCTGGCAGGCTGCAGTCCATGGGGTGGCAAAAGATCCGGACATGACTTAGCAACTAAAAAACAATAACAATAACTTCCTCTCAACACCTGGGAGAGGAGGATGACCAAATCTCTAGAAATTTTTATCAGTGGAGAAGGCAAGGATGTAAACCCTCATCACAGTCATCCACGTTGACTGTGCTTTTCCTGGTAATCTCCTATAACTAACACTCCTCTCACTCAGCATCCTCTTTTGTCTTGAACTGAGGGTGTTGTTTAAGGTGAGGATGAGGTAGAGATTACTAGGCAGTCAGTGTAGAACTCTGAGACCTCAGTCTTGTTTTGAGTAAACATCCCACTCCATTGTCCTTAATTCCTGGAATGTGTCTTTGGTCTGATGGATTATTGGCACTGATGGATCCAGGGAAGGGCAGTAATTAAATTCTGTTCCATATGGTTGAGGGAAAAACAAGTGGTGATGATTAATCTTAAGCCCATACATCTGGTCCATGGTAAAATGGCCAGAGGGCATGAAAAAGTGGGGAGACAATCCAAGGATTAAGGTAGCTTTAGGTGAGTGATCACACCATTGTGATTAACTGGGTCGTGAAGATCTTTTTTGTATGGCTCTTCTGTGTATTCTTGATGCTTTGTTTGTAGTGATGCTTTCTAAGGCCCACTTGACTTCACTTTCCAAGATGTCTGGCTCTAGATTAGTGATCACATCATCATGATTATCTGGGTCATGAAGATCTTTTTTGTACAGTTCTTCTGTGTATTCTTGCCACCTCTTCTCAATATCTTCTGCTTCTGTTAGGTCCATACCATTTCTGTCCTTTATCGAGCCCATCTTTGCATGAAATGTTCCCTTGGTATCTCTAATTTTCTGGAAGAGATCTCTAGTCTTTCCCATTCTGTTGTTTTCCTCTATTTCTTTGCATTGATTGCTGAGGAAGGCTTTCTTATCTCTCCTTGCTATTCTTTGGACCTCTGCATTCAAATGGGTATATCTTTCCTTTTCTCCTTTGCTTTTCACTTCTCTTCTTTTCACAGCTATTTGTAAGGCCTCCCCAGACAGCCATTTTGCTTTTTTGCATTTCTTTTCCATGGGGATGGTCTTGATCCCTGTCTCCTGTACAATGTCATGAACCTCCGTCCATAGTTCATCAGGCACTCTGTCTATCAGATCTAGACCCTTAAATCTATTTCTCACTTCCACTGTATAATCATAAGGGATTTGATTTAGGTCATACCTGAATGGTCTAGTGGTTTTCCCTACTTTCTTCAATTTAAGTCTGAATTTGGCAATAAGGAGTTCATGATCTGAGCCACAGTCTGCACCTGGTCTTGTTTTTGCTGACTGTATAGAGCTTCTCCATCTTTGGCTGCAAAGAATATAATCAATCTGATTTTGGTGTTGACCATCTGGTGATGTCCATGTGTAGAGTCTTCTCTTGTGTTGTTGGAAGAGGGTGTTTGCTATCACCAGTGCGTTCTCTTGGCAAAACTCTATTAGCCTTTGCCTTGCTTCATTCTGTAATCCAAGGCCAAATTTGCCTGTTACTCCAGATGTTTCTTGACTTTCTACTTTTGCATTCCAGTCCCCTATAATGAAAAGGACATATTTTTTGGTTGTTAGTTCTACAAGGTCTTGTAGGTCTTCATAGAACCGTTTAATTTCCACTTCTCCAGTGTTACTGGTTGGGGCATAGACTTGGATTACCGTGATATTGAATGGTTTGCCTTGGAAATGAACAGAGATCATTCTGTTGTTTTTGAGATTGCATCCAGGTACTGCATTTTGGACTCTTTTGTTGACTATGATGGCTACTCCATTTCTTCTAAGGGATTCCTACCCGCAATAGTAGACATAATGGTCATCTGAGTTAAATTCACCCATTCCAGTCCATTTTAGTTCACTTATTCCTAGAATGTCAACAGTCACTCTTGCCATCTCCTGTTTGACCACTTCCATTTTGCCTTGACTCATGGACCTGACATTCCAGATCCCTATGAAATATTGCTCTTTACAGCATCGGACCTTGCTTCTATCACCAGTCACATCCACAACTGGGTGTCATTTTTGCTTTGTCTCCATCCCTTCATTCTTTCTGAAGTTATTTCTCCACTATCTTCAGTAGCATATTGGGCATCTACCGACCTGGGGAGATCCTCTTTCAGTGTCCTATCTTTTTGCCTTTTCATACGGTTCATGGGGTTCTCAAGGCAAGAATACTGAATGGTTTGCCATTCCCTTCTCCAGTGGACCACATTCTGTTAGACCTCTCCAGCATTACCCATCCATCTTGGGTGGCCCCACATGGCCTAGTTCACGGAGTTAGACAAGTCTGTGGTCCATGTGATCAGATTGGCTAGCTGTCTGTGACTGTGGTTTCAGTCTGTCCGCCCTCAGATGCTCACTCTCAGTACCGTCTTACTTGGGTTTCTCTTACCTTGGATGTGGGGTATCTCTTCACAGCTGCTCCAGCAAAGCGCAGCCGCTGCTCCTTACCTTGGACGTTATCATATGACCTTGAGTTATCATGAAGTGAAGTGAGGTGAAGTGAAGTCGCTCAGTTGTGTCCAACTCTTTGCGACCCCATGGACTATAGCCTGTCAGGCTCCTTCGTCCATGGGATATTCCAGGCAACAATACTGGAGTGGGTTGCCATTTCCTTTTCCAGGGATCTTCGCCACCCAGGGATCGAACGCTTTTACTGTCTGAGCCACCAACAATTCCACTCCTAGGTATATACACATACATCCATATGTGTACATACATGTACAAATATGAAGCAGCATTATTCCTAATAGCCAAAAAGTGAAAAGCACACAAATGTCTATCAACTGATGAATGCATGAGTAAAATGTGGTATACATCAATGCAATAGAATATTATTCAGCCATAAAGAGGAATGAATGTATCAGTAGACACATTTAACATGGATAACCTTGAAAACATGATGTTAAGTGAAAAGAAACCAGTCACAAAAGACCACATATTTTATGATTCCATGTATATGAAATGTACAGATTTGGAAAATCTAGGGAAACAGAAAGTAGAGAGAAGGGAGGGAGAAGGTGGGAATGTGGAACGACTGCTAACAGGTATGGAGTTTCTTTTAGGGATGATGAAATGCTCTAACATTAGATAGTTGTGATGGTCATATAATCCTGTGAGTAGACTAAATACCATTACATTACATGGTCTTTAGTGCATTTTTAAAGTGTGAATTTTACAGTCTGTGAATTATATCTCAGTGACTCTTGAGAGTCCCTTGGACTGCTAGGAGATCCAACCAGTCCATTCTGAAGGAGATCAGCCCTGCGATTTCTTTGGAAGGAATGATGCTAAAGCTGAAACTCCAGTACTTTGGCCACCTCATTCGAAGAGTTGACTCACTGGAAAAGACTCTGATGCTGGGAGGGATTGGGGGCAGGAGGAGAAGGGGGCGACAGAGGATGAGATGGCTGGACGGCATCACTGACTCAATGGACGTGAGTCTGAGTGAACTCCAGGAGCTTGTGATGGACAGGGAGGCCTGGCAAAGAGTTGGACACGACTGAACGACTGAACTGAACTGAACTGAGGTTATAAAGAAAAACAAGAGAGAGGGGATGGAAGAGAGGCAGGTACTGTAGATAAGAGGAGAGGAAAGAAAATGAAAACACTGAGAAAAGCAAGAGCTGCTATTGGGAGTTTTCTCCACAATAAGGAATAAAGGAAGGGATAGAGAGACATTTAGATGTGATTTCAGAATGGAAGATAATAAATCAATAGAAGAGAAAGGGATTTAACAGATCATAACCATGGATTATAAAGAATGTCTACAATTTCCTTGGCGAGATGTAAGTAAAAGAGTACAATTCCTCTTATTTAATACTTTCATTTTTATACTATGCGCACATAACTCTGTAGAGACTGGGCTATGTGCAGCCTAACCCTTTATTAACATTATAAAAGAGGTCTGTACAACGCTGGTATATTTAAAATGGATAACAAACACAGACCTATTATATAGCACTTAGACCTTTGCTCAATGTTATATGGCAGCCTGGATGGGAGTGGGGTTTGGGGTAGAATGGATACATGTATATGTATGGCTGAATCCCTTTGCTGTTCACTTGAAACTATCACAACATTGTTAATCGGTTATACCCCAATACAAAGTTAAAAGTTCAAAAAAAAAAAAAAAAAAGGTTTGTACAAAGAGCATACAGGAGAAATTATTTTATTTGACAGATAGCTCTGGGAATTTCACCAAACGTGACATTTGAGCTGCCTTTCCTTAGGACAAATAAAAATCAGATGGAGATCCAAGAGGCAGGGTATTATGTACAGAGGGATTAGTTCATGCAAAAACATGTTAGAGAAGTACGAGAAATAGGAGGTGGAGCAGTCAGATGGGCTAGAAATTAAAAGTTCTTTCCTGTTAGACAATAAGGTTTCAACTCTATCCTACAAATAACAAGACAGGGAAGATGATAAAATTAGCAACCTTCAGATTGTCATTTTAGACAAAGCCTTTATGATGCCTAGATAATTCTCTTTGTACCTAGTTTGTTGAGATATTTTATTTTAAAAAACGTATTTATTTAGGCTGTATTGGGTCTTCAGGATTTAGGGATGAGTGATGAGGGCCTAAATTAGGATGAAAGTTGAAAGTGTTGAAAATGTTAATCCTTCAGCCATGTCCTACTTCTGGAGACCCCATTGACTGTAGCCCTGTCAGGCTCCTCTGTCCACAGAATTCTCCAGGAAAGAATACCAGAGTGGGTAGCCATTCCCTTCTCCAGAGGATCTTTTCAATCCAGGGATCCAACTCTAAGGCTCTTTCACTGCAGGCAGACTCTTTACCATCTAAGCCATCAGGGAAGCCCCCTAAATTAGGATGGGGCCAACAAAAATGAAAAGTACTAGGAACCCTGGGAAGCATTCATACCCTCGACTCGCACTGGGCTTTTATTAGCTTTCACAAATACACAGCTTTACAAATTGCCGGGCATTGTAACACCATGGTTATCTCAGTGAAAGTGAAGTCGCTCAGTCGTATCTGACTCTTTGCGACCCCACAGACTGAGTCAGACACGACTGAAGTGACTTAGCAGCAGCAGCAGCTGCAGACTGTAGCCTAAGGCTCCTCTGTCCATGGGATTTTTCCAGGCAATAGTACTGGAATGGATTGCCATTTCCTTCTCCAGGGGATCTTCCCAACCCAGGGATCGAACCGGGGCTACCGCATTGTAGACAGACGCTTAACCGTCTGAGCCACCAGGGAAGTCATAGTAATAAACAGCCTTGGGAAGATTCAGAAATGTTGTGATCTCTCAAGTGATTACATTCTTCTTTGATTTAAATCACAAACATCCTTCTGCTTTGGGTCCAGTGTTTCAGAGAAAAGTACCCTTTGACCCCTCGAAGCAGAAACGATTTGAGTCTGATAGGTGTCTCCGGATAAAAGTCAAGATCGAAAACCAGCAGACGCCTTTCTGCCAAACTCCTCGCCAAGCCCTCTCACCCAGATTCTCAGCCTGTTATGTGACCCTTGAATCTCCGGGCTGGGCGCCTGCAGTCGGCCCAGTCCCCGCCTCCGCCACCGTTCGCCCTCCGGGTTGTCTCCGCACGGCTGTCAGCCCCAGTCTTCCCCCAACAGGGCTCGTCGACTGAATTCAAAGGACCGACGGGAAGATATGCTTTTTTCAGGGAAACTCAGTGCGTCCCGTCAGGCACCTAGAGCACATTAGACCTCCCTCCAAGATGGCGGCGGCCGCAGAGAGGGGCATTGCCGCTTGAGTAGGCGTTCAACTAGGCCGCGCAGGCTGCCCCCTCCGCCCTCTTTCGTTTTCCTTTCTGTCCCTTCTAACTGAGGCCCCGCCCACAAATGTTGCGGGTGGGCGGGGACATAATGTAGGCAGGGGCGTCCGCGGAGTTGTCACAACCGGATTAGAGATTGCATAACCCGACCGGCAGACACCATGATCGCGCTGTCTAGGCGAAGCTGCGGGGTGAGAGGAAGAACAGGGCTCCGCATGGGTGGGAAGCGGAGGCTGTGGTGTTCGGGAGGAGGCCGGGCGGGGTGGGAAGCTGTGGTAAGGAAGGGGTGCAATCATCAGGCGCCTTGGCACCCCCTTACCCCGCTCCTGGTAGGAACCAGGATTCCGGACCCTCGCCTGCCTTTCGCGCTCACCCATTCCTCGCACTGTGGGACGGAACGCTGTCTGGGTTTTCAGTTTCCTGTATCTCCTTAGCAATTTCTCCGTATATAGATTGCGTCCCCTTTTCAGAATATCTCTTTTCTTTCTCTGGCCCCGAGAACCTTCCAAAGATTTCCCGGAGGAGTCTTGTCATATCCTGAAGTAAACCCGTCTTTTAATTGGCCAGGGCCTAAAAATTACAACCGTGTCTTTGCTGAACTAGTTTATTTTCTCTTGACGGACACTCTCTCTTGGCTCAGTCCCTACACTAAGAAGGAAGTCTTCTGTGTTGTATATGCTACAAAGTGCAGAATTCAGATAGTCTTTACCTTGGGTGCCTGCCAAGTAACGAGGAAAAGGAAAATGGAGCAGGTTCTCCTTAGGATACTTAATATATTTTAAGACCCATTTGGTTTTACAGTATCAGGTTGTGTACGTAAATATAGGAGAAAAGAAAATCCCAGAGCAGAATTTTCTGTGAAGCTCGTCTGTTTATTCTAGTGTCTCGCAGATTTTAAATCGTCTCAGCTACTAAATACAGTTGGCTATCTTAAATATTATTGCCATTTATATGTTATTTATAATTGAGAAAGTTATGTCTTGTACCAAAATAGTGTTGGGTTTAGAGTAATTCTAATGGATTATTGCCCGGTATTTGTCATTGCTATACAAGTTAATGGGTGCTGAAGGCAGAAATTGAAGGATTTTAAAAATGATTTTAAATGCTGATACCAGAAAAAAAGACCTGGATTTCTCAATCTCGGGGCGGGGGCGGGGACGGGGGACGGGGGGTTGTTGCGGGCACGAAATAAATACAGAAAAACCTGATCCAGAAAATTTACGCCACTTTGACACTCCCATAAAACTCAGACTTTTAATTCCTAAGAAACATGCAAAAGTTTTCAATTATAGCTGTGCTGTTATTGAAAAGTTAATGCTTGATTAAAGTTGCTACCCTTGGAGGTTTTGAATTCCGTATTTCTGGCGGAGAACCCAGAGTTAATAACATTTATAGACAGTTTTGCTTCCAAGACATTAACTTACTTTGATCATCTCGACAGTTACCCAGTAAGGTTAACCTCATTTTCCAGGTTTGGAAAGAGGTTAATAAACCAGTTTGTGGACATTGTTCCCTGGCTGTAACTACCTTTATACTTTGTTTTATGTAACAGATTTTCCTGTAGGGTCATATGTAAACTCTTTGTAAATTATTTTAAATACACGGATAATTCCCTATTTAAAATCTCAACAAACCATTTACCTATATTGTGAGGTCTGATTTTGTACCATGCTGTCTAAACACACATTTAAAAGAGGTTTTTAGTTTGATTTTCGTGCAATTTTTTTTCTTTATAGAATCTAATAGCAAATTAGGATACTTGAATTGAAAGAGCAGTATAGCAAGGTGATTGATGGCACGAATTCTTCATCATAAATGTTAAGGTAATAATCCTGGTTCCTAATAGAGTGACCTTGGCCAATTTTACTTGACCTTTCTGAGCCCCAGTTTCTTCATATACAAAATATGAATAAAAATAATTCCTTAGTCTTAAGATTGACTCAGATTCAGGTGCATTAATACATGCAATGTGACTGAACAAGAATAGGTTTGGTGGAGAATGAGTACCTGAGAAACCATGTTTTAACTCCGAAGTAAAATTAATGAAAATTACAAAGAAAATATGAATTTTTATATTCTGTAATTAAAAAATTGTGGTATAAAATATATTATTGAAAGCGTTATTTAAATTAATACATTTGATAGTCTATGTTGTCACTTTACATGTAGGTAATTCTGTTTACAAGTTGAAGTTGTTATCTACAAAGTGGACAGTTTCTTTTCACAGATTTTCAAAAACATAAGCAAGTTCAGTCCTTCATCTTTTAGTAGATTGTTGAATTTCTCTTTTCTTTCAGTGTCTAGCTTAGTAAAATTTTGTTCTGTCAAATTCCTTGAACTGTAAATTGTGTAATTTTGGCTCTCCTTAAACATTTACTCAAGAGTTCCAGTATGGTTTCCAGTTTGATAACTTTAATAAATGCAAGTGGTTACTTTTTGTGTATACTGAACTGTTATGAGTATGAAAATAGATTTCAAAGGAACAATATCTGATTATATCCTTTCTTTCTATGAATATAAAAATAGGTTGCAAAATAATATCTGATTATATTTTTACATATCTTTTTGAAGAAATATGAGTAGATTTCAGAAATTAAGACAAATAGTTGAGTAATGGTTTAAAATAGGGTTAGGAAACTTTTTTTGTAAAGAGAGAGTAAATATTTTTGGCTTTGTGGACCATGTGGTTTCCCAGCTCTGCTGTGATGGCAGCAATAGACAATGTGGTCTGACTGTGTTCCAACAGAATTTTATTTACAAAACTGAGGGTACCATAGTGTGCTGACCCTTGGCTCAGAACATTCTAAGAATACTTACAGACAACAGCAGAAAATATATAACATGCTTTAAGGCTAATTTGTTTTGTTCAAGTGAGATGTCTTAGAAAATGGAGTTCTTCAAGGGGAAGATTCCCAGAGACATTCTTGGGAGTCTACCAGGGACAGGGAACCAAAGTTGATAAATGAGGCAACTCTTGAATGTAGAGTGATACTATTTCATTTTTGCCCCCCATTGCAATTCCCCAGTTACAAGGTGTTCTGGTGCTGGAAGGTGAGATTTCTGGAACAGTGGTTCTAAGTCTACTACTATCCCTGACTCTTACTTGTCTTGGAAATATTGCATTTTAGTAGTACAAAGCTACTGATTAGTTTTATTTGCATTGCATTTTTTACAAAAAAAATTTCCTTTATGATAGGTGTTAAAACATCTGATAATTGACTTAATACAAAAATCAAATTATGGTTGAAGGCATTTAAGTAATGACTTAAACTGTGTTCCTGAATATGGTCAAACAAGTTGCTCTGTTTACTTGTAAATACTTATCAGTATTCTACTTGACTGATTTTTAAATTCCCCAATTTGTTGTAACAAAATTATTCTTTACAGGTACTGAGAAGTCTTTCTCGTTTTGACTGGAGATCACAACATACAAAAGCTGTCGTACAACATGAGCCAGGATCAGGATTTAGTTTTGGTATATATTTTGTTTTGTGTTTTGACTTTAAACTTGTATTTGTTATATATATATGAAACTTTTTAAAAAAGACTTTCTATTTCATTATTTATTTATTATTCGCTGCCACATGGGATATGGGATCTTAGTTCCCTGACCAAGGATTACACCTGTATTCCCTGCAGTGGAAGCTGGACTCTTAACTATTGGATCAACAGAGAAGTCCATGTATGCGACTTTTTATATGTAATTATCTGAAATATGTTTGTAAACAAACTTAATGTCTGTCATCATCTGTAGATTGTTCAGTTAGTCACACCCATCCTTTCTGATCTTGTTTTCTTCTTCAGCTGTAGTACCCTATACATACATCTGTATTATCAGCGTGTATATATATTCCTGCCATTTTAAAGTATATCAGTTCAGTTCAGTCGCTCAGTCGTGTCTGACTCTTTGCAACCCCATGAATCACAGCATTCCAGGCCTCCCTGTCCATCACCAACTCCTGGAGTTCACTCAAACTCATGTCCATCAAGTTGGTGATGCCATCCAGCCATCTCTTCCTCTGCCATCCCCTTCTCATCCTGCCCTCAATCCCTCCCAGGATCAGGGTCTTTTCCAATGAGTCAACTCTTCCCATGAGGTGATCAAAGTATCAGAGTTTCAGCTTCAGCATCAGTCCTTCCAATGAACACCCACGACTGATCTCCTTCAGAATGGACTGGTTGCATCTCCTTGCAGTCCAAGGGACTCTCAAGAGTCTTCTCCAGCACCACAGTTCAAAAGCATCAGTTCTTCGGCGCTCAGCTTTCTTCACAGTCCAACTCTCACATCCATACATGATCACTGGAAAAACCATAGCCTTGACTAGACAAACCTTTATTGGCAAAGTAATATCTCAGCTTTTCAATATGCTATCTAGGTTGGTTATAACCTTCCCTCCAAGGAGTAAGTGTCTTAGTTTCATGGCTGCAATCACCATCTGCAGTGATTTTGGAGCCCCCCAAAATTAAGTCTGACACTGTTTCCACTGTTTCCCCATCTATCTGCCATGAAGTGATGGGGCCAGATGCCATGATCTTAGTTTTCTGAATGTTGAGCTTTAAGCCAACCTTTTCAGTCTCTTTCACTTTCATCAAGAGGCTTTTTAGTTCCTCTTCGCTTTCTGCCATAAGGGTGGTGTCATCTGCATATCTGAGGTTATTGATATTTCTCCCGGCAATCTTCATTTCAGTTTGTGCTTCTTCCAGCCCAGTGTTTGCCCAGCGTTTCTCATGATGTACTCTGCATAGAAGTTAAATAAGCAGGGTGACAATATACAGCCTTGACATACTCCTTTTCCTATTTGGAACCAGTCTGTTGTTCCATGTCCAGTTCTAACTGTTGCTTCCTGACCTGTTTATTGGTTTCTGAAGAGGCAGGTAAGGGGTCTGGTATTCCCATCTCTTTCAAAATTTCCCACAGTTTACTGTGATCCACACAGTCAAAGACTTTGGCATAGTCAATAAAGCAGAAATAGATGCTTTTCTGGAACTCTCTTGCTTTTTCCATGATCCAGCAGATGTTGGCAATTTGATCTCTGGTTCCTCTGTCTTTTTTAAAACCAGTGTGAACATCGGGAAGTTCACGGTTCATGTACTCCTGAAGCCTGGCTTGCAGAATTTTGAGCATTACCTTACTAGTGTGTGAGATGAGTGCAATTGTGCAGTAGTTTGAGCATTCTTTGGCATTGCCTTTCTTTGGGGTTGGAATGAAAACTGACCTTTTCCAGTGCTGTGGCCACTGCTGAGTTTTCCAAATTTTCTGGCATATTGAGTGCAGCACTTTCACAGCATCATCTTTCAGGATTTGAAATAGCTCAACTGGAATTCCATCATCTCCACTAGCTTTGTTCGTAGTGATGCTTTCTAAGGCCCACTTGACTTCACATTCCAGGCTGTCTGGCTCTAGGTGAGTGATCACACCATCATGATTATCTTGGTTGTGAAGCTCTTTTTTGTACAGTTCTTCTGTGTATTCTTACCACCTCTTCTTAATATCTTCAGAAACAACAAATCAACTGTTTCATGTGAATAGTCTTCAACTTAGAAAAGAATGCAACAAATACTTCTTAAACACTATTAGATACACATTGCTAGGTTTCTACTAATAAGCCAGAGTCTAGTTTGGCCATCATATATGGAACAGCAGTTTGGTGCTAAATGTGGTTCTTAGTCTTGGGATTGGAGAACCATGTGGTGTTGGGGGAAAACAGAATAACATTTGCCTTCCCCTTTTCTTTCAAAAATGAAGACCAGGCAAAAAATTTGAAATAATAACACCTTTCTTCAGCATCCTTTGCCCCCTAGAGTGCTTCTTGCTTCAGAAGTATTACCGTTTCTCTAGTTTAAAAACCCATTTTCTCAATTCACTTGGTCTCAGAAAAAAGTTAAAAGGCAGCTGAGATAATTAAGTCATACCCTGAAAGAAATAACAAACTCAAAACTCCCTAGGGTTAACATTTTCAGTTTTTATTTTTTAAGATTGTCAGCATCCATATAAAGTTTTTTCAACAGAATTAAGTGAAAATTTCACATCAATGTGAGGATAGCAGTTTGGGACACTGTATCTTCTTATTTTCTTATTGAGATATTAACATAGGTTTGGTATCATTGCTATTTAGTTTCAGTTTGTCACATACAGATTCATACCCAATAGTAAGAGACTAGTAGTAGAAATCTGTGGTGATTTGGTGAGTGACAGAGGATGAGATAGATATAAGTGTTTTGGAGGGAGATTGTGGAGATCAAGTAAAGGAATAGTGATAACACCTGTGACCAGTTGCACTATCTATAAGACAAGGTTTATTTGAAGATTAAATTATACGACATAGGTAAAATCCTAGCATATAGTGATGGGATCAAGGTACGTTCTCAAACAAAACATAATAGATCCAAGCTTCCCTACCCCTTTGCCACTCACAATTTTGATATGTTGTTGTTGTGCAGTCGCTAAGTTGTGTCTGACTGTTTTTGACCCTATGGACTGCAGGACTCCAGGCTTCCCTGTCCTTCACTGTCTCCCAGAGTTTGCTCGAATTCTGTGCATTGAGTTGGTAATGCTATCTAACCATTTCATCCTCTGCTGTACTCTTCTTTTACCTTCAATCTCTCCCAGCATCCAGGTCTTTCCCAATGAGTCAGCTCTTTGCATCAAGTGGCCAAAGTACTGAATCTTCAGCATCAGTCCGTCCATGAGCATTCAGGGCTGATTTCCTTTAGGATTGACTGGCTTGATCTCCTTGCTCTCCAAGGGACTCTTCAAGAATTTTCTCCAGCACAATTCAAAAGCACCAATTCTCCAGCACTCAGCCTTCTGTATGGTCCAACTCTCACATCCATACATGACTACTGGAAAAACCATAGCTTTGACTAGATGGACCTTTGTTGGGCAAAGTAGTGTCTGCTTTTTAATATGCTGCCTAGGTTTGTCATAGCTTTCCTTCCAAGGAGCAGAAAGAAAGAAAGTGAAGTCGCTCAGTCGTGTCTGACTCTTTGCAACCCCATAGACTGTAGCCTAGCAGGCTCCTCCATCCATGGGATTTTCCAGGCAAGAGTACTGGAGTGGGTTGCCATTTCCTTCTCCAGAGGATCTTCCTGACCCAGGGATCAAACCCGGGTCTCCCACATTGTAGGCAGATGCTTTACCGTCTGAGCCACCTGAGAAGCCTTGCTCTAAGGAGCAAGCATCTTTTAATTTCATGGCTATAGTCACCGTCAGCAGTGGAATCCAAGGGAAAAAAAAAATCTATTACTGCTTCTACTTTTTCCCCTTCAATTCACCACCAAGTGATGGGACTAGATGCCATGATCTTCATTTTTTGAATGCTGAATTTTAAACCAGCCTTTTCACTCTCCTCTTTCACCCTCATCAAGAGACTTTAGTTCCTCTTCACTTTCTACCGTTAGAGCGGTATCATCTGCATATCTGTGGTTGTTGATATTTCTCCCGGTGATCTTGATTAGAGTTTAGGATTCATCCAGCCAGTATTTCAGTCCAGTATTCCACGTGATGTACCCTGCATATAAGTGAAATAAACACAGTGACAATATATAGCCTTGATGTACTCCTTTCTCAATTTGGAACCAGTTCATTGTTTCATGTAAGGTTTTAACTATTGCTTCTTGACCTGCATACAGGTTTCTCAGGAGACAGGTAAGGTAGTCTGGTATTCCTATCTCTTTAAGAGTTTTTCACAGTTTGTTGTGATCTACACAGTCAAAGATGTTTGTGTAGTCAATGAAGCAGAAGTAGATATTTTTTGGAATTCCCTTGCTTTCTCTATGATCCAACAAATGTTGGCGCTTTGATCTCTGGTTCCTCTGCTTTTTCTAAATCCAGCTTGAATATCTGGAAGTTCTCAGTTCATGTACTGCTGAAGCCTAGCTTGAAGGATTTTGAGCATAACTTTACTAGGATGCAGAACGAATGCAATTGTACGGTAGTTTGAACATTGCCCTTCTTTGGGATTGGAATGAAAACTGACCTTTTCCAGTCCTGTGGCCATGGCTGAATTTTCCAAATTTTGTTGACGTATTGAGTGCAGCACTTTAACAGCATCATTTTTTAGAATTTGAAATAGCTCAGCTGGAATTCCATCACCTCAGCTAGCTTTGTTGGTGGTGATGCTTCCTAAGGCCTGCTTGGCTTCGCCCTCCAGGCTATCTGACTCCAGGTGGGTGACCACCCCAACTGTGGTTATATGGGTCATTAGGACCTTTTTGGTGTAGTTCTTTTGTATGTTCTCACCACCTCTTCTGCTTCTGTTAGGTCTTAACCATTTCTGTCCTTTATCATGCTCATCCTTGCAGGAAATGTTCCCTGGATATATCCAGTTTTCTTGAAGAGATCTCTAGTCTTTCCTATTTTATTGTTTTTCTCTACTTTTCATTGTTCATTTAAGAAGGCTTTCTTATCTCTTCTTGATATTCTCTGGAACTCTGGATTTTATCTATAAAATGAGAGATTTGATTTTAGGCTATTGAATACCAAATTTCTAATGTCTTTTATATTTTAGTTCACACATCCCTATACAAATTATCGCTATAGTCCTAAACATTCTTATTTTTCATTCTTACCTTTCTGTCTTTTCTTTCATTCTTCTTGCCCAAAACATCATATATCACTCTTAAATTTTACCTATCCTTTAATGTTGGATGCAGCTGTAATAAAACTGCATGTTAGTGTGGAATTGAAAAAAATCAGTAGTAATTGGCTTCTGTGCTTGGTCCAGCCACCCTATTTCTTTCATTAATTTAAGAAGCCTTCCCACCACTTTTGTCAGTTGCTTTGGGCTCCTTTGTAAACTTAAGTTATCTGAGTTTAAAGGAGGAGTAAAATTGAAGTTATGGTATTCTTCTGATATTTTGTACAAGTTTAATTGGTATATGGTCACTGGTCATGTCTTACCTCCCTAATAGATTGATTCTTGAGGTCAGGATATGTCTTACATATTAGTTTCATTTTGGTATTAGTAAAAATATGATGATTCTGCTTCAGAGTTAAGAAAAATTGTTTTTACTTTAATACTGGAAGAGAAAAACTTGTTTGTATCTGTTACTCATTTGTAAAAGCGAGAAATCCTACCTACCTTTTTGGCATTAATATTGACATAGATTTAATTATATGGTACAGTGAAATCTTGAGTAGTCTGAAAGCACATTGCACTATAACTTTCTGGCTATCAAAGGTGAAAGTCTCCATTATAATTATAAATATCTACATACTGACTCAGAGAAGGCAATGGCACCCCACTCCAATACTCTTGCCTGGAAAATCCCATGGATGGAGGAGCCTGGTAGGCTGCAGTCCATGGGGTCGCTAATGGTCGGACACGACTGAGCGACTTCACTTTCACTTTGCACGTTCATGCTTTGGAGAAGGAAATGGCAACCCACTCCAGTGTTCTTGCCTGGAGAATCCCAGGGACAAGGGAGCCTGGTGGGGTCACACAGAGTTGGACACGACTGAAGCGACTTGGCAGCAGCAGCACATACTGACTTCATTTTCTCAGCTCATTGTCCTATTTAAATATTTTAAAAATAACTTTCCCTTAGCATTCACTGAACAACAGAAGGAATTTCAAGCTACTGCTCGTAAATTTGCCAGGGAGGAAATAATTCCAGTTGCTGCAGAATATGATAAAACCGGCGAGGTAGGTATATACACTTTAAGGAGTGAACATCTTTGACAAATTTTACAAGATTTTAAATATAAGTAGATTTTAAATATAACTTTTTTCTCTATTATATTTCTTTCAGTACCCTGTCCCATTAATTAAAAGAGCCTGGGAGCTTGGTTTAATGAATACACACATTCCAGAAAGTTGTGGTAAGCTTTCTTTACATTTTTAATCCTAGCATGCATATGAACAAGAAAACTCTAAAACTCTATTCAGTCATTCTTTCAAATATTTGTCACCATTAAATGGTTTTGTACCTATGTGCCCCTGTGTAGTGGAGAAGGCAATGGCAACCCACTCCAGTACTCTTGCCTGGAAAATCCCGTGGACAGAGGAGCCAGATAGGCTGCAGTCCATGGGGTTGTGAAGAGTCGGACACGACTGAGCAACTTCACTTTCACTTTTCACTTTCATGCATTGGAGAAGGAAATGGCAACCGACTCCAGTGTTCTTGCCTGAAGAATCCCAGGGATGTCGGAGCCTGGTGGGCTGCCGTCTATGGGGTCGAACAGAGTCGGACACCATTGAAACGACTTAGCAGCAGTAGCCCCTGCTTCAACGTTTGCCAGCTTTTAGAAGCCTTGTACTCAGAGGCATTCTTCCTTCTTTATAACTGGTTCCAAAGTGGGGTTTTCCTGGTAGCTCAGATGGTAAAGAATCTGCCTGCAATGCTGGAGACTCAAGTTCAATCCCTGGGTCAGGAACATCCCTGGAAAAGGAAATGCAACCCACTCAATTATTCTTGCCTGGAGAATTCCATGGACAGAGGAACCTGGCAGACTACACCCCATGGGGTCGTAAAAATCCGAGTCAACCTAGTGATTAAATCACAATGTTAACTTAATCCTTGTTAATTCTCTGTCTAGGTTGGTTGAGTTGTTGCTTTTAAATTCTACTTTCAATTTTACATTTAATTGAGACTTCCTTTCACTCCTTTCCTCAAAGGGTCAAACTTTTAGCAAAGTTGAATCAAATTTTTACAAAATCAAGGTGAAGCAGGAAGACAGGTCCACATTACAAATAGTAAGAGAGCTTTTTGAAATTTTAAAACTAATTTTAGCTTTATATAACAAAGTATACTCTGTTACTGTACTGGCCCAAAATCTTTTAGTTTCTTGTGTTATAGATATTATATTTGTAAATTTGCTTTTAAGATCAAGTTAACCTAATTTTTGTATTGCAAGTCATTTAAATAATTTGCCTTTATTTCTGTTGAGATATGCTATGTATTACAATGGGCTCTTAAAACATTTTGATATCGTAGGAGGTCTTGGACTTGGAACTTTTGATAACTGTTTAATTACTGAAGAATTGGCTTATGGATGTACAGGGGTTCAGACTGCTATTGAAGCAAATTCTCTAGGGGTAAGTTATTTAGAAAATTAATTGGCTAACCGAGCTGTGGTTAATGAAAAAATCCTGCTAGGTTAGGTTAGTTGGCAGAACACAGTTTTCTTTTAAAAACAAAACAAAACAGACAAAAAAAAACACACAAGGTTCTGCAATGAAGCCTGGATTTTTACTCCATGAGTTGATTGTTCTGACCCTGTTGTCATTAGTACTTGGTGTCCTGCCTGTCCTTGTGGGGAAACTACACTTGGCTGTGGCTTCAGTGGCAATTCTTAGATAAGGTCATTCAGGAGAAGGGTTGGGATGACTTGCTGCCACTGCTGGCAATGCTGAAGTTTAGTGAATAAGTCTTAGGAGACCTGATCATATGTACCACGTCATTTATTATAAATTTAATTATTTATCTGTGCATTTTACTACAGTAGATGTTTACATATTACATTACGAACAAGTCCTATATAACTTAGTTGTATGTGCATACTTGGATTAACAGATTTATATCCTTGTGGTGTTAGCTCTCTGACTTAGAGGCAGAATAAAGGCCATTTCTTTGGGCTTACACTTGGGGAAAATAGTTGTCTTGTTTTGAATTATAGTGTTATATTTGAATTTACTAGGAATTCCCTGGAAGTCCAGTGGTTTCAACTCTGAGTTTTCACTGCTCTGAGGGCCTGGGTTCAGTCCCTGGTTGGGAAACTAAAACCCCACAAGCTGTGCAGCGAGGCCAGAAATAAAGAAAGAATTGACATACCTAATTTTAAAATATCTTGTTTTTTTAATGTCACTTCCCTTTGGTTGACAGCAAATGCCTGTTATTATTGCTGGAAATGATCAACAACAAAAGAAATATTTGGGGAGAATGACTGAGGAGCCATTAATGTGTGTGAGTATATGCAGCAGCTACTTTATTTCACACTTAAGAAAGGAATAAAAATAGAAGAAGAAAGGAATAAGCATTCTCTTTTTCCTTTTCAGTCTGTATATATACATTGGGCTATATAGCATGTTAAGACAAAAGCAACATATTTAAGTACAGTAGTGTTTCTGGGATGCCAAAAAGTTTCATAAAATTATTCTCTTGCCTGTTTCCAGAAAAAAGAAACCTACTTATGATGTTTCTAGGATGCCAGAAAAGTATCATGAGAATTCTCTAACTTATTTCCAGGCAAGAAATATCTACTTAATGGAGCACTCTGGAGCTCTCGAACCGAGTAGTTGTGTGTCGGGATGTTCAGATTGAATATATAATTCTAGGTGTTTGAACTAATAGTTTATTGAACTAATAAGAAATTAATATGACTGACAAGGTAACTGTTGAATGACTGAGTGACATCAGGAGGAGAGTTATAGATTTTATTTAATTTTCTGAGATTTACTCAACTAATTTTTAAATTGGATTTTTTTTAAAAAGATATTTTCATACATTTTACACACATGCATACTGAGTTTTTATTTTGAAAGTGACTTTACATAAGGATTTTTTCTTTCTTTTGGGTATTAGTCAGACAGATTTCAGTCTAGGGTCTGATTGTGATACTGAAACATAGTAAATGGTTATTAGTTTTGAGCTACTTGTGAGAATCAGTCTGAAAGAATAGAAAGTAATATTTGAAAATATTTTAAGTTTATTTCAGGGCCTAAATTTCAGGCAAACTAATAAAAGACATTTATATGTATTTCCTACTTAATTGTCAATTTGTTTCAACAAATGAAAGTTTCTTAGAAGGCTAAATTTCAATATTATCTAAGAATTGTGTGAAACATCCAGGTTCTTTTCTTGTAATGTATAAAATGTTAGAAACAAGCTAAAAAATTGTAGCATAGAGAGATGGTTAGAAGAACTTAATGTACTGATAAGAGTATTTGTAATTATTAGTTATAAATAGGTATTTCTAAAATATTAAAGTCTTTTAAAAGTAGTTTAAATATTTTAAACATTTCTTTGACAGTTTTGTTTGTTATTCATATCTTTAATTATGTAAAAATATATTCATTCTAGTCCCTAAAGTATTCTGATCTCTGAATTAATAAGGTTTGCTGTACATTTTCCCTCTTCTAGCTCATAATATATACTCAAATATGTATCTAGTGCAATTGATATACTCAGATATGAAGCCAAGGGTGAAAATGAAAATAATCAATAGGTATATTAATTCACAGTATTGCTTAATTTATACTGTTTCAGTTAATGCCCAATAATATTTATAAAATTATAGTACTATTGTTTTTTAAAACTTTCTAGAAATTAATATTTAAAAATTTTTTCTGATTATAAAAATGATATAGAAGATTTAGAAAGATATGAAGAAGAACAAAAATGTCTGTAATCCCTCAGATATGAAGTTAACTGGTATAACTGTCTTACTGTATTACTGTATATTCTATTTGATTTTTTAATACATACAGATGTATTTTTCACAGTTATGATCATATGTGCAGTTTTATATCCTTTTTAATATAATAAGCATTTTTATGCTCTACTTTTTAAATACTGTGATATTTTTTACTATATAATATGCTATCTAATTGATGTACTATAAATTATTTCACTAGTCCATATTATTGAATATTTAAATTCCTTAGATTGTTGCTTTTAAAAATAATGTCATGGTAAAAATTTATACAGAAAAAGATAAGTCTTTGGGTTTAACTTTACAGGGTTAGTACATATTTGTAAGATTTAATCTCTTGCCAGATCGTGTGATCAGTTATACTCTTGTTGAGGATATGAGAACAGAAATAAATAAGGGTAACACTATAATTATTTTTTTTATTGGAGTATAATTGCTTTACAGTGTTGTGTTAGTTTCTGCTGTATAATGAAGTGTATCAGCTATATGTACTCAACACATATATCCCCTCCTCTTAGACCTTCCTCCTACTCCCTCCATCCCACCCCTCTAGGTTATCACAGAGCAAGGAGCTATATAATTATTTTTCAATACCACTTAGTACAGAAAAATTTTCCAAAAATCAAAACTAATTGTATTATTGTATATATATTAAAATAATAAGAAACCTATTTCTTTTTTAAAAATTGGGTTAAATTTTTTAAACAGCATATACCTAAAATATATACAGTATTAGATGACTAGAAACAAGTATTAGACTGTTGGAACAAGCTTGTCATAGGCAAGACCTTCAGTAAACTTATTTGTCCAAACATGGTCTAAGAACTTTGAAGTGTCTGAAAAAAACCTAACAGTGGTAAGGAAAACTCTTGTCATAAAACCATGCATTTCCAGTGGAACTGGGAAGTATTAATAGCTGAAATGTAACTGAAACAATGCTGAAGTTGAGGTCCCAAGACCTGTCTTCAAGCAATGTAGTAGCAGTAAGATCTTATATAGTTACTTAGCTTCAAAATCTCTTCTGAAAATAGGGCCTATAACATCTTAGAAGCATACTGTAAGATAAAGTACTTATGTTTTTATAAGAATATCTTCACATAGTGTCCCTTTTGCAATATAATAGAGAAATTTCTTTCATACCTAATACCAGGGGAAACTTTGTTTCTCTTTAACTGCCATTCATTCATCCATCCATTCACTTAATATCTGAATTCCTTGCTATATGCCAGTTTACACTTACAGGTAGAATTTTTTGTTTTGGTAAGTAGGAAGCATAGAGCCAGTTTTATAGTCCTCTGTTAGTAATTATCTGAACTTCAAAGCATGTGTTACAGTATATTATTCTTCTAGTTTACTTTTACTTCACTGTGATTAAAAAAAAAAACAAACATGTAATATATAAACTACCTCCAGTCCGTTTAGAGTGTAAGACCAAACAAGTTAGTAATTTAATAGAGAACAATGCAAAATTGGGTAGTAAAATCTACAAAAATAAAGTGGTAGCATCATCACTAATAAGCTTATAATGTTATTCTCATTCTTCTAAATTTTTGAATACTGTGTACCAGGTGGACTTAGAATAAAACAGTGAATAAAACTGGGCTCCTGCTCACAACAGACTGGTAGACCCTCAGATCCTTACCCAAATTGTATTATTATATTTGTATTATTGTATCATAGGATTTATACAATTATGCAAAATAAATTCTTCATAAATAAATAGTTATGAATAAAAGAATATTATTGTAATATATTATCTTACTATTTAAGAATATTAATATCTTTAAGAATACTAAATAAATATATTTTAAGACAATTAATCTTTTGATATTTATAATAATAATAAGAATATTATTTTAATATATTTATATAAAAATAAATACGAATTTTCTTGAATTACAGTGTAGTAATGAAGACATTTTCTTGGCAAAACTCTATTAGTCTTTGCCCTGCTTCATTCTGCATTTCAAGGCCAAATCTGCCTGTTACTCCAGGTGTTTCTTGACTTCCTACTTTTGCATTCCAGTCCCGTATAATGAAAAGGACGTCGTTTTTGGGTATTAGTTCTAAAAGGTCTTGTAGGTCTTCATAGAACCGATCAACTTCAGCTTCTTCAGTGCTACTGGTTGGGGCATAGACTTGGATTACTGTGATACTGAATGGTTTGCCTTGGAAATGAACAAAGATCATTCTGTCATTTTTGAGATTGCATCCAAGTACTGCATTTTGGACTCTTTTGTTGACCATGATGGCTACTCCATTTCTTCTGAGGGATTCCTGCCCGCAGTAGTAGATATAATGGTCATCTGAGTTAAATTCACCCATTCCAGTCTATTTTAGTTCGCTGATTCCTAGAATGTCGATGTTCACTCTTGCCATCTCTTGTTTGACCACTTCCAATTTGCCTTGATTCATGGACCTGACATTCCAGGTTCCTATGCAATATTGCTCTTTACAGCATCGGACCTTGCTTCTATCACCAGTCACATCCACAACTGGGTATTGTTTTTGCTTTGGTTCCAAACACCCTCTTCCAACAACACAAGAGAAGACTCTACACATGGACATCACCAGATGGTCAACACCAAAATCAGATTGATTATATTCTTTGCAGCCAAAGATGGAGAAGCTCTATACAGTCAACAAAAACAAGACCAGGAGCTGACTGTGGCTCAGATCTTGAACTCCTTATTACCAAATTCAGACTTACACTGAGGAAGTAGGGAAAACCGCTAGACCATTCAGGTATGACCTAAATCAAATCCCTTATGATTATACAGTGGAAGTGAGAAATAGATTTAAGGGCCTAGATCTGATAAATAGAGTGCCTGATGAACTATGGAATGAGGTTTGTGACATTGTACAGGAGACAAGGATCAAGACCATCCCATGGAAAAGAAATGGAAAAAAGCAAAATGGCTGTCTGGGGAGGCCTTACAAATAGCTGTGAAAAGAAGAGAGGCAAAAAACAAAGGAGAAAAGGATAGATATAAACATCTTACTGCAGAGTTCCAAAGAATAGCAAGAAGAGATAAAGCCTTCTTCAGCGATCAATGCAAAGAAATAGAGGAAAAGAACAGAATGGGAAAGACTAGAGATCTCTTCCAGAAAATTAGAGATACCAAGGGAATATTTCATGCAAAGATGGGCTCGATAAAGGACAGAAATGGTATGGACCTAACAGAAGCAGAAGATATGAAGAAGAGCTGGCAAGAATACACAGAAGAACTGTTCAAAAAAAGATCTTCACAACCCAGATAATCACGATGGTGTGATCACTCATCTAGAGCCAGACATCCTGGAATGTGAAGTCAAGTGGGCCTTAGAAAGCATCACTACGAACAAAGCTGGTGGAGGTGATGGAATTCCAGTTGATCTATTTCAAATCCTGAAAGATGATGCTGTGAAAGTGCTGCACTCAATATGCCAGAAAATTTGGAAAACTCCGCAGTGGCCACAGCACTGGAAAAGGTCAGTTTTCATTCCAATCACAAAGAAAGGCAGTTCTCAAACTACCGCACACTTGCACTCATCTCACATGCTTGTAAAGTAATGCTCAAAATTCTGCAAGCCAGGCTTCAGCAATACGTGAACCATGAACTTCCTGATGTTCACGCTGGTTTTAGAAAAGGCAGAGGAACCAGGGATCAAATTGCCAACATCCACTGGATCATGGAAACAGCAAGAGAGTTCCAGAAAAACATCTATTTCTGCTTTATTGACTATGCCAAAGCCTTTGACTGTGTGGATCACAGTAAACTGTGGAAAATTCTGAAAGAGATGGGAATACCAGACCACCTAACCTGCCTCTTGAGAAATCTGTATGCAGGTCAGGAAGCAACAGTTAGAACTGGACACGGAACAACAGACTGGTTTCAAATAGGAAACGGAGTACGTCAAGGGTGTATATTGTCACCCTGGTTATTTAACTTAAATGGAGAGTACCTCATGAGAAACGCTGGGCTGGAAGAAACACAAGCTGAAATCAAGATTGCTGGGAGAAATATCAATCACCTCAGATATGCAGGTGACACCACCCTTATGGCAGAAAGTGAAGAGGAGCTAAAAAGCCTCTTGATGAAAGTGAAAGAGGAGAGTGAAAAAGTTGGCTTAAAGCTCAACATTCAGAAAACGAAGATCATGGCATCTGGTCTCATCACTTCATGGGAAATAGATGGGAAACAATGGAAACAGTGTCAGACTTTATTTTGGGGGGGCTCCAAAATCACTGCAGTTGGTGATTGCAGCCATGAAATTAAAAGACGCTTACCCCTTGAAAGAAAAGTTATGACCAACCTAGATAGCATATTCAAAAGCAGAGACATTACTTTGCCGACTAAGGTCCATATAGTGAAGGCTGTGGTTTTTCCTGTGGTCATGTATGGATGTGAGAGTTGGACTGTGAAGAAAGCTGAGCGCCGAAGAATTGATGCTTTTGAACTGTGGTGTTGGAGAAGACTGTTGAGAGTCCCTTGGACTGCAAGGAGATCCAACCAGTCCATTCTGAAGGAGATCAGCCCTGGGATTTCCTTGGAAGGAATGATGCTAAAGCTGAAACTCCAGTACTTTGGCCACCTCATGCGAAGAGTTGACTCATTGGGAAAGAGTCTGATGCTGGGAGGGATTGGGGGCAGGAGGAGAAGGGGACGACAGAGGATGAGATGGCTGTATGGCATCACGGACTCAATGGACGTGAG
The DNA here is from genome assembly GCF_014754425.2 of Oryx dammah. NCBI lineage: Eukaryota > Metazoa > Chordata > Mammalia > Artiodactyla > Bovidae > Oryx > Oryx dammah. Next base: position 67,100,877 of record NW_024070212.1, on the reverse strand, counting down.
TCTGAGTGAACTCCGGGAGATGGTGATGGACAGGGAGGCCTGGAATGCTGCAATTCACGGTGTCGCAAAGAGTCGGACACGACTGAGCAACTGAGCTGAATGAAGACAAGTTGCAATGGAAGCAAAAGTGGCTTCTGCCAAAAAAAACATCAAATTACTCTGTGGCAATCAAATAAGACAAAAACCGTCCGTTTTGTATAGAAACACAAACCCATACACTTCATAAGCTCTAAAAACTATACATTATAAACCAGAGAAATGTCTAATAGCACATTTCAAGGAAAAAATTTCCAAAGTTATCAATACTTAAAATTTCGGTATTTTAAAGTGTTATTTTTTCTGAACAGTTCATTTGTATAATACTTTTTTGTTGTTGTTATGATGCTGAAAACATCTTTGAATCTCCAGGTAGGAGAGTAATCTAGTTAACTTTATGTGTCATCTGAATTTCCTCTATCACATATCTGTGAAAAGACCATCTAGCTCATGTTTTCCTATCTCGGAGTCACAGGCTCCTGAAGCAGCTGCATTTGGGAGTATCTCTGACCATTAGAACACTTTTCTAGATTATGTGCTCCTGAAGAAAAGGATTGTGTCATTTCTTTTTATCATTTCACCGCCTGATACCCTAATAGGTGTTCAGTAAGTTTGAATAATTTCATAGTAGTTTTCTCCTATCAAGTCAAATTCTTTCCCTTGCCTATATAACCCTTCAGCTATTTCATTATGGCTATCATGTGAATCTTATCTTTTCTAAGCTAATTAGAGCCAGTTTTTCTCATCTTTTTTTCACAGTAAAGTCCCATCACTTTTTTAAAGTTGACTCAAAATATCGTAGAGTTAAATATAGTACTCTAACATGGTATGATAAGTAGAGTAGAATGGTTTCATCACTCTCATTTTAGATACCATGGTCAGTCACGTCTGACTTTTTGTGACCCCATAGATTATAGCCTCAGAGAAGGCAATGGCACCCCACTCCAGTATTCTTGCCTGGAAAATCCCATGGGTGGAGCAGCCTGGTAGGCTGCAGTCCATGGGGTCGCCAAGAGTCGGACACAACTGAGCGACTTCACTTTCACTTTTCACTTTCATGCATTGGAGAAGGAAATGGCAACTCACTCCAGTGTTCTTGCCTGGAGAATCCCAGGGACGGGGGAACCTGATGGGCTGCCATCTATGGGGTCACACAGAGTCGGACACAACTGAAGTGACTTAGCGGCAGCAGCAGCAGCAGCAGCAGCAGATTATAGCCTCCAGGCTCCTCTGTCCATGGGATTTTCCAAGCAAGAATACTGGAGTGAGTTGCCATTCCCTACTCCAGGGGATCTTCCCAACCCAGGGATTGAACCCACATCTTTAGCATCTCTTGCATTGGCCAGTGAATTCTTTACCACTAGTGCCACTTTTAGATAATCTAAACGAGAAGTAGTTCTGAAGAATGGACAGAAAATAATTTTGTTTGGGACACATTTTGTTTAAGGTATTTATTACCAAGAAGAATGTCTAATAGATAAATCCATGTAAGAGGGTAAAGGTCAGGGGAGAGGTAAAGCCCGGAACTGGAGACTTAATAGGCTATTCAGTGAGTATACCAAACCTTAACACCAATGGGGAGACTGATTTGGCAATTTAAGTCGATTAAGTTTTATATAAATCAACAGTGCTAATGCTATGATCCGTATGATTTATGTTTAGATCTGACCTTTACCTTCCTACACGGACTTATCTCTTAGACATTATTTTTGGCTAGACTTAAATAATTGATAAAAAATAAATAAATCCATTGATGCCTTTGAATTGTGGTGCTAGAGAAGACTCTTAGGAGTCCTTTGGACTACAGGGAGATCAAACCAGTCAGTCCTAAAGGAAATCAGCCTTGAATATTCATTGGAAAGTCTGATGCTTAAGCTGGAGTTCCAATACTTTGGCTTCCTGATTCCAAAAGCTGACTAACTGGAAAAGACCCAGATCCTGGGAAAGATTGAAGCAAAAGGAGAAGGGAGTGATGGAGGATGAGATGGTTAGATATAGCATCACCTACTTAATGGACATCCGGTCCCATCACTTCATGGGAAATAGATGGGGAAACAATGGAAACAATGTCAGACTTTATTTTTTTGGGCTCCAAAATCACTGCAGATGGTGATTGCAGCCATGAAATTAAAAGACGCTTACTCCTTGAAAGAAAAGTTATGACCAACCTAGATAGCATATTCAAAAGCAGAGACATTACTTTGTGGACTAAGGTCCGTCTAGTCAAGGCTGTGGTTTTTCCAGTAGTCATGTATGGATGTGAGAGTTGGACTGTGAAGAAAGCTGAGCGCCGAAGAATTGATGCTTTTGAACTGTGGTGTTGGAGAAGACTCTTGAGAGTCCCTTGGAGTGCAAGGAGATTCAACCAATCCATTCTGAAGGAGATCAGCCCTGGGATTTCCTTGGAAGGAATGATGCTAAAGCTGAAACTTCAGTATTTTGGCCATCTCATGCGAAGAGGTGACTCATTGGGAAAGAGTCTGATGCTGGGAGGGATTGGGGGCAGGAAGAGAATGGGACAACAGAGGATGAGATGGCTGGATGGCATCACTGACTCGATGGACGTGAGTCTGAGTGAACTCCGGGAGTTGGTGATGGACAGGGAGGCCTGGGGTGCTTTGATTCATGGGGTCACAGAGTTGGACACGACTGAGCGACTGAATTGAACTGCACTTAATGGACATGGATTTGAGCAAACTCCGGGAGATATTGAAGGACAGGGAAGCCTGGCGTGCGCAATCCATGGGGTTGCAAAGAGTCGTACATGACTTACTGACTGAACGACACCTGAACTGCTAGTACTTTGACCTGCACAATGCTATTTCATTCTTCTGTGCCTAGATCTGCTTGCCTCATTTATTTGTCCTTCAAGACTTATCTCCTCCAATGAGTATTCATTGTATCTTCTCCAAAAGTATTCTTATTACCCTCCTTATCACTCACCTCCCACCCTTCTGTAGGTCTAAGTAGTTATTTCTGATGTCCTTATGGTCCCTTACTACTTTGAATTAAAATGAACTGTTAAGATTGCTCTCTTTGGACTAAGTACCTTAAGGGTGAGGAACTTGTGTCTTTAGGCCTTTTATTCACAGTTCCCATCACCCAGTTAACGTGAATGAACTTCAGCAACCCATTGGTCACCCTTCCACCTTCCCTTTATCCTCTTGGGAAATCTGTATGCCTTCCACCATCCCTGCCTCTTGAGAAATCTGTATGCAGGTCAGAAAGCAACTGTTAGAACTGGATGTGGAACAACAGACTGGTTCCAAATAGGAAAAGGAGTATGTCAATGCTATATATTGTCACCGTGTTTGTTTAACTTATATGCAGAGTACATCATGAGAAAGACTGGGCTGGATGAAGCACTAGCTGGAATCAAGACTGCCAGGAGAAATATCAATAACCTCAGATATGCAGATTATACCACTCTTATGGCAGAAAGTGAAGAAGAACTGAAGAACCTCTTGATGAAAGTGAATGAGGAGAGTGAAGAAGTTGGCTTAAAGCTCAACATTTAGAAAACTAAGATCATGGCATCTGGTCCCATCACTTCATGGGAAATAGATGGGGAAACAGTGTCAGACTTTATTTTTTGGGGCTCCAAAATCACTGCAGATGGTGACTGCAGCCATGAAATTAAAATATGCTTGCTCCTTGGAAGAAAAATTATGAGCAACCTAGATAGCATATTAAAAAGCAAAAACATTCCTTTGCCAACAAAGGTCTGTCTAGTCAAGGCTATGGTTTTCCCACTCGTCCATACATCCATGTATGAATGTGAGAGTTGGACTGTAAAGAAAGCTGAGTGCCGAAGAATTGATGCTTTTGAAATGTGGTGTTGGAGAAGACTCTTGAGAGTCCCTTGGACTGCAAAGAGATCCAACCAGTCCATCCTAGAGGAGATCAGTCCTGAATATTCATTGGAAGGACTGATGCTGAAGCTGAAACTCCAATACTTCGGCCATCTGATGTGAAGAGCTGACTTATTTGAAAAGACCCTGATGCTGGGAAAGATTGAAGGTAGGAGGAGAAGGGGACGACAGAGGATAAGATGGTTGGATGGCATCACTGACTCAATGGACATGGGTTTGAGTAGACTCCAGGAGTTGGTGATGGATGGTGAGGCCTGGTGTGCTGCAGTCCATGGGGTGGCAAAGAGTCAGACACAACTGAGTGACTGAACTGAACTGAACTTATCCTTTTATCCATTACTGTTTACATCTTGTCATACCTCTGTTGAAGAGCCCTAAGAGGCTCCTGTTCTTTCTACCAGATAAAAATTTAACTTAGTGTAATAAAAGTGTTTTTTGTCATCTGTTCCCTTCCTTTCTTCCCAGATTAATTTTCTACCATTCCTTTATATGCTATAGAATCTGTATACATGTTATAGAATCTGATTATCCTTTAAGTATTCCTTTTCATTTTTTGAGACTTAATTTAAGCATCACCTCTGGAAGCTTTCTGGACACCCTAAAACTAAAGCTAGTTTTTTAAGCCCTTTATGTATGACTATAATACTTAGATATGTAATTACAGTATAGTATTCTATAGTATTCATCTCTACTGTTACATTGTAAAAATTTTGAAGACAAGATATTTTCATCTCCTCTTTTATAATCTGGTAAATAGTAGATACTACTCAGTACATGTTTGAATGAATGAGTTCATGTGAAATTGAATTTAACTTGGTTGAAGATACCTAACATTTTAATTTTTGACATAGATATTGGTATTCTTCATAGTGAAGGACAGGGAAACCTAGTGTGCTACAGTTCATGGGGTTGCAAAGAGTTGGACATGACTTAGCAACTGAACAACAATAATTGGTATCCTACATCTTGCTTTAAATTACATATTAAATGTTTTTACATTTAAAGAGTTTGATTCTGTAAGAACATTTTATTTTTACATATTTTAAAATATTTAAAATTATTGACAAAAAATAAGATACCTTTCTGGTTCTAAATGTTCATAATTTAATAATTAACATTTATTTCCCTTTTTCCATATATTCAAGGCCTATTGTGTAACAGAACCTGTAGCAGGCTCTGATGTAGCTGGTATAAAAACCAAAGCAGAAAAGAAAGGAGATGAGTATATTATTAATGGTCAGAAGATGTGGATAACCAATGGAGGAAAAGCTAATTGGTATGTTGTTTAAAACATCTCTGTACATTGTTTCTTCATTACTTCATATTCAGAATCTCCCCCTCTCCTTTCCTTTGTTATTAACCACCACAATTAAGATAAGTTTTATTCACGGAACTGGATGGTCCATAAAAGATTATAAATAATTGAGTAATTTTCAAAAGTTCTAAGTCCTGAGCTATTTCTTCAAATTGTCTCAGAAGTTTAATTTGTAAAATAAAACAAAAACACTTGCTCTAGTTGAATCTAATTAGGAAAGCTAGAGCTCCATCTACTTGGCTCGCTACACCTACTCTCCATACTCTGCACCAGAACCTCCTTGGAGCCATTCCCCTAAGACTCTGAGGGAAAAAGGAAAGTCACTGGTATAGCACATTTCTCTAATCCTGAGCAATAAGCATTATCTTTTAGAGTGGACAGAATTTTACTTTAATAAAATCTAAAAGGCCCAAATACGTAAGTTCAAAAATAGTGACATGAAGTTCAACAGAATGCCATAAAATCACTTGTATAAATATAAAATATTGAAGGAAAACATATTTGATAGCACTATTTGTGAAAAAAAAAATATGAAAAAAGGGTCAATAGGAATCAACCATCCAATGTATCTGCTTTTAAGAAGTGAATGTAGTTTCTTGCTGAAGTATCGCGTGAAACAAACAGGAAAAAATGGCAGCAGGACTAGGAAACACTTTAAATATGTCCACCACTTTATGAGTGTTCAATATTATGGAGTGCTAGATATTGTTGGAGAAGGCGATGGCATCCCACTCCAGTACTCTTGCCTGGAAAATCCCATGGACGGAAAAGCCTGGTGGGCTACAGTCCATGGGGTCGAGAAGAGTCGGACACGACTGAGCGACCTCACTTTCACTTTTCACTTTCATGCATTGGAGAAGGAAATCGCAACCCACTCCAGTGTTCTTGCCTGGAGAATCCCAGGGACAGGGGAGCCTGGTGGGCTGCCGTCTATAGGGTTGCACAGAGTCGGACATGACTGAAGCAACTTAGCAGCAGCAGCAGATATTGTTATTTTTGAGTTATCATAATATCACCAAGTAATAAAAAAGTGAAGAAATGATTACAATGTAACAAGTGAGAGAAATCCAATAATGGGACTAGAAACTTTCACAACTATAAGAATTCATTAAGTACAACTCATCATGTAATAAGACAAATTAGGTAAAATGTGAAACTGGAAAAGGAGTTTTTACTATTTTTTTAAACTATTAAGCAAAACTGTAGAATGAGTGGTAGTTTTATTAGTTTTAAGCACAAAAACTAAATTTGCTGTTTAAGGAATTAAAAAAAAAATTCTTCTATTCCAGGCTATTTAGAACATGGGTTACATGGATGTTTGGATGTTTTTGCCTTTTCTCCTCATGTTGCATTTTAAAATCTTTCTGGGAAAGAAGTAGATGTGGGTTGAAATACTAGCTCTGCCACATCATAAGATTATGACCTGGGCAAGCTTTTAAATCTTTCTGATGCTTCATTTCTTCTATAAAATGGGAGTAATAATAATTGGGGTTGTTGGGAGGGTTAACTGAGATGGGAGTCATCATATGTTGTATGTTGTTATCTGATACTGTTATCTTTATCATCATGTTTATTAGGTATTTTTTATTGGCTCGTTCTGATCCGGATCCTAAGGCTCCTGCTAGTAAAGCCTTTACTGGCTTTATTGTGGAAGCAGACACCCCAGGAATACAGATTGGAAGAAAGGTAAGTGTGTACTTATAGTGATCAAGGCCTCCAATATTGTTTTAACTATAAATTTAAAAATTACTAATTTGAGAGTATGGGCCCAAAAGGGGAAAAATATTTGAGTGTTTGTGAAAAACACACACACACACTCACAATTATGCATATGTTTATAATCTTGTTATGAAAAAAAAAATTACTAATTTCAGTTTCCTTTATTGAAAACATTTTGTTTGTATTAAGTTGCAATAAAAATAAAGCTGCATTTGATGTTATCGGGTAAAATATTCCTTCCTGAAGATTTTTAAGTTGAGAATAGTCATTTCAAGTCATTTGAAAGAGTGGCCAAATTGTATACAATTTGTATACATATACAATTCTTTATGTTTACAGTTTGTCTATATTCTCATTGCTCCTGCTTCTCATGCTGCTTATTAAAAACCAGATTATATTTTTTTCTTAAGAAGGGTCATGGTATCTACAACTTCCTCTCAAATAATTCAACAAATAATGCTAATAGCTAATCGTTATACACACACAAAAAACACAGAAATAAAGCAAATGTGCCAAAATTGGTGAATCTAGGCAAAGGTATATAGGTATTCGTTTTACTCCTTGCAGTTCTTCTGTTGGTTTGAAAATTTTAAAAATAAAACATTGAGGGGAAATAACTATCTTGGCAATTTCTTTTTTCGTATATATATATATCATTGAAGTATAGTTGATTTATAATGTTGGATTAATTTCTGCTGTACAGAAGGCTGACTCAGTTATATATATATCTTTTTTTTCATATTCTTTTCCATTATGGTTTATCACAGGATATTGAATACAGTTCCCTGTGCTATATAGTAGGACCTTGTTGTTTATCCATTCTGGATATATTAGTTTACATCTGCTAATCCCAAACTCTCAATCCTTCCCTCCCTCACCACCCACCTTGGTAACCACAAGTCTGTTCTATGTGTCTGGGAGTCTGTTTCTGTCTTGTAGATATGTTCATTTGTCTTGTATTTTAGATTGCATATATGTGCTCAGTCACGTCCAACTCTTGTGACCCCCATGTACTATAGCCTGCCAGGCTCCTTTGTCCGTAAGATTTTCCAGGCAAGAATACTGGAGTGAGTTGTTATTTACTACTCCAAGATTCCACATATAAGGTGATATCATATTGTATTTGCCTTTCTTTTTCTAACTTACTTCACTTAGTAGGATAATCTCTAGGACCATCTAAGTTACTGCAAATGGCATTATTTCATTCTTTTCATGGCTGAGGAACATTCAATTGTATATATATACCACATCTTCTTTATCCATTCATCTGTTGATGGACATTTAGGTTGGGTTCATGTCTCAGCTATTGTATATAGTGCCACTAGAAACTAGAGGTACATGTATCTTTTCAAATTATAGTTTTGTCTGGGTATATGCCCAGGAGTGGAATTGTTGGATCCTATGGTAACCCTATTTTTGTTTTTTTGAAGAACCTCCATACTGTTTTCTGGGCTTCCCTGGTGGCTTAGATGGTAAAGAATCTGCCTGCAATGCAGGAGACCCAAGTTCAATATCTGGGTCTGGAAGATCCCCTGGGGAAGGGAATGGCTACCCACTCCAGTATTATTGCCTGGAGAATTCCATGGACAGAGGAGCCTGGTGGGCTATGGGTTGCAAAGAGTTGGACACAACTGAATGACTACCATTTCTGCTTTCATACTGCTTTCCATAGTGGTAGCATCAATTTATATTCCCACCAACAATGTAAAAGGGTTCCTTTTCTCTACACCCTCTCCAGCATTATTTGTAGGCTTTTAATTTATTTATTTTTTAATTGAAGGATAATTGCTTTACCAAATTTTGTTTTCTGTCAAACCTCAACATGAATCAACCGTAGGTATACATATACCCCTTCCCTTTTGAACCTCCTGCCCATCTCCCTTCCCATCCCCCCACCCCTCTAGGGTTGATACAGAGCCCCTGTTTGAGTTTCCTGAGACATACAGCAAATTCCCCTTGCCTATCTATTTTTCATATGGTAATGTAAGTTTCCATGTTACTCTCTGCATACATCTCACCCTCTCCTTCCCTCTCCTCATGTCCATAAATCTGTTCTCTATGTCTGTTTCTCCACTGCTGCCCTGCAAATGAATTCTTCAGTAACATTTTTCTAGATTCCGTATATATGCATTAGAATACAGTATTTATGTTTCTCTTTCTGATTTATTTCACTCTGTATGATAGGTTGTAGGTTCATCCACCTCATTAGAACTGACTCAAATGTGTTTCTTTTTATGGCTGAATAATGTTCCAGTGTGTATATGTACCACAATTTCTTTATTCATTCATCTAGGACATCCCCAGGACATCTAGGTTGCTTCCATGTTCTAGCTATTGCGAATAGTGCTGCAATGAACAATGGAATATATGTGTCTTTTTCAGTTCTGGTTTTCTCAGAGTATATGCCTAGGAGTGGGATTGCTGGGTCATATAGTGGTTTTATTCCTAGTTTTTTGAGGAATCTCCATACCGTTTTCTATAGTAGCTGTGTCAATTTATTTGTAGACTTTTTAATGATGGCCATTCTGGCCAGTGTGAGGTACCCATTGTAGTTTACATTGCCATTTCTGCAATAATTAGTGATGAAGAGTATCTTTTCATGTCCCTGGCAATTTCTTAGCAAGTTAAACATGCACTTACCACATACCCAGCACTCCTAGATATTTATCCAAGAGAAATAAAAACAAGGACCTATGTTTATAGCAGCTTTATTTATAATTACTGAAAACTTGGGAGTGGCAGGGCAGTGAGGGATGCCCATCAGCTGGCGAGCAGATAAAGGATATATGGTACATCCATTTAGGGGAATGCTACTCTGAAATACTGATCAGCAGCAACATGGATGAATCTTAAAAGCACTTTGCTAAGTGAAAAGTCAAACACAGAAGGATCACCTTATTCCATTTATATGACATTCTGGAAAAGGAAAAACTTATGGATGAAATCAGATTGGTGATTTCTTGGGATTGGGAGTAGAGTAAGGGAATTGACTAAGAGAGTACAAAGGAACTTTTAGGCATGCTGAAATATCTTCATTGTGGTGATAGTACATATGCATCTGTCAAAACTATTAGAAATGTATATGTTAAAGGAGTCAATTTTTCTATATGTAAATTCCATCTCAGAACACCTAATTCTCAGAGGTGGAGATAAATATTAATAGAAGTTCAACTTTTACTCAGTACATTGCTAGCTCTATTAGTTAAGCTAAAATTAAATGTTCCAAAGCAAGTTATGTTAAATGCTTTTACTGACATTTGTGGTAAAAAGATAGTCTTCAAACATACAATGAAATTTGTCTTTGTGGGTAATATGTACATGTAAACTTTAGACTACTGTTGGTTTTGTTGACGAAAAAAGATGAACAACTTGAGAGCTGTGAGTTAAGTTTTACTGGGGGCAAAATGAGGACTGCAGCCTGTGAGACAGGACCTCAGATAGTTCTGAGAGACAGCTCCAAAGAGGCAGTCAGGGAACGTCAATATATAAGATCTTGGTGAAGAGGGAGTTCAGTGCAATCAAGTGCTTACTTTACAGAGGTTTTCTGCTAGTCCCAAGGAGCTAATGTCACCATGAAGGGATTTAGTGATTTTTCTAGCCATTCCCTTCTCCATGAGATCTTGACTCAGGGATTAAACCCAGGTCTCCCGTATTGTAGGCAGATTCTTTAATATCTGAGCCACTAGAGGGAAATGGGAAGGAGGAGTGTCTTAATAGGACTGTTAAGTTTCCCAGGAGACTCTGGGATCATGAAATCAGCTCCTGAAAATATCCAACTATCTAAAGAACTGGTAGGTCTTTACCAGGGCTTCCCTGGTAGCTCAGCTGGTAAAGAATCCCCCTGCAGTGCAGGAGACCCGGGTTTAATTCCTGGGTTAGGAAGATACCCTGGCGAAGAGATAGGCTACCCAATCCTGTATTCTTGCCTGGAGAGTCCCCATGGGCAGAGGAGCCTGGTGGGCTATAATCCAGTCCATGGGGTTGTAAAGAGTTGGACATGACTGAATAACTTAGCACACAGCACACATCTAAAGACCTGTTCTGCCAGATTCCCTGGAGCACAGAGTGCCTTGTTCCACCCTGAACTCCCTGGGGAGGTAAAGTCAGCAGCTGCAGCAGCACAGGGTTCAATCTCTGCAGAGGCAAATGGCGACTGCCCTTGTTGTTCAGTCACTGGCAGATGCTCTCAGCAAGTGCCATTTGTCATTGACAGGTAAGTGACAATTTGTAGTCAACAGTTTCAGAGTTTGTGAAACATTGTTTTAGATGAGAGTTTCACAAACTTTTTTTTTCAAAGATATAGCATACACAAGTATTTTAGATTTTGAGGGCCAATTGGTCTCTGTCACAAATACTCAGTTCTACCATTGGAGCAAGAAAGTAGCCACAGAAAATATGTAAATGAATAGGTGTGATTGTAGTCCTGTAAAGCTGTATTTAGAAAATAGGCATTGCAGACCATAGTTTGTCCACCTCCATATAAATAGGCAATTGCAGAAAATCTTAAAGTCTTTAACAGTGCTTAAAGCAAGAATTTATGCTAGCTCAAAATATGTTTCATACTACATATTGTTTTCCTTATTAGGAATTAAATATGGGCCAGCGATGTTCAGATACAAGAGGAATTGTCTTTGAAGATGTGAGAGTGCCTAAGGAAAATGTTTTAATTGGTGAGGGAGCTGGTTTCAAAATTGCAATGGGAGCATTTGATAAAACCAGACCACCAGTAAGTAAGATGGCTTAATAACCTTTATAGGAGTTTTCATTTATTATATTGAATAGTTTTATTTTAACATTATTTGCTTGGTCTGTATTTCTTTTTAAATATCTGCTTTTATTAAAGATGGAGGGGTTTTTTTCCTAAGAATTCATCAACATTCTTGCTGTTACAGAAATTATTTTAGTAAAAGCAAAATTACTATAGTTGTTAGATTTACAAAGAAGCATTTCACATTTAATTTAATCATTCCTGCTGATGTGTACTCATTCCTCTTCCCTCGCTCATTAGGAATATTTCCCCTGAGAAGCTTTCCCCTGTTAAACAGAAAGAATGATTTATCTCTAGGCTATGATCCTGTGCCTTACAAATGCCTTCCGTTAACCTTTTTTTTTTTTCCGTTAACCTTTAATTCATATAAAATATAAAATATAAATTTAAATGCTTGTCACTTCCCCCACTCTTTATTGCCTTAAGTATAGGTCAGCTTCTCTTTGTGCAAACTTTAACTTAGATTTTAGGCAAGTAGCCATTATATGTGTGTTTTAAAGACAACATGAACTTCTGCTTTGTAAAATGTAATGCTAGGTTGCAGCTGCTGCTGTGGGACTAGCACAGAGAGCTTTGGATGAAGCTACCAAGTATGCCCTGGACAGAAAAACTTTTGGAAAGCTGCTTGTAGAGGTAATTATAATACTATACTTGTTTTGTTCAAATGTAAAACCATTCATTTTCACTTAATATTTGAAAACTATTTTTAAATAAAAAATAGTTTATTTCTGCTTTGGTAACAAGAAGATAATGTGAAGTGGAAGTGTCAGGGTGGGTTTTAAGAATAGATTTGCATATGTATATATATGTGTGTGTGTGTATATAAAAATTTATTTGGCTGCACTAGGTCTTAGTTGCAGCATGTAGGATCTAATTATCTGACCAGGGATTGAACTCCAGCCCCTTGCATTGGGAACGTGGAGTCTTAGCCACTGGACCATCAGGGAAGTGCCAAGAGTAGATTTTCTTTAGACTCTGCTACTATTAATATCTGTTGTCTGCTTTGGGATTTATGTTAATTAAGAAGAAAAAGAACAGCTAATATTTAAGTGCCTGTATTATCTAATTCCACCAGTACACTCTTTTTTGTTTGTACTACAATTTCCATCGGTGAAGTCATTCAGTCATGTCTGACTCTTTGCGACCCCATGGACTGTATCCTACCAGGCTCCTCCATCCATGGAATTTTCCAGGCAAGAGTACTGGAGTGGGTTGCCATTTCCTTCTCCAGGGGATCTTCCTGACCCAGGGATTGAACCCGGGTCTCCCGCACAGCAGGCAGATGCTTTTACCCTCTGAGCCACCATATTTTATACAATTTCCATTAAAGACCAGGAAGCTGCAGCTTAGAATAAATAATTTGTCCAAGAACACACAATTTAGAAATCATAGATCCAGAGTTCTACTTCATGCTCTTAATCCGTGTTACTTCTCATGTCTTCTTGTTTATCAAATAATGAAACAATTTTAGTACTATTTGTTATTGTTGTTTGGTTTTTGGCCACACAGCATGTATTGTGGGATCTTAATTCCCCAACCAGGGATTGAACCTGGGCCCTTGGAGCAGTGAAACTCAGTCCTAACCACTGGATTGTCGGGCAGTTCTCAAGAACTTTTTAATCTTACCTTTTCAAACATTTATGGTTCCCCATTTTCTGTATTCTCTTCTATAACTCCTGTAACTATTGATTGTACAGTGGACAGTCCCTGTTTCTATCCCTATGTGTCAGTGGTTCTCAAACGATCTGGTAGAAGATAGGTTTTGATTTCCAGTCAACTGTGTACCATTATTTTTATAAAATATAAGAATGTCACTGCTGCTGCTGCTAAGTCGCTTCAGTCATGTCCGACTCTGTGCGACCCCAGAGACGGCAGCCCACCAGGCTCCCCCATCCCTGGGATTCTCCAGGCAAGAACACTGGAGTGGGTTGCTGTTTCCTTCTCCAATGCATGAAAGTGAAAAGTGAAAGTGAAGTCACTCAGTCGTGTCGACTCTTGGCGACCCCATGGACTGCAGCCTACCAGGCTTTTCCTTCCATGGGATTTTCCAGGCAAGAGTACTGGAGTGGGGTGCCATTGCCCTCTCCAAGAATGTCACAACACTATCAAATTGTTACAAATGCTTACTCTCACTTTGTGTATCATGAACCAGTCCAGTAACAATTTGTGGTCTATAGATGAAACTTGGATTAGTATACTTCTGTATCTCAACCTCGATTATATAATTTATTTTTGCTATAATCTAGATAACTTTCTCAGATTTGCTTTTCAGTTTTTTTCAACCCTACATCTAATCTCCTCTTCAATCCATTTAATGACTTTTTTCATTTATAGAATTTATGTTTGGTTCTTTTCCATTTCTACCCTTTCTTGTATGGTGGCCTGGTTTTTCAACATAGCTTTTCTTTCTCCTTTTTTATCTCTTTAATTATATAAAACTTCAGTTATAGTCACTTTCTGATTTTTTTTCTGTTATTTCAAGTTCTTAGGGTGGCTAATATTTTGGTCTACTGCATCTGATCTCTCTGTTACGACCAGTTTTTTCCTGTCTTGATTTTTGCTTATAAGCTTATCTGCAGCAGCATTCATTAGTTTCCTTCAATGCATTGTGGAAGTATTCAGGAGACCAGTTTTCGTACTTTTTTATACTTTTTATCAGGTAGCCCAGAGGTTTCAGCATTCTTAGAGCTGTTTTTTTCACATGAATTTCTCCAATTGTGAAATCCTATACCATAGCTGTATACGTTGATTACATGCTTGAAAGATATTCCTTTTTTAAATCTCCCAGACAGAGTCTTGGGCAAGAAATAAGCTTCTTTGTGGCCTTCTTGCCTTGATGAGCTGAGACTTTTAGTTCTTCCTTAGGAAAGAGAAGTTCTTATAGGCAGAGAATCTCAATTTCAACCCCTCATCTTTTTCATTCTCACATGTCTCCTGTTCTGTGTTCATTAAAACTCCAACTCCTATCACATTAGACTCAAATCTCAGTCTGATTTTTTTTCCTTCCCCATGTCATTGCTTCTCAATCAGGATTAAATTTTTGGAGGCCCTTGGAGATTAGTTTCTTTCCTTTGAGTTGTTTTATTTTACTTTTATTTTTAAAATAACTTTATTTTTGGCTGTGTTAGGTCTTTGTTACTATACTTGCGAGCTTTTCTCTAGTTGCAGTGAGCAGGGTCTACTCTCTTAGTTGTGGTGAGCGGGCTTCTCATTGGAGTGACTTCTCTTGTTGTGTGGCACAGGTTCTGGAGTGCAGAGGTTTCAACAGTTGGAACGTGGGCTCAGTAGTTGCAGCTCCTGGGCTCGAGAGCACAGGCCCAATATTTGTGGCACACTTGCTTAGTTGTTCCATGGCATGTGGAATCTACCTGGACCAGGGATTAAACCTATGTCTCCTGCATTAGCAGGCAGATTCTTTACCAATGAGCCACGAGGGAAGCCCCCTTGTTTTGTTTTTAAATCAAACATTTCTTTGTGTTTATGGACAAAAGGAGAGTTTATATTAGCTCATTTATGTCACCAGAGCTATATGTATACAGATTAGTGAAATGTATGTTTATTATTAAGTATTAGTTTAGTTTAATCGTAAACAGATAACATCATTTTCAGGTCCTTCTCACCAACTATCTGATATTCTTCTGGCTATTTTCAACTCAAAATAGAATATTTTATGTTCCTTTTCTTACAGACTCTGAAGATTCTTTTTTGTATTCTTACTATCTGCACAATGATATTTTTGCCTCCATGGGCTCTTACTGTTAAGTATAGAAAGTGTGTTTTTGCTTACTACTTTTCTAAACTAAACAAAGGAGATATTAAGCTACTGATTTATACATAGCTTTGATCTGTTACTTCAAAAAAAAAGATTTTTTTTTTAGTTTTGTTTTAAGGGATATTATTGAGTATAGTATTCTAATCATAGCTCTCCTGTCCACTCCCATGTTTATCATTGTTGTTATTACTACTTCTCTCTTCAAGAGAACACTGTGTCACTATCCTCTAGTGCTTAACTTGCTGTGGGTAAAGAAAACTGACAAAAACAGAGGATGGTACTTTTTCTTATCAAAAAGTAAAACTAGGAACACCGATAACAAATTACAGGATGATAAAATCTCTTAATAGTAGGCAATAACTGCCTACTCCTTTGTCTAGTCAAAATCCTCCATCCAGGTTAAAGTTGGAGTAGTTTGGGATGATATGAAAGAATCCCTTGTGAGTAACTGTCATTTGCATTGATTATTATTGCTAGCAGGCAATATCTTTTCCCCATGATTTCCATGTCTTGGTGGGAAAATGAATGAGGAGAAATACTATTTGGGACTTGAGACTGAAATAAGATATACTTAGAAAGAAAACTTATATCTCCTTTTTTAACCACTTTATGCTCAAAATTCTTTCAATATCTTCTCATCACACTCAGATCAAAATCCAGAGTACTTGCAGTGGTCTTCTGTCATCCACAGTGACCTTTTGTTGTTGTTTTTATGTTTATTCCTCCCAGCAGATATCCACTTCCTCATTCATTTCATTAAAGAATGTACCCTTGATTCAGTTCAATTCAGTTCAGTCGCTCAATCGTGTCTGACTCTTTGCGACCCCATGAATCGCAGCACGCCAGGGCTTCCTGTCCATCACCAACTCCCGGAGTTCACTCAGACTCACGTCCATCGAGTCAGTGATGCCATCCAGACATCTCATCCTCTGTTGTCCCCTTCTCCTCCTGCCCCCAATCCCTCTCATCATCAGAGTCGTTTCCAATGAGTCAACTCTTCGCATGAGGTGGCCAAAGTACTGGAGTTTCAGCTTCAGCATCATTCCTTCCAAAGAACACCCAGGGCTGATCTCCTTTAGAAAGGACTGGTTGGATCTCCTTGCAGTCCAAGGGACTCTCAAGAGTCTTCTCCAACACCACAGTTCAAAAGCATCAATTCTTCGGCGCTCAGCTTTCTTCACAGTCCAACTCTCACATCCGTACATGACCACTGGAAAAGCCATAGCTTTGACTAGATGGACTTTTGTAGACAAAGTAATGTCTCTGCTTTTGAACATGCTATCTAGGTTGGTCATAACTTTCCTTCCGAGGAGTAAGTGTCTTTTAATTTCACGGCTGCAGTCATCATCTGCAGTGATTTTGGAGCCCAAAGAAATAATGTCTGTTTCTACTGTTTCCCCATCTATTTCCCATGAAATGATGGGACCAGGTGCCATGATCTTCGTTTTCTGAATGTTGAGCTTTAAGCCAACTTTTTCACTCTCCTCTTTCACTTTCATCAAGAGGCTTTTTAGTTCCTCTTCGTTTTTTGACATAATGGTGGTGTCATCTGCATATCTGAGGTTATTGATATTTCTTCTGGCAATCTTGATTCCAGCTTGTGCTTCTTCCAGCCCAGCGTTTCTCATGATGTACTCTGCATATAAGTTAAATAAGCAAGGTGACAGTATACAGCCTTGACGTATTCCTTTTCCTATTTGGAACCAGTCTGTTCCGTGTCCAGTTCTAACTGTTGCTTCCTGACCTGCATACAGGTTTCTCAAGAGGCAGGTCAGGTGGTCTGGTTGATTACCCTGTGTAAAGTTACACCTGAAACATTTGATATAATGATGACGGTGACTGATGTATGTGTGCTTAGTCATGTCTGACTCTTTGCGATGCCATGGATGGTAGCCTGCCAGGCTCTTCTGTCCATGGGATTTTCCAGGCAAGAATACTGGAGTGGGCTGCCATTTCCTCCTCCAGGGGATCTTCCCAACCCAGAGATCGAACCTGTATCTCTTGTGTCTGCCGCATTGGCAGGCTGATTCTTTACCATTTAGTGCCACCTGGGAAGATCTCGCTTCTTTTCTTCATAGCTCTTAGCACTGCCCAACATCATATCATGTATGCGTTTGTCTGCTATCTTTCTTACTGCCTCACTAGAATGTAAGCTCCGCACAAGTAGTAAATTTCTGTTTTGGAAACCTTTATACTTCTAGCATTTATGATATGTTTTGCACTGTGAACTTCTCAACAAATAGTACTGCATGCATTAATTCATTTAATCCTTGAGGAAGGCCTGAATTGCCATAAACTTCCATCTTAGAACTGCCTTTGTTATGTCTCATAGATTTTGGAACGTTATGTTTCTGTTTTCATTTGTCTCCAGGTATTTTTTAAAATTTCCTCTTTGATTTCTTAAGAGATCCATTGTTTGTTTGTTTTTTTTTTTAATAGCATGTTGTTTACATTCCACATTTTTCATGTGTTTTGCAGGATTGTTTCTGTTTTTGATTTATAGTTTCTACCACTGTGGTCAGAAAAGACATTTGACATGATTTCAACCTTATTACCCTTATGAGACTTTTTTTTGTGGTCTAACATGTTATCTATCATGTAGAATGTTTCACTAACTCTTTAAATAGAATGTTTACTCTGCTCTTTTGGGGTCATGAATAAATTTTTCCAAAGTTGTAAGCATACTTCATATTTGAAACTTTCATGTATCAAGGTATGGTGGACATAGTTCCATCCTATAACATATCTTGGCCATATAACTCACAGGTAACTTATTGTCTCCTATTGAAAATATTTACATAAGTCTCCTATTTGATTAGGCTTCCCTCGTGGCTCAGATGGTAAAGAAACTGCCTGCAGTGCAAGAGACCTATGTTTGATTCCTTGGTTGGCGACATTCTCTGGAGAAGGACATGGCATCCCACTCCAGTATTCTTGCCCGGAGAATGCCATGGACCAACGAGCCTGGTGGGCTACAGTGCATGAGGTCACAAAGAGTCAGACACAACTGAGTGACTAACACTCTCCCTGTTTGATTATGAACCTCTAGAGGATAAAAAACATCTTATTTGTCCTTATCATTTTCCCATCAACACCTGATAACAGTGCCACATTATTTTTCACTGTCTATGGCAATTTTCTTTTAAAAATCCCAGGAGCTGCTCAGAAGGATCCATATAATTTTTGTGTTTTTTTTTTTTAATCAAAAATGTATAACCTCATTCCAATCCTGAGAAAACATCATGCAAACCCAATCTATGGGACATTCTACAAAATATAACCAATTGGTATTCTTCACAAGTGCACAATGGTCATGAAAGAGAAGGAAACACTGAGGAATCTTAACAGCCTTGGAAAGACTAGGAAGAAATAACAATTAAATTCAGTTGGAATCCTGGATGCGATCTTACAACAGAGAAAGGACATTGGTGGAAAACTTGGCCAAATTTGAATAAAGTATATATAGTTTCAGTTCAGTTCAGTTCAGTTGCTCAGTCGTGTCCAACTCTTTGGGACCCCATGAATCACAGCACTCCAGGCCTCTCTGTCCATCACCAACTCCCGGAGTTCACTCAGACTTGCTTCTATCGAGTCAGTGATGCCATCCAGCCATCTTATCCATCCTCTGTTGTCCCCTTCTCCTCCTGCCCCAATCCCTCTCAGCGTCAAAGTCTTTTCCAATGAGTCAACTCTTCGCATGAGGTGGCCAAAGTACTGGAGTTTCAGCTTCAGCATCATTCCTTCCAAAGAACATCCAGGGTTGATCTCCTTCAGAATGGACTGGTTGGATCTCCTTGCAGTCCAAGGGACTCTCAAGAGTCTTCTCCAGCACCACAGTTCAGAAGCATCAATTCTTCGGCGCTCAGCCTTCTTCACAGTCCAACTCTCACATCCATACATGACCACAGGAAAAACCATAGCCTTGACTAGACGGGCCTTTGTTGGCAAAGTAATGTCTCTGCTTTTGAACATGCTATCTAGGTTGGTCATAACTTTTCTTCCAAGGAGTAAGCGTCTTTTAATTTTATGGCTGAAGTCACAATCTGCAGTGATTTTGGAGTCCCCCAAAATAAAGTCTGACACTGTTTCCACTGTTTCCCCATCTATTTCCCATGACATGATGGGACCAGATGCCATGATCTTCGTTTTCTGAATGTTGAGCTTTAAGCCAACTTTTTTACTCTCCTCTTTCACTTTCATCAAGAAGCTTTTTAGTTTCTCTTCACTTTCTGCCATAAGGATGTATAGTTTAGCTGATAATATTTTACCAATGTTAATTATACTACGGTTTTGTAATATGTTACCACTGGAGGAAGCAGAGTGTAACTTTTTAAGTCTAAAATTAGTTTTTAAAGTTAAAAAAAGTTTCAGGGGAAATAATTTTAAATTATTCAATAAATACCTTAAACTTTTTTCTGTTTAATTCTAGCACCAAGGAATATCATTTTTGCTGGCTGAAATGGCAATGAAAGTTGAACTAGCTCGATTGAGTTACCAGAGAGCAGCTTGGGAAGTTGATTCTGGTCACCGAAATACCTATTATGCCTCTATTGCAAAGGCATATGCCGGAGATATCGCAAATCAGTTAGCTTCTGATGCTGTTCAGATTTTTGGAGGCAATGGATTTAATACCGAATATCCTGTAGAAAAATTAATGAGGGATGCCAAGATCTATCAGGTAATGTTAAAAATGTTTATGGTTGATTTTTAAGAAACATAATATTCATAAATTGTACGGTAGATCTCTGATTATTTAAAGATTTTATGTCATAGGTAATAATAAATCATCATAATAAGTGGCTGTGAGCCTAAATTTTTAGAACTAATTAACACAAAGAAGAATGTTACTTTGAAGTAAATGCCTTGAGTGAGCAAGATTACTTGACTTAACAAAGCAAATTACTTTTGCAAAGTAATTACAAAGTAATTACTTAACAAAGCAAATAGTGTAGACATGTAGATTTATCTGAATAACCCTTCTTTGATTCTTAACATCCTAGCTAATTGTAACCCACTCTTTGCTCTCCTAAAAGTTTATATATCATGTAAACTAATTAAATTATTTTATTTTGAATCTTATCTGACAACTCTTGAGGTCATATTTGGGAGGTAATAAAACATGAAGAGAATGTGATATGACTCTGTCTTCTAAATTAAATTGATGGTTAAGAAAACTTAGAGATGGTAGTGAAGAGATAGTAGTGATTTAGTAAATAAGATATAAATGCTCATGCCACATGTATCTTAAGTATTTATAAGCCATGCTTCTCAATATCTCCTCCATTACTTCCCTCAACCCCCAGGAAATTATTTGATAAATCTAGTCATTCAAAATCCAGAGGTAGAATCATAGAATGTTAAAGAAAGAAATTTAGACAGTACAGCCCCTCAATTTGGAGAAGGTGATGGCACCCCACTCCAGTACTTTTGCCTGGAAAATCCCATGGACAGAGGAGCCTGGTAGGCTACGGTCGGTCCACGGGGTTGCGAAGAGATGGACTCGACTGAGCGACTTCCCTTTCACTTTTCACTTTCAGTCATTGGAGAAGGAAATGGCAACCGACTCCAGTGTTCTTGCCTGGAGAATCCCAGGAGCGAGGGAGCCTGGTGGGCTGCCATCTATGGGGTCACACAGAGTCGGACATGACTGAAGTGACTTAGCAGCAGCAGCAGCCCCTCAATTTAGATTTGAAAAAACTGAGGACCATAATTTGTGCCTTATCTAAAGTTCCAAGTTTACTTGATAATGCTCTCCCTTCCCTGGAGCCTATAATTATTACCTTTTTACTTTTCTCTGGCATCTGAACAAATAGTTAGAAGTTTAAACTGGAAATGAGGGCTGTCTTCTAAGAATACTTAACTGAACAAAACAAATCCTTCCAGGATCTTTTTTCATTAGCAACTCAGTTCCTTAGGAACAAAAAGTAAAAATCAGGTTTGAGAGTAAGAATAGAAAATGACTGAAGGTGACAACTAGCTAAAACAGCTCAAAAAAGTTAGTTAAATATTTCAGCAACATTAAACATTAGATATCCCAAATACTTTTTGAAAGTCAATATCCTTTTAAGACTGTCCTCCAAAATTTTGGTAGAGTTCTTATAACAATTTTAACTAATGTTTAGAGAATTATGTATTTTCATGGTTTTCAGAAAATCAGGTTTCAGAATCACTGTAGATTATAGACCATATGTATGGTTTGACTCAGTTTAGTATTGGAATGGAGTTTAGAGTACTGTCTAAAATTCTGAGGACTTACATATGAACTATATTTAACCTACTTTTTTTTTCTTCCAGATTTATGAAGGTACAGCACAAATTCAAAGGCTTATTATAGCCCGTGAACACATTGGCAGGTATAAAAAGTAACCAGATCACCGTGTTAATAATTCTTGAGTAATTAGAATATGATCTACTATTTAAACTCCAGGAAAGAAGAAGGGCTTTAAGGTTTTTTTTTCCAATGAAAATTTTAACATAGATTCTTTTGTACTAAACCTGTATAACTGATTCTAATAGTACTCGGTTGGCCAAAAAGTTTGTTTGGGTTTTTCTGTAATGTTATGAAAAAACCTGAATGAACTTTTGGGCCAACCCAAGTTTTCTACTTTTGTTTCACTTTATAACTTGCCTGTTCTATAATGCATTTGATTTTATTAAAGTTATGTGTTTTCCTTTAGTTTCATTGTACCTGAATTACATTAACCTAGAAAAATACATTTAGGTTGTTGTTTTAACCTCTGAAAATTAGAGCAACAGAAATTTCTTGGAATTTCAGTGGTTTTCCAAAGACAGAAAAGAAGGTTTATAAAGTATTCAGAATGTTCCAAAATTTACATTGAGAAAATATTCTAGGATTTAAATAACTTGTCAGTGACTTTGTAAACTTAATGGTCTTATATTAGAGGAATTAATTTTACTGCAGTTTGGAAAGCATTTGGTTTCTCTTTTGTACAGTAATAGTAAAAAATTTGATGTTCATATTCTCCCTTTAAACAGTGACCAGAAGTTACATAGAAGTTTTTAATTTTGAACCCACATAATTCTGAGCCCACATTTCACTTGCCTTATTTTTAAAAAATCAATACAGTTTCCCTTAAATTATTTTTATATGACTCTGTTGGTCTATGGTTAACCTTTGGTGTGTTGTGTACAATCTGATTTCATGCACATACACTCTAAAAATAAACTTAAATTTGTTCTGTGTTATGTATCCGTCAATTTGTATATGTTTGTATTCTTTTCAAAAAGTCTTATTATTTCATGTAATAGTGTATACTTGACTTATTTACTATGTTGGGAAAAAAATTCATGTTTTGATTTTGAACTCCATAAAGTTAGCTGTCCATATTTTCATTAGATTGCATTATTAGATACCACAGAAAATATCAAGATGCAATAATGAAAGGGCCAAATGTGAATTTACTATTTGTTTGTAATTCTAAATGTTGAATACCACTAAAATATGTTATACCAGATGATATTTCTTATGTCACTTATTTTCCAGTTCTGATACCAACTGGACATCCACAGTTCAGTCTTAATCTGACAATAATGCAGAATAGTTAGCATCAGACTCCACAGGTTTAAGAACTCTGGCCCACTCCACCTGAAATGGTATCTCACTTTCAACACCACTTATAAATCCTGGATCCCCAGGCTACCCACACTTCTGTCCACTTTGGTTACAAATTTGGGTATTCTGTGTCCCTGCCCTCAGGTTTGATAATTTGCAAGAATGACTCACAGAACTCAGATAAAACACCTTACTGGTTTATTACAAAGGAGGAAATGCAAAGAGCAAGGTATAAGGAGAGACACCAGGGTTTCATAACTTCTCCCAGTGCACCACCCCTCCAGTACTTCAGTGTGTTCCTTGGAAGCATAGTTCAGTGTGTAATCTGGAAACTCCTGAATCTCATCATTCAAGTTTTTATGGAGAATCTTCAGCCTTCCTTTGCTCCCCAGATGTCAGGTGGGGCTGAAATTCCCACCTGCATTAGTCAGCTAAGGTCGCTGTAACAAAATGCCACAGACTGGGTGACTTAAACAACAGAAAATTTTTTTCTCACAGTTCTGGAGGCTAGAAGTCTAAGACCAAGGTACCATCTCGGTTGGTTTCTGGTGAGGCCTCTCATCCTGGTTTGTGTAATACGCTGCTACCTTCTCATTATGTTCTCACTGGATTCATGTCTGTGCACAACTGTAGGGAGACAGCAGGCACTGGTGTCTCTTCTTCTTAAAGAACACCAGCTTTATTAGATTAGAACCATACCTTTAGGACCTCATTTAACTTTCATTACTTCTCTGAAGTCCAAAGCTTCAAATATGCTCACATGAGAACGGTTAAGGGCTTCAGCATATGTTGGATGGCAGGGGGGAGGTGTGCTGTGGGCAGCATTCTAGACCACAACAGTACCCTCTAATTACTTGGTCTTTTTTGGTGATCAGCCCCATCCCGAGCCTCTTTAGGGGTCCCACACTGTCACCTCATTAGCATAACTCTACTTGGATCTTTTGAAAGAAGCTCATTAGGAATAATATAACATACTTCTATTGTTCAGGAAATTCCAAGGAATTGATGAACTTAGAGCAGGCATGACCAAATATTGGGGAAAAAACCAGAAAGGGAAGCAGGGCCTTATGGTCCTTACCCACCACCACTCCCACTTCCCTATGTCCTTCGCCTGCTTGTTGTCTGTGGGAAACTTCAGCCAAATAAAAAGTTTATTTAATCAGAGAAGTGAGAAAATGCAGAAGCAAAGAAAAGCAGTCAAACAGGACAAAACAGTAACTGTTTAATCAGTGAGCAAAGTCAAGAACCTTTAGTTCCTCCTCCAAAGCTATAGAAAGTATTCTGAGCCATATCCTGTGAGCTGTATTATAGAGTCTGAAAGCCCCACCAGGTGAAAGAAGTTAACTACAAAATGACCAGACTGTAGCCATGACATAAGCTGCCACAGTTCTGATAATTTTTCTCAAGGAAATAGAAATAAACTGACCCTGGAACTGAAGATTAACTGTATTTAAAGCAATCAAGATGATAATGGTCAGACCACCACATGACCAATTTCAAGATGACTGTCAGAGCTAACTGCTGTTTCTACATGTGGCCCTCTCTGTCTAGAAAATCTCTTTCTCCCTGATTGTCACGTTGTGGTGAGTCGGGCTTTATATGTGTCTCCCTCCTCCTTGCTCCCACCCCCAGCCATTTCCAGCATCCAAAATAAAGCAAACGTTCCACAAAACTTGCTTCTTTTTTTTTTCTTGTTGTTTTTAGGTGATTAAAAAAAACTTTTTAATTTTGTATTGGGGTATAGTTGATTAACAATGTTGTGATGAACAGTGAAGGGACTCAGCCATATATATACATGTATCCATTCTCCCCCAAACTCCTCTTCCATCCAGGCTGCCACATAACATAGAGCAGAGTTCCATGTGCTATACCATAGGTCTTTATTTGTTATCCACTTTAAACATAGCATTGTGTGCATGTCCATCCCTAACTCCCTAACTGTCCCTTCCTCCTGGCAACTGTAAGTTCATTCTTGAAGTCTGAGTCTGTTATACAAGTAAGTTCATCTGTATCATTTCTTTTAGATTCTGCATAGAAGGATGTTATACACTATATTTTTCCTTCTCTGTATGACTTACTTCCCTTAGTATGACATTCTCTAGGTCCATCTATGTTGCTACAAATGGCATTATTTCATTCTTTTTAATGGCTGAGTAAAATTCCATTGTATATGTACATATCACATTTTATGCATTCCTCTGTTGATGGACATTTAGGTTGCTTCCACGTGTTGGCTATTGTAAACAGTGCTGCAATGAACATTGGGGTGCGTGTGTCTTTTCGGATCATGTTTTCTCTGGATATATGCCCCAGAATGGGAATACAAGGTCATATGGTTAGCTTTATTTTTAGTTTTATAAAGAACTTCCATACTGTTCTCCATAGTGGCTGTACCAATTTACATTCCCAACAGTATAGGAGGGGTCTCTTCTCTCCACACCCTCTCCAGCATTTATTGTTTTCTACCCAACTTTCTTCTTTATTGGCTTTTGAGTGGCAACAGGCACACCACAATTTTGGTTACAAGTTCACCCAGGGACTGAGGACAAAGACCAAATACATTTCCTCTTCAGTTCAGTTCAGTTCAGTTCAGTCGTTCAGTCGTGTCCGACTCTGCAACCCCACAAATCGCAGCACACCAGGCCTCCCTGTCCATCACCAACTCCCGGAGTTCACTCAGACTCACGTCCATCGAGTCGGTGATGCCATCCAGCCATCTCATCCTCTGTCGTCCCCTTTTCCTCCTGCCCCCAATCCCTCCCAGTATCAGAGTCTTTTCCAATGAGTCAGCTCTTCTCATGAGGTGGCCAGAGTACTGGAGTTTCAGCTTTAGCATCATTCCTTCCAAAGAACACCCAGGGCTGATCTCCTTCAGGATGGACTGGTTGGATCTCCTTGCAGTCCAAGGGACTCTCAAGAGTCTTCTCCAACACCACAGTTCAAAAGCATCAATTCTTCGGCACTCAGCTATCTTCACAGTCCAACTCTCACATCCATACATGACCACTGGAAAAACCAAGAGGAACTAAAAAGCCTCTTGATGAAAGTGAAAAAGGAGTGAAAAAGTTGGCTTAAAGCTCAACATTCAGAAAACGAAGATCATGGCATCTGGTTCCATCACTTCATGGGAAATAGATGGGGAAACAGTGGAAACCATGTCAGACTTTATTTTGGGGGGCTCCAAAATCACTGCAGTCCCCTGGACTGCAAGGATATCCAACCAGTCCATTCTAAAGGAGATCAGCCCTGGGTGTTAGAGAAGACTCTTGAGAGTCTCTTGGACTGCAAGGAGATCCAACCAGTCCATCCTAAATCAGATCAGTCCTGGGTGTTCATTGGAAGGACTGATGTTGAAGCTGAAATTCCAATACTTTGGCCACCTGATGCAAAGAGCTGACTCATTTGAAAAGACCCTGATACTGGGAAAGACTGAGGGCAGGAGGAGAAGGGGACGACAGAGGATGACATGGTTGTATGGCATCACCCACTCAATGGACATGGGTTTGGGTGGACTCCAGGAGTTGGTGATGGACAGGAAGACCTGGTGTGCTGAGCTTCATGGGGTGGCAAAGAGTCAGACACTACTGAGCAACTGAACTGAACTGAACATTGAAATTACAAGTTACATGTAATATGAATGTTCCAAATGTAAATTTGCATTTAGCTAAGTTAAAAAATTCACCTACATAAAGCTTCTAGACATTTAATTGTATTCTAAAGCCATATAATGAAAATATTAAAGTACCTTTGATGATATGTTAAGCGATTATATAATTATCAATTAAGAGATTTTAGTCACAAGTAACCAGAATGAACTTAAGTTATGTAAGTGAAATACGGACAAATGTAAGTATATTGAAGTGCCTCATGGATCTGAAGGCTGGAATGGAGTCAGTAGAAAGAGAAGAAGGCAAGGTAAGAAACATTTCTTTGCAATTTGAAGTACTGTGGATTGGTTTACTATTAGAGATTACCTGATGACTGATATTTTAAGAAAGAGATCACAGGTCTGATTATAGACGTGTGATCAGATTTGCTTTCATTCCATATTAAAAATATACAATTTTTAAAAATCAAGTGTTTTATATAATTTCATTGCTAATATCATGCTTATGTCATTTGCCACAGAAAGTTCTCACCCTTAAAGAGAGTAGTGTGCTTTCTTATATGTAACATTTGAAACCTAATTCCTTCAGAAGTGTGGACAAGAAATTTTTGTTTTACTAAAATGTGTGTGACTTGTTTTTTTTTTTTTTTAATGAAATTTAGAGAAAAATGGAAAAAGGCTTAGGCTTAAAATTTAATAGTATATAGAAATGATTCATGGATAGGTTTCCACTTCTTAATGTAGCAAATTTAATTTTGAGAAAATATGAAAATGTTAATGTGGAAATATTTTTTTGTTTTGAGGAAAAGCTTCTGGGGAACAAATATCTTAAAATTTTTATGTAGGAAGTTTTAGATCAAAGATATGAAAAGTGTAGGTAGAGATGTTTAAGTTGAGAGCCCTATTAAAATCTAAGTTAAATGAACTATGTGCTTTTGATGAAATGTTAATGAATATTGTCTTGGATTGGTTCATCTTTTAATGTAGAAATTGACCTCTTGAAATAAAATGTTTAAAGAAAAAAAGTTTTTTACCTCATTTTGTACTCAGTCTTTCTGCTGTTTCCTTTGCAGCATGTTTCTATACTTGTTTTTATTAACTTGCTAAAATTATTTTCTAAGTGTCATTCTGAATAGTATAACCTATCACTTTATTTGCGAAACAGGAACATCTAAATATTCCTTTGAGGAACTTAAAAGATTTCTGTATTAGGCTGTATTATAAAAAGGATTTTCATATCATGTATATATACAATGAAGAGTTGTTTTTTTTTTTTCCCTTTTTAATTTTGTGAAATAAAGTGTGATCTTTTGTGAGTTACAAACCAACTAATCTTATGATGGGGAGAGGGAAAATAGATTACAGAATTTTAAAATGCATAATAAGTTTGAAGTTTGCTTTTTTATGTATTAGACTTGTTTGCTTGGAAGATTAAAAGCAAATGTTCCAGGTTTTACTACTTGGTAATTAATATATAAAGGAGAAATTGGAAAGTAATGACAGTGTATGATTATTGCTTTTTTGTCTGTTGGGTATGTGAATGTGTGAATGTTGTTTTCCTTCTTCCAAACTCTTCCTTAAATTTTAACTTGTTAGCTCAGATACTAAAAACATAAATCAAAAAATTTCTTTCCTCTCAACTTTTATGCTAAACTCTTTTAGGATTTCATGACTGACATCTCAATGTTACTAAAATCTTCTAGTATTTAATAACTAGTAAATGGGTGTTAATTCTACTAGAATATGTTTGTTTGAATTAATGATATCTGTTTAGTAGATTGAAGACCATATTTTCCTTGGACTTAAGCTGTTGAGATGTTTTTAGTTATATGATCAACAAGAACAAAAACCTTAGATAACTTGTTCTAGAATTTAGAGCATGTGTTTTCACATATATCAAGAAAAATGATAGAACTGATGCAAGAAATCCAGAAACTTATATTTTATTAATATTTGTTTTGTGATTTTCTTCTGCAAAGTGCCAGAGTAGATATTTTCAGTTTTGCAGGCATATGATCTCTGTTTCAGCTTCTCGGGTTCGCTGTTACGATGTGAAAGGAGCCATAGACAATGTGTAAACAAATGAACGTGGCTGTGTTCCAAGGATGGTAATACTGGCAGAAATCTGTATCTTTCCCTCAGATTTAAATTGGTAAATGTTTGTGTATAGATGATATATTTCTCATATATAATTTTACCAATACTTTCTACACCAGTAGAATCTAGGAAAAATAAAGCATTTTAATAAAAAAAAAAAAACAAACCCAACAACATTAAGGGGAAAAAAACAAAACCCTGCTAGTATTTTGCTGTTTACCACTGGGATAAGTATAGCAATGAATTTAGAGGAAAGATACTAACCCATGTTTTCTCATCCATAGAGCTCAGGCTGTGGGGTCTCTTATTTCTCTTCTGATAACCATTAGCGTTTATTTCTGTCCCCATAAGACTAGAAGCAAAGCGAATTGAAGCACTTTCCCTAAAGGTTAATTATTTGCCTCTGCTCCTTATACTAAATCCAAAATCAGTGTCTCTTCTTCCACGTACTTTCAACCTAGTTAGGTCCTAAAGCAGCTTAGTTCTCTTCCCATTCAAACCCAGCTTTGAGAAATTGAGCCTTTAGAGTTACATATAAATTGAGGTTAAGTCCTGGCTTCATATACTACTTCATTTATTCTGTAACTTTGGGCAAGTTATTTAATCTTTATTGTCCTCAATAAAAGGAGGTTAATGCATGTGTCCCAGGGTGGCCCTAGTGATTAAATAAAATAGTGTATATAAAGTGCTTAGCTCAGTAACTGGCAGAGTTATTAAAAAATTCATTCATTCAGAAGGTCTTTGTTTAACACCTATTACGTAATTTAGTGAGCACTGTTCTAGGCACTTGATATATGAATAAACAAAACAAAGATCCTGCCTTACAGGTTGTTTTATGGAAGGAATGGAAGAACAGGCAGTATGCACAGTATATAATTTATGTAGTATATATAAGAAGAAGAGAAGGCAATGGCACCCCACTCCAATACTCTTGCCTGGAAAATCCCATGGACGGAGGAGCCTGGTGGGCTGCAGTCCATGGGGTCGCTAAGAGTCGGACTCGACTGAGTGACTTCCCTTTCACTTTTCACTTTCATGCACTGGAGAAGGAAATGGCAACCCACTCCAGTGTTCTTGCCTGGAGAATCCCAGGGACGGGGGAGCCTGGTGGGCTGCCGTCTATGGGGTCGCACAGAGTCGGACACGACTGAAGCGACTTAGCAGCAGCAGCAAAACCGAAATAGTCTTTAGGAACCCATGAAATAGTACTTTTCTATCTCTCAGTTCTACCTTCTCTGCTATGTTGCATTCTTTCTTGATCTATAGACTAGCTTCCTCTACTATTTTGATCTCAAGATAAAATAAAATCTAGCACTTTATATATTAGATTCCCCACCCCTTACAAATGTTGACTGGCTAGGGCCATTATAGCCTGGAGTACAGGTCAGATTACAAGTATGATTTTTGATTGCCTACATCTGTGACTTGATGATTCCTGGAAAAGACAATTTTATAAAACATCTGGTATATTTTGTTAAGATCTGGTACTTTTATGACAAGTTTAGTGAATGTTTAAGGAATCTACCAGAGTAATCAATTTGCATATAGAAAAAAGAGATTGTTCCAAGACCCCTCTGGATTAAAAAAAAAAAAAAAAAAACTGTTTATATGGCTTCTAGAATGAAATCCATTGATTTGAATATATCCCTGTAATCAGATAATAAAAGGTTCTTTGGAGATTAAAGGTTGAACCCTGTAAGCAACAGTGGTTTTTTTTAAGGTTTCATGTAACTAATGAATGAGAGATCTAAAAAGATGTTAAATTGTATAAGGGAAAACTTAAAGAACAGACATATCTACAGTTGGAAATGCTTAAAAGAATTTGCTTATATGTGTAAAATTGGTTAATAACCTGTAGGGTGAAAAGGAGAAACCAGTTGTAGTTCATGGTTCATTTCCATAACTCTCCATTTCCTACAATTTTTAACTTTATAGAGCTGTAAAAGAGTTAACCCAGCCAATAGAAAATCACAGATATATAACTGTTCAGAAAATACCCAGAGGATCCATGAGATAATACCTTGATGCTGTTCAGTCATTCAGTCCTGTCCAACTCCTTGCAGCCCCATGGACTGCAGCATGCCAGACTTCCCTGTCCTTCACTATCTCCCAAAGTTTCTTCAGACTCATGTCCATTGAGTCTATGATGTCATCCAACCATCTCATCCTCTGTTGACTCTGTCTCCTCCTGCCTTCAATCTTTCCGTGCATCAGGGTCTTCTCCAATGAGTTGGCTCTTCCCATCAAGTGGCCAAAGTACTGGAGCTTCAATTTCAGCATCAGTCCTCCCAGTGAATATTCAGGGTTGCTTTCCTTTAGAATTGACTGGTTTGATCTCTTTGCTGTCCAAGGGATTCTCAAGTCTTCTCCAGCACCACAATTCCAAAGCATCAATTCTTCAGTACTCAGCCTTCTTTATGGCCCACATCTCACATCCATACATGACTACTAGAAAAACTATAACTTTGACTATACAGATCTTTGTTGGCAAAGTGGTGTCTTTGTTTTTTAATACCCTGTCTAGATTTGACATAGCTTTCCTTCCAAGGAGCAAGCATCTTTCAATTTTGTGGCTGCAGTCACCATCCACAGTGATTTTGGAGCCCCCCAAAATAACGTCTGTCACTGTTTCTACTTTTTCCCCATCTATTTGCCATGAAGCGATGGGACTAGATGCCATGATCTTTATTTTTTGAATGTTGACTTTTAAGCCAACTTTTTCACTCTCAGGCTCTTTAGTTCCTCTTTACTTTCGGCCATTAGGATGGTGTCATCTGCATATCTGAGGTTATTGATATTTCTCCCTGCAATTTTGATTCCATCTTGTGCTTCATCCAGCCCAGCATTTCACATGATGTACTCAGCATATACGTTAAATAAGCAGGGTGACAATATACAGCCTTGATGTACTCCTTTCCCAATTTTGAACTAGTCCACTGTTGCTTCTTGACCCACATACAGGTTTCTCAGGAGATAGATAAGGTGATCTGGTAGTCCCATCTCTTTAAGAATTTTCCACAGTTTGTTGTGATCCACACAGTCAAAGGCTTTAGCATAGTCGATGAAGCAAAAGTAGATTTTTCTTGGAATTCCCTTGGTTTTTCTATGATAAAGTGGATGTTGGCAATTTGATCTCTGGGTTGGGAAGTAGGAAATGGCAACCCAG
The DNA here is from genome assembly GCF_014754425.2 of Oryx dammah. NCBI lineage: Eukaryota > Metazoa > Chordata > Mammalia > Artiodactyla > Bovidae > Oryx > Oryx dammah. The sequence goes on along the minus strand of NW_024070212.1, from coordinate 67,068,952 downwards.
TCTAGTATTCTTGCTTGGAGAATTCCATTAATGGAGGAGACTGGTGGGCTATAGTCCATGGAGTCGCAAAAGAGTCAGACACAACAGAGCTACTGACACAGACAGACAAGGCTTTAGTTATACAATCAATTTGTTTACTTATATCCTGGTAAACAGGAATAAATATGCCTTTTGAATACTGCCATGAAATGTAAGGAGATTTAGTAAATGTTTCTAAATCCTGGGAAACAGTGAGAAACAGATTCCATTTTAAAGTTCCAGTTTATAAAAGCAGAGTCTACTAAACTGAAGATGAGAGAGCCTAAAAATTAAAAAGGGTTTTCTCATATATCCATAAAAATAGAACATAATTGCTGCACGCATAAATAATATTCCTAGCAAGTAGCCATGATTAAATTTCTCTCATCAGTCCATTAAGTTTTCTATAAGTGCTCTGTTGGATCTTGGATCAGTAAACTACTTTCAATAGGCTCTCTGCTTCAAGACAAAAGAGTTCTAGAAATCCTGATTGGATCCACTGGTATGGTGTGAAATCTGTCTAGCTATGACAACTTGAAAATGTATGCTCGCAAAACTATTCTCTGATATATATGCTGATAGTTCAAGGTACCGGATTCTTTCCATGAGGCTCTGAGACTGTCCCCTCCTGAATGCACTAATTTTGACCTGTAGGACTATAGGTAGAGCCTTCAAGCTAGCATCATAATAAAACAGAAGCCATCTACAAATAACTGTTGTGATTCAGGCTACTGTTTTAAAGAAATGTCACTTGCCATCCAGTTCTGTTAGAATGAAGCCATTTTTTAAGCAGCATAGAGGCACAGGTATAGAGAATAGACTTGTAGACACAGTGTGGGAAGGAGTGAAGTTGAGAAGTTGCTTGGTTGTGTCTGGCTCTTTGGGACACCTGGACTGTTGCTGACTAGGCTCCTCTGTCCATGGAATTTTCCAGGCAAGAGCACTGGAGTGAGTTGCCATTTCCTTCTCCAGGGAATCTTCCAGATCCAGGGATCGAACCCGGGTCTCCTGCATTGCAGGCAGATGCTTTACCATCTGAGCCACCAGGGAAGCAGGTATGGTGTGAAATCTGTCTTGCAGGAAGGAGAGGGTGGGACAAATTGAATGAGCAGCACTGACATATATACATTACCATAACATATAAAATAGATACCTAGTGGGAATTTGCTTCGTGCAGGGAGCTCATCCTGGTGCTCTGTGACAATCTAGTGGGGTGAATGGGGTGGGTGGTTGGAGGGAGGTTCAAGGGGGAGGGTACATATATATACCTATGGCTGATTCATGTTGATATATGACAGAAACCAGCAGAACATTGTAAAGCAATTATCCTCCAATTAAAAATTAATGTTGGTGAAAGTTGCCCATTTGTGTCCAACTTTGGGACCCCATGGACGGTAGCCTGCCAGGCTCCTCTGTCCATGGAATTTTCCAGGCAAGAATACTGGAGTGGGTTTTCATTTCCCTCTCTGAAAAGAATGTTTAAAGAAGATTTAAAAAAAAAAGAATTAAGCTATTAGCCACTATAGTCACTGACCTTCAACACAACCTGAAAGGAATTAGGACAGAATGAAGCACTCTATGCTTTGGGAAAACTGCCAGAACCGACCTTCAGATAGATAGGTATTTTCAGGAGAAATTTTTTATGATCCTGGATTCTTGCATCTTCTCATACTTAGGAAAGCACTAAAGCCATTAACTAAGATATCTGTTCTTCCTGACTAGCAGCAGTTTTCTATGGAGATCTGTACTTGGTTGCACATACCCCTTTCACCAAAATAACATGTATACTGACCTTCCTCCTTACCTCTTCAGAACAGTTTCTCAGAGTTATTTGAGTGGCTGTCATCTGGGCTATAGTTCTCAGTAAGACACTGAGTAAATTCAACTCACAGCTTTTTAAAAAATTAATTTATTTTAATTGGAGAATAATTACTTTACAATATTGTGATGGTTTCTGCCATACACTGACATGAATCAGCCTTGGGTGCACGAGTGTTCCCCCATCCTGAACCCCCCTCCTTCCTCCATCCCCACCCCATCCCTCTGGGTTGTCCCAGAGCACCGGCTTTGAGTGCCCTGCTTCATGCATCAAGCTTGCACCGGTGGTCTGTTTTGCATATGGTAATATACATGTTTCAATGCTATTCTCTCAAATCATCCCACCGTTGCCTTTTCCTACAGAGTCCAAAAGTCTATTTTTACATCTGTGTCTCTTTTCCTGTCTTGCATATAGGATCATCATTACCATCTTTCTAAATTCTATAAATTCCATATAACATACTATATTGGTGTTTTTCTTTCTGACTTACTTCATTCTGTATAATAGACTCCCATTTCATCAACCTCATTCGAACTGACTCAAACGCATTATTTTTAAAACTGAGTAATATTCCATTGTGTACATGTACCACAACTCCCCTATCCATTCGTCTGCTGATGGACATATAAGTTGCTTCCCTGCCCTAGCTATTGTAAAGAGTGCTGCAATGAATATTGGGGTACATGAGTCTCTTTCAGTTCTGGTTTCCTTGATGTGTATGCCTAGCATACAACCCAGTGGGATTGCTGGGTGGTATGGTCATTCTACCTCCAGTTTTTAAAGAAATCACACTGTTCTCCATAGTGGCTATGTCAGTTTGCATTTCCACCGACAGTGTAAGAGGGTTCCCTTTTCTCCACACCATCTCCAGCATTTATTGTTTGTAGACTTTTTGATGGTGGCCAATCTGATCAGTGCAACTCACAGCTTTCATGTTGTATGTTTTTTTCTGTTGACACCATGGACCAAGTGGTTTAAACAACAATTTATTTCTCACAGTCCTAGAGGCTAGGAAGTCTAAGATCAAGATTTTTGCCTTCTCTGTGTTGCAGACTTCTAACTCCTTGTATCTTCACTTGGCAAAATTAGGGTGAGAGAGCTCTCTGGGGTCCCTTTGATAAGAGCACTAATCCCACTCCTGTAGACTCTACTCTTGACCTAATTACCTCAAGGCCCCACTTCCTAATACCATCATACTGGGGATTCAGATTTCAACATATGAATTTGTGTGGGGACAGAAGCATTCAATCAAATACCAAAAACCAAGACAGAGAGCTACAGTTAATTACTATACCCAATCATATAATCAGATTGTTATAATCAAATATATATAATATAATCAGATAGTAAGATAATAATCAGAATAGAAATTAGTGAAAATCTTTACAGTGCATAGCTATTTCATAAGAATCTAACCATTACTTCCCCTGAGGGAAACAAGAGCATTGACAAAGCTCCAGGGCCTTCTCAATTTTGGACATATATATATTAATAATATTTTATTATTTTATTTAATTTTTTATTAATAACATTTTACCTAGACAACTTTAAGCTATGGAAGGCTGAGTTGATCTGATATACTTATCAAATTTTTCTATAAAGCTCCCTGAGTATGGTGCTGGTAAAATAAAAAATATGGAGCATATGAAATAAATTTAATTATTTCAAATATCTTTCTTTTTACGAGGTGAAAGAATAAATTTTTAATTTTCCAATCTCCCAACCTTTCTCCTCTAGGAAATTTCAAATATACATTGAGATGTCAAATATATCCTGAAAGTTTTCTTTTTGTAGATTTAAGATTTAACCTTGAGAAGGCAAAATCAAGAGATGTCATAAATGACCTGATTACTTAAGATAGGCTTATATGTACCTGAGAAAGAACACTTGTGTACCTATTTAGTCAAAGGTGCAATAAATAGAAACAAGCACAGAAAAATATAACATGATTATATGGAACTTTGTTTCTCAAATGAGGAAACTTTCTTTCCTTTTTTAAAAAAATAATTAAGACATCAGAATTTCAACATATAGAACACAGAAAATGTATTCTGGTAAGATAAAATCTCTGCTATCTAGGCAGAAGGTAAAGAGGAATCTTTTACTTTTCTGAGCAAGTCCCGGTGGCTGCACAGGCACAGGAGGGCCTAGAGGAGCTATCCCACTTTGAAGGTCAAGAAGGGTGGTGGTGAGGAGATACCCTTCATCCAAGGTAAGGAGTAGCAGCTGTGCTTTGCTGGAGCAGACATGAAGAGATATCCCACGCCCAAGGTAAGAGAAACCCAAGTAAGATGCTAGGTGTTGCAAGAGGGCATCAGAGGGCAGACACACTGAAACCATAATCACAGAAAACTAGTCAATCTAATCACACTATGACCACAGCCTTGTCTAACTCGATGAAACTAAGCCAGGTCCGCGGGGCAACCCAAGACGGGCGGGTCATGGTGGAGAGGTCTGACAGAATGTGGTCCACTGGAGAAGGGAATGGCAAACCACTTCAGTATTCTTGCCTTAAGAACACCATGAACAGTATGAAAAGGCAAAATGATGGGATACCAAAAGAGGAACTCCCCAGGTCAGTAGGTGCCCAACATGCTACTGGAGATCAGTGGAGAAATAACTCCAGAAAGAATGAAGGGATGGAGCCAAAGCAAAAACAATACCCAGCTGTGGATGTGACTGGTGATAGAAGCAAGTTCCGATGCTGTAAAGAGCAATATTGCATAGGAACCTGGAATGTCAGGTCCATGAATCAAGGCAAATTGGAAGTGGTCAAACAAGAGATGGCAAGAGTGAACGTCGACGTTCTAGGAATCAGCGAACTAAAATGGACTGGAATGGGTGAATTTAACTCAGATGACCATTATATCTACTACTGCGGGCAGGAATCCCTCAGAAGAAAGGGAGTAGCCATCATAGTCAGCTAAAAGAGTCCAAATTGCAGTACTTGGATGCAATCTCAAAAACGACACAATGATCTCTGTTCGTTTCCAAGGCAAACCATTCAATATCACAGTTATCCAAGTCTATGCTCCAACCAGTAACGCTGAAGAAGCTGAAGTTGAACGGTTCTATGAAGACCTACAAGACCTTTTAGAATTAACACCCCAAAACGATGTCCTTTTCATTATAGGGGACTGGAATGCAAAAGTAGGAAGTCAAGAAACACCTGGAGTAACAGGCAAATTTGGCCTTGAAATGCAGAATGAAGCAGGGCAAAGACTAGTAGAGTTTTGCCAGGAAAATGCACTGGTCATAGCAAACACCCTCTTCCAACAACACAAGAGAAGACTCTACACATGGACATCACCAGATGGTCAACACCAAAATCAGATTGATTATATTCTTTGCAGCCAAAGATGGAGAAGCTCTATACAGTCAACAAAAACAAGACCAGGAGCTGACTGTGGCTCAGATCATGAACTCCTTATTATAAATTCAGACCATTCAAGTATGACCTAAATCAACTCCCTTATGATTATACAGTGGAAGTGAGAAATAGATTTAAGGGCCTAGATCTGAGTGCCTGATGAACCACGGAATGAGGTTCGTGACATTGTACAGGAGACAGGGATCAAGACCATCCCCATGGAAAAGAAATGCAAAAAAAGCAAAATGGCTGTCTGGGGAGGCCTTACAAATAGCTATGAAAAGAAAAGAGGTGAAAAACAAAGGAGAGAAGGAAAGATATAAGCATCTGAATGCAGAGTTCCAAAGAATAGCAAGAAGAGTTAAGAAAGCCTTCAGTGATCAATACAAAGAAATAGAGGAAAAGAACAGAATGGGAAAGACTAGAGATCTCTTCCAGAAAATTAGAGATACCAAGGGAACATTTCATGCAAAGATGGTCTCGATAAAGGACAGAAATGGTATGGACCTAACAGAAGCAGAAGATATTAAGAAGAGGTGTCAAGAATACAAGGAAGAACTGTACAAAAAAGATATCCACGACCCAGATAATCACGATGGTGTGATCACTCACCTAGAGCCAGACATCCTGGAATGTGAAGTCAAGTGGGCCTTAGAAAGCATCACTATGAACGAAGCTAGTGGAGGTGATGGAATTCCAGTTGAGCTCTTTCAAATCCTGAAAGATGATGCTGTGAAAGTGCTGCACTCAGTATGCCAGAAAATTTGGAAAACTCAGTAGTGGCCACAGGACTGGAAAAAGTCAGTTTTCATTCCAATCCCAAAGAAAGGCAATGCCAAAGACTGCTCAAACTACTGCACAATTGCACTCATCTCACATGCTCAAAACTCTCCAAGCCAGGCTTCAGCAATACGTGAACCATGAACTCCCTGATTTTCAAGCTGGTTTTAGAAAAGGCAGAGGAACCAGAGATCAAATTGCCAACATCCGCTGGATCATGGAAAAAGCAAGAGAGTTCCAGAAATCATCTATTTCTGCTTTATTGACTATGCCAAGCCTTTGACTGTGTGGATCACAATAAACTGTGCAAAATTCTGAAAGAGGTGGGAATACCAGACCACTTGACCTGCCTCTTGAGAAATCTGTATTTAGGTCAGGAAGCAACAGTTAGAACTGGACATGGAACAACAGACTGGTTCCAAATAGGAAAAGGAATACATCAAGGCTGTATATTGTCACCCTGCTTATTTAACTTCTATGCAGAGTACATCATGAGAAACGCTGGAATGGAAAAAACACAAGCTGGAATCAAGATTGCCAGGAGAAATATCAATCACCTCAGATATGCAGAGGACACCACCCTTATGGCAGAAAGTGAAGAGGAGCTAAAAAGCCTCTTGATGAAAGTGAAAGTGGAGAGTGAAAAAGTTTACTTAAAGCTCAACATTCAGAAAACGAAGATCATGGCATCTGGTCCCATCACTTCGTGGCAAATAGATGGGGAAACAGTGGAAATAGTGTCAGACTTTATTTTTTGGGGCTCCAAAATCACTGCAGATGGTGACTGCAGCCATGAAATTAAAAGATGCTTACTCCTTGGAAAAAAGTTATGACCAACCTAGATAGCATATTCAAAAGCAGGGACAAGACTTTGCCAACTAAGGTCCGTCTAGTCAAGGCTATGGTTTTTCCTGTGGTCATGTATGGATGTGAGAGTTGGACTGTGAAGAAGGCTGAGCGCTGAAGAATTGATGCTTTAGAACTGTGGTGTTGGAGAAGACTCTTGAGAGTCCCTTGGACTGCAAGGAGATCCAACCAATCCATTCTGAAGGAGATCAGCCCTGGAATTTCCTTGGAAGGAATGATGCTAAAGCTGAAACTCCAGTACTTTGGCCACCTCATGCGAAGAGCTGACTCATTGGAAACGACTCTGGTGCTGGGAGGGATTGGGGGCAGGAGGAGAAGGGGACGACAGAGGATGAGATGTCTGGATGGCATCACGGACTCGATGGACGTGAGTCTGAGTGAACCCCGGGAGTTGGTAATGGACAGGAAGGCCTGATGTGCTGCAATTCGTGGTGTCGCAAAGAGTTGGACACGACTGAGTGACTGAACTGAACTGAAGCAAGTCCCATAAAACGGAGTGAACTTTGCCAAAATTTTAGCACCTTTCAGCGTTTTTCAGACTCAAGTATTACACACCAAGGCAAATAAAATTCACAGTCCTAAAGTTTGTCTTTCATTTTACATTTTCATATCAAGAACAAATTCTTACTATGTGAACATGAATTTTTAAAAGTGTTTCTAAGCTAGTGGTTTCTATCAGAATGATTGTTTTCCTCTGAAGTCTATCTCATGCAAAACATTAGAATTAAAAATTTTTTTCTGTTAATCTGGGGACTAATCCATTTACATAAGTGCCTATTTATCTCTATAAACCAATCAGGACAGAGTTCCTTAATCTGAGGAATAATCTGATTTATTAGTTTACACTGTCCAGAAGTTGGAAGGTACTTCATAAATGTTCAATAAGAGGTCAAAGCCTTCCTCGATTTAATACATACACATTGAGAATTTAAAAGTTTCAGATCTATAGTAACTTCAGCCATAGGCAAGTAAACTTACCAATCCAGATCTCAAAGTTGTTGTTCACCTTTTCAGTGGGCTCTAAATTCTTAGCTGATTAGCTCTGCTTTCACACAGAGACAAGAGTGGGTAAACAAGATTCTCTATTGTCTCTCATCCATGAGAAAATTGTCTTCTATAGTAGATGAATGGGTCATAAAAACATTGTCTCAATCATTGCTACCAATGAGATTAAATTATGAACTATGACTGAAACAGAAACAAAAATAAGACATAAAATCAGTAAGGAGGGCAAAACCTACCTTAAGGTCCAAAACAGTTAAGGCCTGATTGCCACATGGAGTGGCTGTGAGAGCCAAGCAAGTCACTGTGACAGCCAAGAAAAGAACTGCCCTGGCTTAAGTAGATATTGAGGTGCCATTCTCAAGCAATGCAGTTTACTTGGCTCTATATGTTCTGCTTACATGGATATCAGGGCAAACGTATAATTTTCAAAATAGTAAAATCATGATGTATATAATATAAGATGAACACATGTCAAAATTTTTATTTAATTATTAAAGGAGGGAACCAATAATATATTAAAACCAATTTCCAGCAACCAATTTAAACCTTAAAACCTAGATGTCTCAATATTTCTTCTTTTGTAATTAAGGACAGGATTTTACACTTTTAAATGTTTTCATCTCCAACTTAAAAGGCTTCTCTTAGATTGCTCCAGAATTCTAGTCCTTATACACTGCATCTTTCCTATCCAGAATTCCTTTTATTATTAGAACTACTTAGTTAAGAAGGCTGCAATTTAAAAACTTTAGACAAGATTTCATTTGCTTAAACTGAATCCAAAAAGAGGGGAATAAGAAAATCAGGGATGTCATAAAATGTATACAAGTTAATAAAACTTTGCAAGTGTAATATGGAGCATGGAGCATGTAATATTCTGCCTCTACATTTGCTATTTCAGAAATAAATGACTCATAGCCAAGACATAGAAGCAACCTAAATGTTTATTGACAGATGAATGGATCAAGATAATGTGCTCTACGTACACACACACACACAACGGAATATTGTGAGCATGCTCAGTCAATCTCATGTTCAATTCTTTGTGACCCCATGGACTGCAGTCCTTCAGGATCCTCTGTCCATGGGATTTTCCAGGCAAGAATCCTGGAGTGGGCTGCCATTTCCTCCTCCAGAGGATCTTCCCAAGCCAGGGATCCAAACCCTGTCTCCTGTGTCTGCTGCATTGGCAGGTGGATTCTTTACCACTGTGGCACCTGGGAAATCTAATGGAAGAATGAAGTAATGCCACTGTCAGCAACATGGATGGACCGAGATTATTATAGTAAGTGAAGTGAGTCAGACAAACACAATTATATGATATCACTTATATGTGGAATCTAAAAAGATGCAAATGAACTTATTTACAAAACAAAAATAGACTCAGACATAGAAAACAAATTATGGTTACTAAAGGGGTAATGAAAGAAGGGGGTGGTGGAGATAAATTAGGAGTTTGGGATTAACACATACACTACTATAGCACAAGGAACTATACTCAATATCTTGTAATAACCTATAATGGAAAACAATCTGAAAAAGGATATACATATGCACATATATATACATATACATACACACATATAAATGTATAACTGAATCACTATGCTGTAGACTTAAAACATTGTAAATAATTTATACTTCAATTTAAAAAATGAACAACTCAGTTACTACGTTTCATTGATTTCAAATGCACATTTTAAAATTTAATATCTCAGAAATCTGGATAAATTTTGTTACTAGCCATTGGCTATTTTTTTCCCCTACATTTGATGTCTTGGCAATTGGGGTGTTTCTTATAGTCAGTGAAGTCTTAGGTAAAATATGATACTGTTGTTTCCCAGAAATGTTATTCCATGACATTATAAAAACTAGAAACAGTTTATACATTGAATGCTAATGAAACTATGTCCATAGATGCACCCGCACCTCCTGTGTTTCCTGCATTGGCAGGAAGATTCTTTACCACTAGTGCTTATATATATGTGTGTATATATATATCAGAGAAGGCGATGGCACCCCACTCCAGTACTCTTGCTTGGAAAATCCCATGGACGGAGGAGCCTGGTGGGCTGCAGTCCATGGGGTCGCGAAGAGTCAGACATGACTGAGCAACTTCCCTTTCACTTTTCACTTTCATGCATTGGAGAAGGACATGGCAACCCACTCCAGTGTTCTTGCCTGGAGAATCCCAGGGACGGGGAAGCCTGGTGGGCTGCCGTCTATGGGGCTGCACAGAGTTGGACACGACTGAAGCAACTGAGCAGTATATATATATATATATGTGTATGTGTGTATATATATGCATATGTATATCCTTTTTCAGATTGTTTTCCATTATAGGTTATTACAAGATATTGAGTATAGTTCCTTGTGCTATAGTAGTGTATGTGTTAATCCCAAACTCCTAATTTATCTCCACCACCCCCTTCTTTCGTTACCCCTTATATATATACATGGGCTTCCCTGGTGGCTCAGATGGTAAAGAATCAGCCTGCACTGTGGGAGACCTGGGTTTGATACCTGGGTTGGGAGATTCTCTGGAGAAGGTAATGTCTACCCACTCCAGTATTCTTGCCTGGAGAATTCCATGGAGAGAGAAGCCTGGCAGGGTACAGTCCATGGCGTCACAGAGTTGAACACCACACTTTTCTTTGCAGGGGATATATTTTTACTTTTGAAGAGGTAAAACATACAAAGTTTCAAAAGTATCAGATTATTCAGTGAAAAATGAAAGTTAATGTCGCTCAGCCATGTCTGACTCTTTGCAACCCCATGGACTATACAGTCTGTGGAATTTTCCAGGCCAGAATACAGGAGTGGGTAGTCTTTCCCTTCTCCAGGGATCTCGCCAACCCAGGGGTCCAACCCAGTTCAGTGAAAAACTTTCAGTTCAATGAAAAGCTTTGCTTAAATCCCGTCTACAGCCACACATTTCTCCTCCAGTAGGCAACTCTTTCCTTTGTGCTTTCCCAAATATATCCACACATTTTTTCCCCCTGTTTCCCACACAGATAGTAGCAAATGGTACATTCTGTTTTTGTTATCACTTAACATACTTTGTATATCTTTCCAGAACAGTGTTTGCAGAGCTTCTGTATCATGTTTAATGGCTGCATAATGAATATACCATAGTTTATTTAACGTTTGATAGTTAAAATATTTGCAATTTTCTGCTATTACAATAATTGCTGCTATGAATATTTTTGCACATAAGTCACTTCACACCCAAGGGAGTATATCTTCAGGATAAATAGCTAGCAATAGAATTGCTGAATGTAATTTCAAGAATTGCTAGAACATATGCTCCCTATATATACTTCCATTTTGCTCACCATTGTACTCTCAGAACCTAGAATAATATTTGGCACATTCTAGGCATCCAATCGGAGAAGGCAATGGCACCCCACTCCAGTACTCTTGCCTGGAAAATCCCATGGATGGAGGAGCCTGGTGGGCTACAGTCCATGGGGTCGAGAAGAGTCGGACACGACTGAGCGACTTCACTTTCACTTTTCACTTTCACGCATTGGAGAAGGAAATGGCAACCCACTCCAGTGTTTTTGCCAGGAGAATCCCAGGGACGGGGGAGCCTGGTGTGCTGCCGTCTATGAGATCGCACAGAGTTGGACATGACTGAAGCGACTTAGCAGCAGCAGCAGGCATCCAATACATATTTGATTAATGACTTTGTAAGTAGGAAGAGAGGCTTACTTTTCATTATTTCAGCAGTTATTGACTCGATCTGAATGTTACTTTTTGGATTTGATGCTCGTGTTATTCTTATATTGAGCATTGCTTTTCCCAAGAGATTTGACCTCCTCCTCTCTCCCTTGGTTTCTCTCACTGTAGAACATTCCTCTCTGATCTGATTTAGAAGCAAAAGAAAGCTGGAGAAATTACATTACTATTGTGATATAAAATTTATATAATATGGCAAGACAAGAAAATTTTAAACGTAAAAAAAATTCTTCTCTGTCCTTTGGGCTCTTCTCTCCTTTCATTGTGTTGTGCCTGTGCATTATGCCTTGACCAAACCTCCCCACCTTAGCAGGAATACCTGCTCAGCCATAAAGAGCAACATTCTCCCAGCATCAACAAGACAACTTCTTAAAAATAACATTCCTTCTTGATCTTGTAAGGGAGTCACATAATGTACCACAACGACGGGTAGACTTGGGTTGAGGAAACTGTCAATAATGTCATTTGGTGTACAGTCCTTTGTCTCAAAAAAACTTACACAACTGAGTCTAGACTTCTAGCTGAGAAACAGTTCTCAAAGTTTTCTGATATGCTCTTCCTGGGTTGTAATTTGTCTTGAATAAAAATTTCCATGATTAATTTTTCATTGGCATTATTTAACCAAGGCTTCCCAGGTGGCACTTATGGTAAAGAACCCACCTGCCAACGCAGAAGATGCAGGTTCCATCCCTGGGTTGGGAAGATCCCCTGGTGGAGGGCATGGCAACTCACTCCAGTATTCTTGCCTGGGAAATCTCATGGGCAGAGGAGCCTGGCAGGTTACAGTCCATTGGGTCTCAAGAGCTGAAGCCATTTGGCAGGTATGCACACTATTTAACAAGGCAGACTTTTTAAAATAAAAAAAATATTAGGGCTAGAGACAGTCATCACTTAATGAAAAAAATCTCAACTCACCAAACTAATATGCATTTAGTAAAGTACCTTCAAACTATAAATTGGAATATCAACAAAACTACTATTATCACAGTAGATTCAACACTCTCTCAGTTATTGATAACCCACATATGTCACTGTGTCAGGAACCCTTCTCCAAATGATTACTGAATGAAAGCAATTTTAAGGATGTGAGGGTGCCAGTATACTCTAATGACAGTCATGATAGTCATGACAGTAGTGAGAAACAAGAATTGATAACAGCTGTGTGATCACACCTAGCAAACCCAAATTCTGTGGAAAGCTCCTAAAAGGAACCTGGGTGTTTCTTTGTTGAAGGTAAGTACCAAATATTTCAGATACCAGTGTCCTCCTAAAGAAGTGGGAGGAGTAGGTGAGAGACAACTGTAATGGCCAAGGCAAACAGGAGGGGAACATGAACATTTCATGAACATTCACCCCCAAACATTTACTGAACACTTAACTACATGATGAAAGTGAAAGAGGAGAGTGAAAAAGTTGGCTTAAAGCTCAACGTTCAGAAAACTAAGATCATGTCATCAGGTCCCATCACTTCATGGCAAATAGATGGGGAAACAGTGGAAACAGTGGCTGACTTTTTGTTTTTGGCGGGGTTGGGGGTGGGGGCTCCAAAATCACTGCAGATGGTGATTGAAGCCATGAAATTAAGAGACGCTTACTCCTTGGAAGAAAAGTTAATACCAACCTAGACAGCATATTAAAAAGCAGAGACATTACTTTGTCCACAAAGGTCCATCTAGTCAAGGCTATGGTTTTTCCAGTAGTCATGTATGGATGTGAGAGTTGGACTATAAAGAAAGCTGAACGCCAAAGAATTGATGCTTTTGAACTGTGGTGTTGAAGAAGACTCTTGAGAGTCCCTTGGACTGCAAAGAGATCCAACCAGTCCATCCTAAAGCAGACCAGTTCTGGGTGTTTGTTGAAAGGACTGATGTTGAAGCTGAAATTCCAATACTTGGCCGCCTGATGCGAAGAGCTGACTCATTTGAAAAGACCCTGATGCTGGGAAAGATTGAAGGCAGGAGAAGGGGATGACAGAGGATGAGATGGTTGGATGGCATCACCGACTCAATGGACATGGGTTTCGGTAGACTCCGGGAGTTGGTGATGGACAGGGAGGCTTGGCGTGCTGCAGTTCATGAGGTCGCAAAGAGTTGGACACGACTGAGCGACTGAACTGAACTGAACTGAACTAATTACACGCAACTCTCTTAATTACTGTCCGTTTCATATCTTCGAAGAGTCTCAAGAATAAACGAGTTCTTAAAAGTTATTCCATTGTTTAAATATTACTAGCTTAGTCACTTCAGTCCTGTCAGACTCTTCTAGACCCTATGAACTGTATTGGATATCATGACATATGAAGGAAATTAGCTACTTCATTCTCATCGGTAATGATCATGACCTACTTAAAATGTAGGTCACCTCTGTCCATGGGCTTTCTCCAGGCAAGAACACTGGAGTCAGTTGCCATGCCCTCCTCCAAGGGATCTTTCTGACCTAGGGATCAAACCCAGTCTCTTGTTTCCTACATCAGGCAGGTTCTTTACCCCTAGTACCTCCTGGGAAGCCATGTGTGTATATGTGCTAAGCTGAGTCAGACTCTTTGTGAGCCTGTGGGCTATAGCCAGAAAGACTCTATCCATGGGATTTTCCAGGCAAGAATACTGTAATGGATTGCCATTTCCTTCTCCAGGGGATCTTCCAGACCCAGTGATCAAACCCAGGTCTCCCACATTACAGGCAGATTGGGAAGCGCCTCAATTCCTGGTGTTAGTTGCTCAGTCCCATTCAACTCTTTGCAACTCCATGGACTGCATCCAAGACAGGATCTTCTATCCATGGGATTCTCCAGACAAGAATATGGAAGTGAGTTGCCTTTCCCTTCTCCAGGAGATGTTCCCAACCCAGGGATGGAAGCTGGGTCTCCTGTATTGCAGGTGAATTCTTTAAAGCAGTATTTCCAGTTCCAGTTCAGTTGCTCAGTCATGTCCAACTCTGCGACCCCATGAACTGCAGCATGCCAGGCCTCCCTGTCCATTACCAACTGCTGGAGTCCACCCAAACCCATGTCCTTTGAGTCGATGATGCCATCCAACCATCTCATCCTCTGTCGTCCCCTTATCCTCCTGCCCTCAATCTTTCCCAGCATCAGGGTCTTTTCAAATGAGTCAGCTCTCTGCATCAGGTGGCCAAGTATTGGAGTTTCAGCTTCAACATCAGTCCTTTCAATAAACACCCAGAACTGATCTGCTTTAGGATGGACTGGTTGGATCTCTTTGCAGTCCAAGGGACTCTCAAGAGTCTTCTTCAACACCACAATTCAAAAGCATCAATTCTTTGGCGTTCAGCTTTCTTTATAGTCCAACTCTCACATCCATACATGACTACTGGAAAAACCATAGCCTTGACTAGATGGACCTTTGTGGACAGAGTAATGTCTGCTTTTTAATATGCTGTCTAGATAGGTCATAACTTTCCTTCCAAGGAGCAAGCGTTTTTTAATTTCATGGCTGCAATCACCATCTGCAGTGATTTTAGAGCCCCCAAAATAAAGTCAGCCACTGTTTCCAGTGCTTCCCCATCTATTTGCCATGAAATGATGGGACCAGATGCCATGATCTTCGTCTTCTGAATGTTGAGCTTTAAGCCAACTATTTCACTCTCCTCTTTCACTTTCATCAAGAGGCTCTTTAGTTCTTCTCTTTCTGCCATAGGGTGGTGTCATCTGCATATCTGAGATTATTGCTATTTCTCCGGGCAATCTTGATTCCAGCTTGTGCTTCCTGCAGCCCAGCATGTCTCATGATGTACTCTGCATATAAGTTAAATAAGCAGGGTGACAATATACAGCCTTGACATACTCCTTATCCTATTTGGAACCAGTCTGTTGTTCCATGTCCAGTTCTAACTGTTGCTTCCTGACCTGCATATAGGTTACTCAAGAGGCAGGTCAGGGGGTCTGGTATTCCCATCTCCTTTAGAATTTTCCACAGTTTATTGTGCAGTGTTTAGCGAAGCCCTAAATATTCCTTAAAACTGTCTTAAAACTGCGGCGAAAATGAGCGGAGAAAATTGGCGCCAGAGATTTTCGGCGCAGGCAGCGAGAACAGCTACGAGCAGTCGGTGGGGGTCCTAGGGCAGCCGCGGAACTGCTGCTTCCTTCAGGCGAGAACGGTGGTCAGCTATGTCGGGGCGGAGAGGGGGCCTGAGGAGCGCTTCTGCGCAGGCGCTTGCCTACTAAGTCCGCCCACTGACGAGCTAAGTTCTCTTTTCGCTCTCAGTCATGGTGAGTGTGGACGTGTTTTGTATTGCTGTCTAGATGTGTCCATAGGAGAATGAATAGGGTAATATTTAAGCTCTTTAGTCACTAGTGGGTAGTTTTCTTAGTATTGGAGAATGATTGGGTTAAGACACAGGCCTTGGAAGGTATTTTGAGGCCTCAGACAATGTGAAGGGTTACTCAGCGTTTTCTGCTGATACCGCGGGTGCGGTTGCGGCCGGACTTCCTGCTATCGGGCGGGACTCAGGGTTCGACGACCTTCTTTCTTAATCCCCTGCCCCGCCACAAAAGCCGGTTAGTTCTTAGCTTCCATATAGCCGTGTATAATATGTGGCTCGAAATATTTGGAATTGTTAATGGTATGGTCTCGTTCTAGTAAGTTTTAATGGGATATGAAGGAAATTAACTGCTTCATTTTTATTGGTAATGATCTCGAACTACTTAAAATGTAGCTTCAGTCACAAAGATGTAGCTGAAAAATGCCGATCTAGAGCAACAACAGTCATCACCCGGGGTTTTGTTACAAATGCAGAAACTTAACACTAAAGCCGGAAAAGAATTGTTAACCTGGTAAAGAACTGTTGGCTTGCCTGGAAGGTGCTTTGAAACCTGAGTTTTTAAGATTAATGGACTCTCACTAGAGAACTCAACTGCAAATTATGGGACAGATAGGTTTTTATTTAATGCTTTAGCTTGCTTTCTGCCACGTGTAAATCGTAAGTTTAAAATTTTCATAGTCTATTTTACTTAACTTTTAAGCCGAGATGAGGACGGTAGTTTTTTGGGTCGATGATGAGCTGGCATGTATTCTGAATCTAAAGTTGATTATTACTACTTTAGCTCTAGAATTACTCTGAGACCTGAAGAATACCTGAAACTTTATGAAAGCTTTAGTTCTTTTTAGTCAGCTACTTTTAAAATTGAAAGCTTCTGTATGGCAAGATGAAATAAGAGTTCATGTATATATTGAAATGTATGCTCTGAGGTCAAACATTAAAAGATAAAAATTTATGAAATCTCTTGTGTGTGAAAGGGTACACCGCAGAAGGATGTTATCATTAAGTCAGATGCCCCTGACACCCTGTTACTGGAGAAGCATGCTGATTATATTGCATCCTATGGCTCAAAGAAAGATGATTATGTATGTATTCGTCTGTTTTGAAAAGTTTTTGTTCTGTAAACGTGTCAAATCATTTGGTCAGGATGGTTGTGTTTCTTAAAAATGGTTTCCAACTCCTGCATACCAGGGACTGATGTCTGTGGTTGACTAGCATGGAAGTTAACCTTGATTCTTAGCAATACTTATGTAGAGGCTTTGGCAGGCAAAGTAGATGACCTTCTGCCCAGATATGTAAGAATTTTGAGATAGCCAATAGATTTCTATTTTTGTAGTTGAGCTACTTTCAAGGTCAGTGATGTGTTGGCATGTATTACCTGAGTTTATGGTGATGTGTAATAACACTTAAGCTCTAGAATTATGCTGAGACCTTGAAAAAGTTTTACCTCGAAGAATGTTCCCCGTTTTCATCTCTGGGATCCTTAGGGAAAACTGAATTAAACAGCTTAATTAGCAGTAAATATTTTCCCTATAGTATAGAAAGAGCTGAATTATTTACCATGTTGGGAAACAGCTCTACTAATGAATTCCTATGAATAATCTGCAGCTATGGAGTTGTTAGAGCCATATAACAGTATGGATATTTAGCTTCTGTGTTGAGTATCTTTAAACTGACACCAATTCAGACTGACATTAATTTCTGTGTTTTAGGAATATTGCATGTCTGAATATTTGAGAATGAGTGGCATCTATTGGGGTCTGACCGTAATGGATCTCATGGGACAACTACATCGCATGAATAGAGAAGAAATTCTGACATTTATTAAGTCTTGTCAGCATGAGTGTGGTGGAATAAGTGCTAGTATTGGACATGATCCTCATCTTTTGTATACTCTTAGTGCTGTTCAGGTAAATACTAATGAAAATTCAGCAGTCTTGGTAGTGTATTCTGTTACCTGAATAAGAGAATTGAAAATAGGAATCACTATCTATGTAAAAAGTTACCCATATCTTTTCAAATGAGATCTGTTTCAAAGCAAGGTCAATGATGTGATGGCATGTATTAGCTGAATTCAAAGTTGATGTAAATTCTAAAATGGCACTGAGACCTTGGACAGTAAAATGTTTATCTTATGTATATGTAAATGTCTGGAAGTCACTAAGTGGAATTTTTTTTTTTTTGAGCAAGAAAAATTCTTTTGGTGTTAAGGCACTGAAATCTGATTTATTTATTGTACAGCATGACCTACTCTATCCCAATAGATTTATACCCTATCCTGATAGAAAACATGTAAGTCTTACCTGATGATAACATTTTTTAAAGCAGATAGTATATTCTAAAGATTTGTCACGTGGAACTTATTCAGAGAACAGTGCATAGCATAATGGATTATATAAACTGCTTGAAGCCTGTGTACAATATGTGTAGAAGCCTCCTTCATTCAGCTTTTTTTGTATTGGTCAGACTTCCTACATGGCATTTGCTTTCTTACATGGCTGGCCATTTCCTCCCTTTAGTTTCATCTTCTCATCTAATTTCTGGAAATGCCAAGCTGCCTATGGTTCCCTGCTTTTACTCTGCCATTTCACGACTTTGCTCTTTACTGTGGAGTTGACTTTTTAAAAATTAAAAAAAAATTTTTGGCTTTGCTCTGGCTTGTGGGATCTTAGTTCCCTGACCAGAGATTGAATTGGAGTCAAGGCAGTGAAAGCACTGAATCCTAACTGCTGAATCACCAGGGATGTCCATCTGGAGTTAGCTTTGATTTTGGTATTTGTGAAGATTCACAAATAAGGGTTTAAAGTCTGCATAAGTTTCATAAATGAGTCTCAGTGTTAACAATGGTTAAAGACTTGTTGGTAATACCTATAATTTTACTCTGTGATGAAGTGAAGTGAAGTGAGCTCTCTCAGTCGTGTCCAACTCTTTGCAACCCCATGGACTGTAGCCCACCAAGCTCTTCCATCCATGGGATTCTCCAGGCAAGAATACTGGAGTGGGTTGCCATTTCCTTCTCCAGGGGAACTTCCCGACCCAAGGATCGAACCCAGGTCTCCTGCATTGCAGGCAGGCGCTTTACCCTCTGAGCCACCGGGGAAGCCCTTACTCCGTAATAGAATTGCATATTTGAGAAAAGTTTTCAAGGTGCATAGACAAAAGGACATGCATGCTTGACAACTTAGAAGGTAGTTGAGAAGAACATATGAGAACAAACTGACCAGTGGCGAGGTATCTACTTACCATGGTTTGTTTCTGTTACAGATACTTACTCTCTATGATAGTATTAACGTTATTGACATAAATAAAGTTGTGGAATATGTTCAGAGTCTACAGAAAGAAGATGGTTCTTTTGCTGGAGATATTTGGGGTAATGTCACTTTAATCCATGGCACCTAGAATACCAATAGAAAAATGTTTTGCTTTGGTGTTTATTACAGTAATAAGCTTGGCTGCAGATTTTAAAGTATAATAAGTTGGGGGCTTTGCTAATAGTTTATAAGGAGATTATAAGTTCTTCATTTTTTCAGGTCCCACTAAGCAGCTGGTCTAACTGGAGTTAATGGTCTGCTGGAAGTTCCAGCATGCACTGTGCTAGTTATAGCAGCATACAGGAGTACTGGAACAGAGAGGGCAAGTCTAAAAGATAAGGTAGGTGAAACTTTTTTCCCCAGTATTTGGTGGCTTTGTAAAGTTTTTCAAAAACTTAACTGGCAAGGGGAAAATAATTTTTAAAAAAACTTTACAAAATTACTGAATATTTGAGTGGAGGGAGGGAGTAGTATTTTACTTGATAAATCTAGATAATCTCTGCTTTAGGGCTGAATACAGTGCAGGCCGGAGAGACCAGCTGCTTCATGGGATGTGAAAATCTACTTTTATATAATAGGGTAAGTTTATTATCATTCTTAGAAATTAACTAGCTACCTTATCTTTCTGGGTGCTCGGTAAGCAATTAATTCACAGTACTTTTGAGCCATTTTCTAGTACTTAGTTTCCTTAGAAGTAAAGTAAGTGAATATACACTTCAGATGTAGTTTTCCTCCTGGATGGTAGTAGTACATGTTAGGCCTGAACTTTTGGAAATATAACTATGGTAGTTGTACAGAGATTTTTAATTAACTTTATATAATATGATTAGAAGCTTCTGATAACACATAGTGCTTTGGTTTGCTCTATTTTTAGGAGAAATTGATACAAGATTCTCTTTTTGTGCAGTGGCAACTTTGGCCCTATTGGTAAGTTTCAAACGTTGTATTGGAAATGATTAACTTTTGATGATTATTCTGGAACTTAAAAGGCATGTTTTCTGTTTACAGGGGAAGTTGGATGCAATTAATGTGGAAAAGGCAATCGAATTTGTTTTATCATGTATGAACTTTGATGGTGGATTCGGTTGCAGACCAGGTTCTGAATCCCATGCTGGGCAGGTAATACATTAATCCAGATTCAAATGTAGGCATTTTTACAGTTGCTGACTTTTGAGTCCCCTATTGGTAAAATCTTCTGGCCCAGATAAACATAAGTAGTTTTGTAATTAACCAGAAATACATTTTGATTTTCCATTAGTTTTTATGTGTGTGTGTTAGTTACTCAGTTATGTACAGCTTTTTGCGACCTCATGGACTATAGCCCGCTAGGCTCCTCTGTCCATGGAATTCTCCAGACAAGAAGACTGGAGTGGGTTGCCATTCCCTTCTCTAATTTTCAGTAAGCAGATAAAAAACATTCTGTATCGCCCTATCCTGAGCACCTGTGTTAGAGGACGTTGTATATGTAAACAATTGTCAAACACTTTGCTCTTAGCCATGAAAAAACTGGTGGTAGTCTTTCATTGCAGAGTTGGATCCTAGTAGTATGCTTCAGATTTGTTCAAATAACTATGTGATGTTTATGTTTGTGATTTTTACTGTCAGCAAATTTTTAGATGAAAATGGAGCTTTAATAATTAAAGTAGGTTTTTAAAAATCAGTGTTACTGTTGAAAAACTATTATACACATGTACTTTATGTCTGTAATTTTAGATCTATTGTTGCACAGGATTCTTGGCTATTACTAGTCAGTTGCACCAAGTAAATTCTGATTTACTCGGTTGGTGGCTTTGTGAACGACAGCTTCCATCAGGCGGACTCAATGGAAGGCCAGAGAAGGTATTGTTTTTTAAGATTAATCTTTAAATTTTATAAACTTGAGTGAGGACTGCTTTTTTTTGCCTTTTGTTTTGTAATATTGCTCTTATAAATTGATCATGAGCTTTTTTACTTTACTTTAATACTTTGCAAAATTTAGTTGTAGCTTCTAAAAATGCTCTTGGCAAAAGTAAAGCAAAAGTTGAAATGCCTGTTAATCCTGATGTCCATTTAAAAGATAGTCATGACAAGATTGCCTGGTACTTTTTGATTTTCTTTGACAAATAACTCTGGGCTTTAAAATGTGTTTGTATTCATAGTATAAATTCTTAAAATTTATACTTATTTATAAAATTCCTTCTGAAGGCTTTCTGTTTTTCACCTACATGAAACTTTCTTCTTTAAACTATACTGGGCACTCACAGTCGTGCATTATACATATCTGGGAATCAAAGGCCACTATTAACACTTGGATCTTGTACAGAAATCTCCATGCTCACTTACAGATGGGAAAGGATAATGGATTTGCCAAAAGAAAGATTTCTTTCTAAAAACTGGATTACAACATTTTCATTTAAAAATCTTTATTTTCAAAGAAAAATTCAATTCTGTTTAGCTCTCCACATACTTTAAATTGGGTCTGTAAAGACCAGATAGTAAATATTTTTATCTTTGCCCCATGAGCTTGTTGCAACTACACTGCTGCCCTGAAGAACATTGTTGCCACAGACAATAAAAAATGAATGGGTGTGGTTGTATTCCATTAAAATTACTAATGGACAAGTATGAATTTCATAATCATTTTCCTTTCACAATACTGTTTTTAAAAATCATTTACAAATATAAAAGCTGTTCTTCAGTTTAGGCCCTTGAGCTAAAATACGATAAAGCATAGTGATGCTTTTATTCTGGGTCATTGTATTTTTGTGTAATTTTGCTTGCTTGTTACTTGTGAATAAGTTTAAAAACCATAAGTGGTACCTAGTTAAAATCCATTGAAAAATCTGGGCAGCTTTTCAATAATTAGGAAATGGGTGAGGGTGGGGATAGCATGTACAATCTAGGACAGCTTTTAATGTTCTTGTGGATCACCCTGGGATCTAGTTGAAATTCAGTGTAAGGTGTGGGGTCTTCTGCATTTAAGTTATGATTTGATGAGCAAGGGTGATTTTATTTTTTTAAACCAAGTTGTATACCTTCCTGTTCAGCACTTAATTGAAAATGCTGCCCATGGCAGTGGAACGTATATTGCCATAGTTTATAAGGCTTACTTACCAGTTTCTTGGAAAAGGGACTCATGTAGGCATTCATTTCATATAGAAATTAAGGTGGATGGATGGTTATCAGTGAATACTGAAACTGAAACATTTAGCATGGTTTCTGTGGAATCAAGAATCTGCCTGCAATGTAGGCAGCACAGGAGACATGGGTTCGATCCCTGGCTCAGGAAAATCCCCTAGAGAAGGAAATGGCAATCCACTCCAGTATTCTTTGCCTGAAAATTTCCATGGACAGAGGAGCCTGGTGTTGCATGGGGTTGCAGAGTCAGACATTACTAAGCATGCCTGCATACTCATTCTAGTTCTGTGGAATGAAGCATTTGATCTCTTTTCCAATGATTATCTTTTAATTCTAAGCAATTTTTGGATTTCAGTGTTTCAAACACTGCATTGTCAATATATCCCTTGATTCCCCTCCCACCCTAGATATTTAGAAAATACATTTGTGGCAACTTGTGGCTTTTTCCTCCTAGTTACCAGATGTATGCTATTCATGGTGGGTGTTGGCTTCCCTAAAGATAATTGGAAGGCTTCATTGGATTGATAGAGAAAAACTCCGCAGTTTCATACTAGCATGTCAAGATGAAGAAACAGGAGGATTTGCAGATAGGCCAGGAGATATGGCAAGTATACTTATGACTGTTAATGTAACAGTTAAAATTTTCAGCGTTGTTCTAAGATTCTAAGGGTTCTACATTTTTAAAACTAGGAATTGGTGGGGAACAAATAGTATTTTTCAAGTGTTGCTTTGAAAGATGCTTTTAAAATGTCATTTAAAAATGTACTAAGGTGCTTTTCTGGTGACTCAGATGGTAAAGAATCTGCCTGCAATGCCTAAGACCCAGGTTCAATCACAGTATTCTTTCCTGGAGAATTCCATGGACAGGACCCTGGCAGGCTACAGTCCATGGGGTCGTAGAGATTCGAACGTGACTGAGTGACTAACACATACAAAAGAGTGTATGAAAGATCTGAAACACATTTACAGTACTTATGCCTAAGAAATGAGTGTGTGTGCCAAGTCCTCTGTTTAAAAAGTGCAGTTTGAAACCATTATTTCAGAAAATTTTAAGATAATATTTATATAGAGTGCAATGGGCTCCAGTATAATCTCTGTTCAAAAGCAGGGTTTTAGAAGTTTTCATTTTGTAATATTCTATAAATTCTTGTTTTTTAATAGGTAGATCCTTTCCATACTCTGTTTGGAATTGCTGGATTGTCACTTTTGGGAGAAGAACAGATTAAACCCGTTAGCCCTGTTTTTTGCATGCCTGAAGAAGTACTTCGGAGGGTGAATGTTCAGCCTGAACTAGTGAGCTAGATTAGATCCCTTGATGGAGAAGTTGATTAATATAGTTTTTATTGTGTTTTAACATTTCAGTAGTTGAAGTGCTTAAAAAACTTAACAAACTACCGTGTTAATATTTTGTACATGAATTGTGTTAATTTTAATAAATTATAATTATACATATTGTAAATTAAGATCTTTATTGTATCTTTCCTTCTGGAATGCTGTTGTTACTCTGATTTTTTTTGTTTATGCTTCAGTATATTTGTTTTCTTGTATGTCTTCATAACAGCAAACTTGAACTCTCTTTAGCTGATTAAGTCTTGTGTTCTGATTTTCCTGGGTACTCCCTTGATATGTTATATATAACTATAGTTAATGTAGATTGGTCTTTGTCAGTGAGAATGTTACTGATAAAGAGTTGATGAACCACATAGGAATTTAAAGATGAAATAAAAATAAATGGCTGAAATTTGGGAATATTTCATGGTTGTGGTTAATGAGTTGGGTACAGAGTGGGTTAGGTAAATGAAGAGAATTCACTAAGATGAGGATTGCAATCTGGACTAACACTTTAGTCACTTTTTAATATTTTATGTCAGAATGCCAAGGGATTGTTGGCTTTTTTTTCCTGCCCAGTAAGGAAATACAAGCTGATACTTGCCACACTAATCTTTGTGTTCTTGCAGAAAAATTATTTTAGTGAGCATTTTTCTTGATGAAGTTGAAATTTGCTGAAGCAAGTTTGCAAAAAATTTTACATGTGAATAGTGATGATTTCTCTTAACACATTGAGCAATGTCTGCTTTTCATGTTATTGAAATGTCTGGCATTGTTTTTTGATAGTTCACTAAGTTTGGGTTGAATTACCAGTGTTTCTGAAAGTTTGGAAGCCATTGGATGGAACACAATTTTATATAAGTGGTATCATTGGAAATTTTGAGTACTGCAGTCACTGCACGTGGGTGACTGAGTGGTTTCATATTCTGTATCTGATTTCACAATTGAATGAATTGGTAATGGACATCTAATGGTATCTAGAGTATTTTCTCAATCCTGGTTTCTCTACCATGTTGAATTACTGTGTCTGTATTCAAGAGAATCATGGCATCTGGTCTCATCTCATCATGGCAAATAGATAGGGAAACAGTAAGAGACTATTTTTGGGGGCTCCAAAAATCACTGCAGATGGTGACTGCAGCCATGAAAAAGACACTCCTTGGAATGAAAGTTATGACCAACCTAGACAGTATATTAAAAAGCAGAGACGTTACTTGGCCAACAAAGGTCCGTCTAGCCAAAGCTATGGTTTTCGCAGTAGTCATGGACTATAAACAGAGTTGAGCGCTGAAGAGTTGATGTTTTTTGAACTGTGATGTTGGAGGAGACTTAGTCCGTTGGACTGCAAGGAGATCCAACCAGTCCATTCTAAAGGAAATCAGTCTTGAATATTCATTGGAAGGACTGATGCTGAAGCTGAAACTCCAATATTTTGGCCACCTGATGCGAGAAGCTGACACATTTGAAAGACCCTGATGCTGGAAGATTGAGGGCAGGAGGAGAAGGGGACGACAGAGGATGAGATGGATGGCATCACCGACTGAATGGATATGAGTCTGAGTAAACTCTAGGAGTTGGTGGTGGACAGGGAGGCCTGGCATGCTGCAGTCCATGGGGTCACCAAGAGTGGGACACGACTGAGAGTGAACTGAACTTGGAAATATTAGCACAGAATGTCGTGTGATAAGGGGAATAAGGTGTAGTGGGAATGATGAGACTCCCAAGTTGTATTTGGAGGAAGAACTTGTAACATACTCCAGTATTCTTGAAAATTCCATGGAGGGAGGACCCTGGCGGGCTACAGTCCATTGGGTCACTACTGAGCATGGACACACACAAGTTGGATTGATGGCCCTGAATTCCGTTTAGTTGAGGGGGTCTACCTCGCATTATGAAAGTGTTAATGTCTCCTCTGTTCTTGGGGTTTTCCAGGCAAGAATACTGGAGTGGGTTGCCATTCCCTTCTCCAGGGGATCTTCTGGACCCAGGGGTTGAATCCAGGTTTCCTGCCTTGCAGGCGATTCTTTAGAAGAGATTAAGCTTGACCAAATTCTGCAGCAGTTGACAGGACCGGGACACCTGAGAGTACAGTCTCCAGTTCTGTCTTTAAGTCATTTTAACAAAGGAAGCATTTAATCACCTGTGTGCTCGGTCGCTCAGTCCTGCCCAACTTTTTGAGACTCCATGTACTGGTCTATGGGGATAAATGTGGGTGGGCGTGGTAAACTGGGGCGAGGTCTCTGCGCCTGCGCACTGCGACTCTGCGCGCCGCGCTTTCGTATTTTCCCCGCGTCGCTTTGTCCCACAGCAGAATTGCTCTGAAGGATGTTGCGGCCTGACATATCACCAACGTTTCCTTTTGTCCCTGCGGCTTCCCCCTGCTCACCAGAGGCTCGGTCCCAGGGTCCCCGCTACAATTTCGGACTCCAGGAGACTCCTCTGAGCCGCCCTTCAGCCCAAGCCGCCTCTGCGTCTTCCCCACCAGGCACGTCTGGAACGGCGGGTGACAGGAGCGGCAGCAGCAGTCTACCTGGGCACCCGCCCAGCGTCCTGCCGCCTCAAGGCAAGGAGTTGTGTGAACTTCTGGATGTTCGGGGAACCGTGGCCTCTGGTTACCACAGAAGTTTCAGTTGGTGTCTGTTTGAAATTTAGGGATGGAGTGCTCTGCGAATTGAGTGGGTTTGAGTGATTTAAGGGCTGGACTCTTCCTCACGTTGGTTTTCTTACAAGGCCGTAATGGCGGATGGCTCAGTTCTGAGGCAGGCTATATTCATATCCGGGGTAATGTGCCTCCGCCCGCGCTGCATGACAGATGAATGAATTTGTGCACGAGTTTAGTGATTGGAGTGGTAAACCTTTTGGCTCCTGAGCCTCCAAGTCCTTCTAGGATATCTTGAAAACAAATAAGCTTTGAGAACAGACCAGATTTAACATTTTCTCTAATGGAGGTGAATAATACATTTAGTGTGAAAAATGCCCTTTAAGGAGTAGTCAACTCGTTTAATAGTCAGTGACTCTCCATGACAAAACCGTCACCTTTTGCCCACACAGCATTGCCACTCACTGGTAAGGTAACAAATGCCAAATCCAGTGGTCACTTTTCAGTTCATGTTATGTAAACTTCCCGCTGTTTAATGTTCTTCACCAGTCTTGTCTTGAACTGTCTTAATTTCCTTGATTCCACTCTTCCCTGTTTTTCGCCTACCTTCCATAGAACTATGCTTACTTTTGTTAGTTTACAAATTATTGGCTTGTCCTTAGAGGTTTTTTTCTAGGCTACTTCTGTCTGATCGTGATTATCACCACAGCCCAGATCTCATTTTTGCCCCTAGATTCCTGTTTCAGACTGTCTTCTGAAGTTTCTAGTAAGGAACCAGTGGACATCCTCAGACTCACTATATGATTAATTGAATTCGTCTCTCTGCAGCTCCTCAACCTGTTTCTCTTATCTCAGTCATTGGATTTTTAAAATCTTTAGGAGACTTCAGTGATTCAAATATTCCCTCACTCATAACATCCAAAGTTAACAAGTTCTAGATTTATCTTTTAAATAATTCTGTCCTTTTCTCTGTGCCATTACAGGCCCTTTTAATATTGTGTCTGAATTATTGCCTCAAACTCCTAATGCTTCTTTCTTCTAAGCTTACTCACAGTGTCACTAGAGTTATATGGAAAATGAAAATCTTACATCCTGTGGCACTTCAACCAGTGACTCTATTTGCAGGTAAAAAAATTGTACTCTTTAGTAGCATATCCAAGTCCACTTGGGATATGTTTTCAGTTTTTGTGGTCTTATATCTCATCATTTCTTAATAATTACCCTACTTTATAACTTAATTAACCTACTTTCACTTCCTTCAAGGCAACATACATGTTTATCAGTATAATCCCCTTCTTCATGAAATGTTCTGTCACCTATTTATTTTCAACAATAATAGCGTCCACTAATTAATGACTGCTCCTCTGTTCTAGCTTCTTACTTAGCATGTTGTATCTCTGATCCTTATAGTAAATCTGTAAGATTTTTCTTTTGTCCCAATTTAAGAGGGAGCCAAGACCCAAATTGATGAAATAGTTACTTTAGGTGCTCAGTGCGTGCTCAGTTGTGTCTGACTCTTTCTGACTCCATGGACTGTAGCCTGCCAGGCTTCTCTGTCCATGGATTTCCCAGGCAGGAATACTGGAGTGCATTGCCATTTCCTGCTTCAGGAGATCTTCCTGACCCAGGGTTTGAAACTTTTTCTCCCATATCTGCATTTTAGATTCTTTACCACCTAGTCACCGGGGAGCTGAGTTATCTTAGGAGCTGAGGATAATAATATTCTGTGCTCTCAAAGAACTTTTGGTTCAGTAGGGAAGATAGACTTAAAAATCTATAAAACTTTTAAAAGATAATTATTTTTGAGTTATTTACAGATATTGTGCTTAATACCTTCAGTCGTATCTGACCCTCTGCGATCCTATGAACCATAGCCTGACAGGCTCCTCTGTCCATAGGATTCTCCAGGCAAGAATACTGGAGTGGGTTGTCATTTCCTTCTCCATATAGATATTGAGGTGTTTAATAAATAGGGGAACAAAGTAACTAAAGAAATTTTGCAGAGGAAATTCAACTTGAGGTAGTGTTGAAGAAGAAGATTATGTCAACTAAAGGGAAAGAGGAGGAAAAAAAAAAAACGGAGAAGAAACTTTTATTTTTCTCTTAAGAAAGAAAAATATGCGCAAAGGCACAGAAGTATGATATAGCATGTTGTGTTTGTAGACTACAAATAATTTAGTTTGGTAGAGCAGTAGGGTGATGTATTTCATTTTTTCCCAATATAAACTTGGACTACTTGCAGATATTTAATCTGGGAGGCAGGTATTTAATCTGGGAGGCAGATAGGTTTTTTTGCCATGCCAAAAACATCTCTGGCTTTGGTGATTGGAATAGATGATATTACTTTTTCCTGATAAATGGAATTTTGTAGGAGAAGCAACTTTTAGAGGGAAAAATGGTGAATTCTTCTGTGGACATGTTGAGTGTGAAGAACCTTTGGGGTATCCATACATTCATATTGAGGCAACTGAATATATGAATCTAGGGCTAAGAAAGAAGCCTGGGAGAGATATAAATTTGAGGCCAGAGGGGAGAAGGTAAAGGGAAATATAGGAAAATAGAAGTGAAGGAAATTGGAGAAAAACTAGGAGAAGTAAGTTTAAGAAGGGGATTAGAGTCTGAAAGTAACCTGAGAACAAGAAACAACCCTGTTTGTCTCCAGGCTCTAGTAACCATCTCCTTCCTTAGCTCCTTTAAACCTAGGATTAGTAATGGAGCATACTTTGTCTTGATTCTACACATTTCTTTATGATGATATTCTGTCTACCCCTTTGTAAATATTCCCTTTATTAAACACTCTTCAAATTATCCTAGTTTGAATGTGTTATCTTTCTGGAAACTATACAAAAATGTTAGATTTTATCCTATGGTGGATATGGGAGACACTGAGAAATTGTCAGAAAGGGAGAAATGGTGAGATTTCTTTTTCAGAAAGATCACTAGTGATGGATGTGAAGAATTGATTAGTGAGGTATCACATTGAAGGCAAGGAGAATAATTCAAAGACTTTTGAAAAAGGCTGAAGAAGATATGTGCTTAAAATGGGCCAGATAGGAGTGAAGATGGAGAGAAATTTTAGTGAGATATCTATCTATATAATTAGATTTGGTTACTGATTGGGTGTTTGGATTCATGAAAGAGGAGTTAAGAGTGACTTCTAAGTTTATGACTTGTATGAAAAGGTGCAAGATGATGTAGTTGACCAACTGGTAGTAAAGAAAGGATAAATTCTGAGGAAAAGATAATGAGGTAATTCACTTTTAGATATTTAGTAGTTCTGGGAAAATACCTAATGGTTTGTATCCAAAAAGTAGTTTGGGATATTTATATCCAAAAATAAAGGGATCTAGAGCCACCCTATCTGTTAGAACTCTCTGTGGATAGATACACTCTATATCTGTGCTAATATAGTAGCCACTAGACAAGTGTGGTTTTTGTGCATTTTAAATGTGGCTAGTGTGACTGAAGAACTGAATTTTAATTTTAATTTAATTTAAATAGCCACATGTGGCAAGAAACTCTTATACTGAGCAACGCAGCTATAGACCTAAGAATGGTTTTTGCATTTTTAAAAGGTTGGAAAAGTAAAAGAAGAAATTCATATTATAGTATCCAGAACTAAATATCGGAATATTCACTGGAAGGACTGATGCTGAAGCTCTAATACTTTGGCCACCTGATGTGAAGAACTGACTCACTGGAAAAGACCCAGATGCTGAGAAAGATTGAGGGCAGAAGAAGGGGGCAACAGAGCATGAGATGGTTGGATGGCATCATCGACTCAATGGACATGAGTTTGAGCAAATTCCAGGAGATATTGAAGGACAGGGAACCCTGGTGTGCTACAGTCCATGGGGTTGCAAAGACTTGGACATGACTGAGTGGCTGGACAACAACAAATCCAGAATTAAAGTTTCATTGAAATACACTCATTTATTGTCTTACTTACTTATTGTCTGTGGCTATTTCCTGTGATAATGTCAGAACTGAGTAATCTTAATAGACAGTATGACCCACAAAGCCTAAAATATTTTAACATCTGGCTCATCATTTAAAAGCTTACCACCTTCTACTTTACAGTGCTGGAGAGGAGTTAGGGCTATATATATAGGTTTGAGAGTTGCCAGGAAATAGATATTAATAAAAGCCAAAATAATAGATGAGATGTTAAGAGGAAATGTATAATTTTGATTTGAGAGAGAAAGTAAAGTTTGGAACCATTGGAAGCCAACAGTTAAGAGGCAGATAGAGGAAAAGGACCTGGCAATGGAAACTGAAAAGAAGTAGTTTAAGGAGAATCAAGATAGAGAGTTGTTATAGAAATCAAGGAGGAGAGGCCAAGAGACCCAGGATTTTTTTTTTTTTTTAAAGAACCCCTAATTTAACTTAAAATCTTTTGCACAGCAAAGGAAACTATAAAGAGATGAGAAGATAACCCTCAGAGTGGGAGAAAATAATTGCAAATGAAGCAACTGACAAAAGATTAATTTCCAAAATATATAAACAGCTCAATATCAGAAAAAGAACCCAATAAAAAAATGGGCAGAAGACCTAAACAGACATTTCTCCAAAGAAGACATACAAATGGCCAATAAACACATGAAAAGATGTTCAACATCACATTATTAGAGAAAGGCAAATCAAAACTGCAATGAAGTATCACCTCATACCAATTAGAAGGTCCATCATCAACAAATCTATAAATTGGGTATATAAATGCTGGAGAGGATGTGCTTGAGAAAAAGGAATCTTCCTGCACTGTTGGTAGGAATGTAAATTGATACAGCCACTATGGAGAACACTATGGAGATTCCTTAAAAAACTAGGAATAAAGCTACCATATGACCTAGCAATCCCATTACTAGGCATACACCCTGAGAAAACCACAATTCCAGTGTTCACTGTAGCACTGTTTACAGTGGCCTGCACGTGGAAGCAACCTAGATGTCCATCAACAGATGAATGGATGAAGATATGGTACATGCTGGGCTGTGCTTAGTCGCTCAATTGTGTCTGACTCTTTGTGACCCCGTGGACTGTAGCCCACCAGGCTCCTCTGTCCACGGGGTTTCTCCAGACAAGAATACTGGAGTGGGTATCTTATCCCTTCTCCAGGAACTCTTCCTGACCCAGGAATTGAACCAGGGTCTCCTGCACTGAAGGTGGATTCTTTACCAGCTGAGCTATTAGGGAAGCCCATAGAATATATATACGATGAAATATTAGCCATAAAAAAGAACAAATTTGAGTCAGTTCTAGTGAGGTGGATGAACCTAGAGCCTGTTATAGAGTGAAGTGAGTCAGAAAGAGAAAAACAAATACTATATATTAACACATATATTTGGAATCTTTTAATAGAAAAATAGTACTGATGAGCCTATCTGCAGGGAACGAATGGAGATGCAGATATAGAGAACAAACTTGTGGACACAGAAGGGGAAGGATATGGAGGACAAACTGAGAAATTAGCATTTATGTATATACTTTTATCATGTGTAAAATAGATAGCTAGTGGGAAGCTGCTGTATAACACAGGGAGCCTGGCTTGGCCCTCTGTAACAGTGGCTGACTTTATTTTGTGAGGCTCCAAAATCACTACAGATGGTGATTGCTGCCATGAAAGGAAAAGACGCTTATTCTTTAGAAGGAAAGTTATGACCAACCTAGACAGCATATTAAAAAGCTGAGACACTACTTTGTCCACAAAGGTCCATCGAGTCAAAGCTATGGTTTTTCCAGTAGTCATGTATGGATGTGAGAGTTGGACTGTGAAGGAAGCTGAGCACCAAAGAACTGATGCTTTTGGACTGTGGTATTGGAGAAGACTCTTGAGAGTCCCTTGGACTGCAAGGAGATCGAACCAGTCCATCCTAAAGGAGATCAGTCCTGGGTGTTCATTGGAAGGACTGATGTTGAAGCTGAAACTCCAATATTTTGGCCACTTTATGCCAAGAGCTGACTGATTGGAAAAGACCCTGATGCTGGGAAAGATTAAGGGCAGGAGGAGAAGGGGATGACAGAGGATGAGATGGTTAGATGGCATCATGACTCAGTGGACATGAGTTGGGTGAACTCTGGGAGTTGGTGATGGACAGGGAGGCGTGGTGTGCTGTGGTTTATGGGGTCACAAAGAGTCAGACACGACTGAGTGACTGAACTGAACTGAACGACCTAGAGGAGTGGGATGGGAAAGAAGAGGAAGGCTCTAGAAGGAGGGGATATATGGATATCATTATATATATATGATGGCTGATTCGAGTTGTAAAAACCAACTCAACATTGTAAAGCAATCATCCTCCAATTAAAAAACAAAGACTTATTGGAATCCCTGGTGGCCCACTATACAGTGGATAGGAATCCACCTGCAGCAATCCCTCTTCCTGGAAGATTCCACGTGCCGAGGGGCATCTAAGCCCATGTGCCAGTTACAGAGCCTGAGCTCTAGAGGCTGTGCACCACAACTGCTGAGCCTGTGTGCCTAGAGCCAGTGCATCACAAAAAGAGAAGCCACTGCAGTGAGAAGCCCATGCATTGCCACAAAGAGTAGCCCCTGTTCTAGTAGCCCCTGCTTGCTGCAACTG
This sequence comes from Oryx dammah, assembly GCF_014754425.2. Taxonomy (NCBI): domain Eukaryota; kingdom Metazoa; phylum Chordata; class Mammalia; order Artiodactyla; family Bovidae; genus Oryx; species Oryx dammah. The sequence continues at coordinate 67,036,143 of NW_024070212.1, read as the reverse complement.
AAGAAAGCCTGTGCAAAGCAACAAAGACCTCACACAGCCAAAAATACATAAATAAATAAAAATGAACTTTAATGTCTATGTACCCACAACATTGTAAATCAACTGTACTTCAATGAAAAAAAAAAAATCTATGTGCCTAGACACTATGCTAGACTGATTATGTACATTCTGTCATATTTTATGACAACCCTATAAAAAAGTAGTATCTTCACCATATTAACAAATTGATAAAAACCATATGATAATCTCAATAGATACAGAAAAAGCCTTTGACAAAATTCAGCATCCATTTATGATTAAAACTCTTCAAAAAATGGGCAGAGAAGGAACCTACCTCAACATAGTAAAGGCCAAATATGATAAGCCTATGGCAAACATTATTCTCAATGGTGAAAAGTTGAAAGCATTCTCCCTAAGATCAGGAACAAGACAAGGGTGTCCACTTTCTCCACTACTATTCAACATAGTTCTGGAAGTCCTAGCTACAGCAGTCAGAGAAGAAAAAGAAATAAAAGGAATCCAGATTGGAAAAGAAGAAGTAAAGCTCTCACTGTTTGCAGGTGACATGATACTGTACATGCTGCTGCTGCTGCTAAGTCGCTTCAGTTGTGTCGGACTCTGTGCGACCCCATAGACGGCAGCCCACCAGGCTCCCCCGTCTCTGGGATTCTCCAGGCAAGAGTACTGGAGTGGGTTGCCATTTCCTTCTCCAATGCATGAAAATGAAAAGTGAAAGTGAAGTCGCTCAGTCGTGTCTGACTCTTAGCGAACCCATGGACTGCAGCCTACCAGGCTCCTCTGTCCATGGGATTTTCCAGATACTGTACATAGAAAACTCTAGAGATAGTATCAAAAGGTTACTAGAGCTAATCAGTGAAATATAGCAAAGTTGCAGGATACAAAGTCAATACACAGAAATCACTTGCATTTCTGTATACTAGCAATGAAAAATCAGAAAGAGAAATTAAGGAATCAATCCCCTTCACCTTTGCAACAAAAAAGAATTAAATATGTAGGAGTAAATTTACCTAAGGAGACTAAAGAACTGTACACAAAATTATAAGACACTAATGAAAGAAATCAAAGACAAACAGTTGGAGAGATATTCTGTGTTCCTGGGTAGGAAAAATGGATATTGTGAAAATGGCTATACTACCAAATGCAGTCTACAGAGTCAATGCAATCCCTATCAAATTACCAATGGCATTTTTCACAGAACTAGAACAAAACATTTCACAATTCATATGGAAGCACAAAAGACCCTGAATAGCCACAGCAGTCTTGAGAAAGAAGAATGGAGCTGGAAGAATCAACCTTCCTGACTTCAGATTATACTACAAAGCCACAATCATCAAGACAGTCTGGTACTGGCACAAAAGCAGAAATATAGACCAATGGAACAAGCTAGAAAGCCCAGAAACAAACCCATGCACCTATGGGTATCTTATTTTTGACAAAGGAGGCAAGAATATACAATGAGGCAAAGACAGCCTTTTCAACAAATGGTGCAGGAAAAACTGGACAACTACATGTAAAAGAATGAAATTAGAACACTTCCTAACAGCAAACACAAAGATAAACTCAAAATGGATTAAACACCTAAATGTAAGACCAGAAACAATGAAACTCTTAGAGGAAAACATAGGCAGAACACTCGATGACGTAAATCAAAGCAAGATCCTCTGTGACCCACCTCCTAATGGAAATAAAAACAAAAGTAAACAAGTGGGACCTGATTAAACTTAAAAGCTCTTCCACAGCAAAGGAAACTATAAGCAAGGTGGAAAGACAACCCTCAGAATTGGAGAAGATAATAGCAAATGAAACAACTGACAGAGGATTAATTTCTAAAATATACAAATAGCTCTTACAACTCAATACTAGAAAAATAAACAACCCTATCAAAAAGTGGGAAAAAGACCTAAACAGACATTTCTCCAAAGAAGACATACAGATGGCAAACAAACACATGAAAAGATGCTCAACGTTGCTTGTTATTAGAGAAATGCAAATCAAAACTAAAATGAGATATCACGTCACACTGGTCAGAATGGCCATCATCAAAAAGTCTACGAACAAATGCTGAGAGGGTGTGGAGAAAAGGTAATGCTCTTGCACTGTTGGTGGGAATGTTAATTGATACAGCCACTATGGAAGATGGTATGGAGATTCCTTAAAAAACAAGAAATAAAACCACCCATATGACCCAGCAATCCCACTCCTGGGCATATACCTTGTTCAGTTCAGTTCAGTCACTCAGTTGTGTCCAACTCTTTGCGACCCCATAGACTGCAGCACACCAGGCCTCCCTGTCCATCACCAACTCCCGGAGTTTACTCAAACTCATGTCCATTGAATCGGTGATGCTATCCAACCATCTCATCCTCTGTCAGCTCCTTCTCCTCCCACCTTCAGTCTTTCCCAGCATCAGAGTCTTTCCTAATGAGTCTGTTCTTCGCATTGGGGGCCAAAGTATTGGAGTTGCAGCTTCAGCATCAGTCCTTCCAATGAATATTCAGGACTGACTTCCTTTAGGATGGACTGGTTGGATCTCCTTGAAGTCCAAGGGACTCTCAAGAGCCTTCTCCAATGCCACAGTTCAAAAGCATCAATTCTTCAGTGCTCAGCTTTCTTTATAGTCCAACTCTCACATCCATACATGACTACTGGAAAAACCATAGCCTTGATTAGACAGACCTTTGTTTGGCAAAGTAATGTCTGCTTTTTAATATGCTGTCTAGGTTGGTCATAAGTTTCCTTCCAAGGAGTTAGCGTCTTTTAATTTCATGGCTGCAGTCACCATTTGCAGTGATTTTGGAGCCCCCCAAAATGAAGTCAGCCACTGTTTCACTGTTTCCCCATCTATTTGCCATGAAGTGATGAGACCGGATGCCATGATCTTAGTTTTCTGAATGTTGAGCTTTAAGCCAACTTTTTCCCTCTCCTCTTTCACTTTCATCAAGAGGCTCTTTTGTTCTTCTTCACTTTTTGCCATAAGGATGGTGTCATCTGCATATATGAGGTTATTGATATTTCTCCCAGCAATCTTGATTCCAGCTTGTGCTTTATCTAGCCTAGTGTGTCTCATGATGTACTCTGCATATAAGTTAAATAAGCAGGGTGACAATATACACCTTTGATGTACTCCTTCTCCTACTTGGAAGCAGTCTGTTGTTCCGTGTCCAGTTCTAACTGTTGCTTCCTGACCTGCATATAGGTTTCTCAGGAGGCAGGTCAGGTGGTCTGGTATTCCCTTCTCTTTCAGAATTTTCCACAGTTTATTGTGATCCACAGAGTCAAAGGCTTTGACATAGTCAATAAAGCATAAACAGATGTTTTTCTGGAACTCTTGCTTTTTTGATGATCCAGCAGATATTGGCAATTTGATCTCTGGTTCCTCTGCCTTTTCTAAAACCAGCTTGAACATTTGGAAGTTCATGGTTCACATATTGTTGAAGCCTGGCTTGGATAATTTTGAGCATTACTTTACTAGCATATATCCTGAGGAAACCAAAATTGAAAAAGATATATGTATCCCATTGTTCATTTTCTGCACTATTTATAATAGCTAAAACATGGAAGCAACCTAGATATCCATCAACAGATGAATGGATAAAGAAGTTGTGGTACAAATACACAATGGAATATTATTCAACCATAAAAAGGAATGCATTTGAGTCAGTTCTAATGAGGTAGATGAACCTAGAACCTATTATACAGAGTGAAGTAAGTCAGAAAAAGAAAGATAAATATTGTATTCTAAAGCATATATACGGAATCTAGAAAAATGGTACTGAAGAATTTATTTACAGGGCAACAATGGAAAAACAGACAAGAGAATAGACTTAAGGACTTCGAGGGAGGGGAAAAAAGGATGAGATGTATGGAAAGAGTAACATGGAAAGTTACATTAGCATATGTAAAATAGCCAACGGGAATTTGCTGTATGTCTCAGGAAACTCAAACAGGGGCTCTGTATCAACTTAGAGGGGTGGGATGGGGAGGGAGATGGGAGGGAGGTTCAAAAGGGAGGAGATATATGTATTCCTATGGCTGATTCATGTTGAGGTTTCACATAAAACAAAATTCTGTAAAGCAATTAGCCTTCAATAAAAAATAAATTAATTAAAAAAGAAGGTAATATCTTATACCAATAGGTAAGTAACTAAACAAGGAACTGAACCCAGGTAAGCCTAAACTCTCTTTATACCAATTGCCTGGGAGGAGAGAGTTTCGTTGAAGAAGTCAACAGAGGAAAAGTATAATTACTATACAAAGGTGTATTTGAAGCTTAGAAGGTAGTTTTAATTAGCAAGAGTAATCTCAGTGAGCTTGCATAAGAAAAAGCTATATTAGTGAGCACTTTTCATCATATTTTAGTACAATGTTATTTATGTTAACTTTGTCATAATTTGTTATATTAAAAATCATTATGAGGTGAAGTTTTTTAGTGATTATAGAGATTTTATACCACATTGCATAATTCTGAACTTCAAACTGATATTAAATTTTTTTGGATTTAGGTTCATACTTTAGAAACAAAAGATCTTTTGCAGAAAACACACACGCATCAAATGTTATGCTTGGTACAAGCTCATCCTCTGCACAAGATAGTAGTTATCCTCAAATACTAAAATCTCCATTATGTGCTGGAAATCCCCAGAGATCAGGTTATAAAAGTTGGACACCACAAATGGGATATTCAGGTAAAGTAAGTGGAATATTGACTTAATTGATTTTTGAAACTTTTAAAGTTTTATAAATTATATATTAGGGTAATTAAGGTAATATGAAATTATTTGAAGCTAATATGGAAGACTGAATAATAAGTACGTCAGTTTAGCCATATCTACAATTTGATGCTAGATTAATAACACTACATAGTTTGTGATAGTGTTTGTTTAAAAATGCAGGTCTAAGTTTTCATCATTATGACAAAAAAAAGTACAAGAAAGAGAAAGCCCTTCCTTTTATACATATTTGCTTAAATCTAAAACTGGTCCTGTAATACTATTGAGTGTTTTTTAATATTTAAATTTTAGTATTTATCTAGATTTAGATTTTCTTGAGGGGAAAATGGGTGAAGTAGGTCTATATGTGTAAACATCATTTAGTTAAAGGTATATGGCTGTATAATACAGGGAGCCCAACCCTAAGCTCTGTGACAACCTAGAGGGGTGGGATAGGGGGTTGGGTGGGAGGGAGACTCAAGAGAGAGGGATATATGTATACTTATGGCCAATTTTAGTTGTTGTATGGCAGAAACCAACACAACATTGTAAAGCAATTATCCTCCAATTAAAAATTTAAAAAATAAAATTTAATTTAAAAAGGTATATGAATGTATAGATTTACAAAATAATGAAAAATTATTTTACTAAGTGATTCTATTAATGTATACTCTTACTGGCAATGTATGAGAGTTCTTGTTGATCTATATCCTACCCAGCATTTGGTACTGTCAGACTCCTTAACATTTAACAGTCAAGCAGTTGTAAAATTCCCTGATAGCTCAGTTGGTAAAGAATCCATCTGTAATGCAGGAGACCCTGGTTCGATTCCTGGGTTGGGAAGATCCTCTGGAGAAGGGATAGGCTACCCACTCCAGTATTCTTGGGCTTCCCTGGTGGCTCAGCTGGTAAAGAATCTGCCTGCAATGTGGGAGACCTGGGTTTGATCCCCTAGGTTGAGAAGACCTCCTGGAGAAGGGAAAGGCGACCCACTGCAGTATTCTGGCCTGGAGAATTCCATGAACTGTATAGTCTATGGGGTCACAAAGAGTTGGACATGACTGAGCAGCTTTTACTTTCACCTAAGTGTAGTCTGAATTAGCATTTTCCTGGTTATAAATGAGGTTGATTATTTTTCTTAAAATGTGTATCTTCTTTGCTGGACTATAAACTCTATGAAGACACAGACTGTAGCAGTTAAAATCCAATCTTAAGTAAAACTATACAATGATTTAAACAGGAAAGATTTAATATAAAGAATTATTAAACTGTAATGGAAGAATAACTATAGGATATAAGAAAACTCTGTGAGGTACCCTAGGGCTGAGGGGGCTCCTAAGAGGTCACACTTGGAAGTGGCCCTCATCTGGGTCCCATTTCCAAGGTTGGAGTGCAGGTCTCTTTGGAGAATGTGAATACTGTATCAGTAGTGCCTGCAGATTTGCCAGGTCAGAGCTGGTCTGCTGTCCAGGGCGAACAGGAGGCAGGTGGGGTGGGGGTGAACTATAGCTGGTGGCTAGCTGTGTAATGCACTTTTTACTTTTCACTTTCATGCATTGGAGAAGGAAATGGCAACCCACTCCAGTGTTCTTGCCTGGAGAATCCCAGGGACGGAGGAGCCTTGTGGGCTGCCGTCTATGGGGTCGCACAGAGTCGGACATGACTGAAGCGACTTAGCAGCAGCAGCAGCTGTAATGAGAGTGGGCTCTGATGTGGGTTGGAGGCCTGGAGTACACAGTCTCCTTGTTGGGAAGGTTGACATCAAGAGGACTATGGGAGGCAGACTTGAGGAAAGAATGAAAGAGCCAAGGGAATTAGTATGGGCAGGAGGCCTGGAATGCAGGATATGTGTATTCAGAGGGCTGAGGGGAGGTAGTTACTATGCCATGCTGTAGCTGTGTGATCACCAGAGTACAGCACATTCTGGATGTGTAACTGGGCGCATCACCACCAGATGTCCTCATATCTACACTGCTGACCCACCATACTGTAGCGGAAACTGCAGGAGAGCCTGTCATCCTGCAAGGTCCCTCCAGTTCCCTCAATTGAGAAAACTTAACATTATGCACACTTTAAGGAGAAATACTTATAGCGGTTCTGTCCATTATTGCAGAACTTATATTGAAGTGTGAATTTGGAGGTGAATGACAATAAATTGATAGCTGCCATAACTCTTTTGGGTATAGAGCTTTTGTATATGTCATTCTACACACATCTGGATTTTTTTGACAACAAAATGACTTTATATTTCTACCTAACAGGATGTGTGAATCTGTATTTACAAGTGAGAGAGTTCTCACTCTTTTCCAAAATGAGAAAATTCATAGTCCCAACAGTCATTGCATATTAATTATCTCAAATTCAGTCATGGTCCCACAGAATATTCTGTTACTTAAAGACTAAACCTCTGTTAAGTTGTGAATAAACTTTTTAAAGTTGAAAAGAGAGGGAAAATATGGTTAGTTTGTACAAATAAACATGCATATAACAAAGCATAGAGATAATATCCACAGCTATTGCAGTTTTTGTTTCTGTAATTGGTCATGATGTTATAGTTGATATATTTGGTTTTCTTCTTTCACTACCCATTCTGAATTTCCCTAATTTGCAGCAGTAAGGGTGGAATGACCCAGACCTTCTTCTGAGTCCTTAGTCATTCTGCCATTTTTGCTTGCTGTAGTTTTCCATTCACCTTTACTATTGGAAATACGAAGACTTCCCTGGTGGCTCAGATGGTAGGGTGTCTGCCTACAATGCGGGAGACCCAGGTTCGATCCCTGGGTCGAGAAGATCCCCTGGAGAAGGAGATAGCAACCCACTCCAGTACTCTTGCCTGGAAAATCCCATGGACGGAGGAGCCTGGTAGGCTAAAAGTCCATGGGGTCGCAAAGAGTCAGACATGACTGAGTGACTTCACTTTCACTTTCAAGAGGTGCCTTAGCAAATCCCTGGGGTTCCATTCATAGTCCACTTTGCCTTCTTTGCGTATAGCGGCATAATATCCCCTTGGCAATTAGGATTGACCACACCATTCATAGATAACTCCCTTTTTTTCTTATTGTTTCAGTAGCATAAATAAGCAGCCTAAAATGGACAGGTGGCAATTTCATCTTCCAATTCAGTAGAATCATTGTTAAATTACCTGTTGGAGCCAATAACCATATTGAGGCTAAGATCTCAAAACCAACAGAGCTCAACGTTGCCAGAATGGGATACAGAAATTCTTTGGGTGCATTGGGGGGCATAATAGAGAGAGTAGCCATCCCTACATTCTCACATTGATTCTTGGACCTGTGTATTCTAGTTATGAGGAATATAGCATCTATGATTCCAAGTATAAACTGCATCCTGGAAGAGAGAATCCCATTTTTCAGGGTGTTGCCTCCTAATTGGCATTGAGTCTTCAGTAAGTTATTCTGCCTTTAGATTAGGCCAGGCATGTCTGGGTGATGGGTTATGTGGTATACACAGTTGATTCAATGGGCTGTAGCCCGTTGATACATTTTTTTCTTTTGCTATGAAGTGAGTTCCTTGATCAGATGCAATACTGCACGAAATGCCTTGATGGTGGATAAGGCATTCTGTGAGTTCATAGACGATGACACTGGCAGAGGCATTGTGGACCATTTCAAAATACAGAAAACAAATGGATTTTTAAGTGATGTTCAATTTTGATAGTAATTTTAAAAAATAAATATTTAAGCCTCAGTTCATTAAAGCAGGTGATAATAATAATAACAAAAATAACAATACATTGCAGGGATTACTAATGGTAAGGATTCAGTAAGATTGGTTTTTCTCATATACAGTTAATAGAATTAAAAGTGGGTACAATTATGAAAAGAAATTTGGCAATATATGTGACATCCTTTAAAAGTTTTCCTTTGTTCCATCCAGAAGTAATTTGACTTCTAAGGAGCCAATTTAGGGAAGTAATATGAGACCCAGAAAAAAGCTTTATGTACTGTGATGCTCATTTTATTATTACTTATATCAGAGAGATAACAGTGAAAAATTTTTTTTTAAAGTTTAAGGGGGATGTCTTCTGAGTGTACTGAATTTCCAAGTACTGAAACTTGATATATAGTTTCCAATTAAAAATGAAAAGATCGTATTTGATTGCAGAACTTAAACTGACTTCTGTAGATCTAATATAAACTCAATCACCAAGAATAACAAAGCCTTCATGGCAAAAAAGTTTCTGAGATTTAGACACGTAGATTTTTAAATGAACTCTTAAGTCGACTACTGACTAAGATAGCATAAATGTGTAATAATTTTGTAAGTGTTATAATAGAAGAATAGAAAAGAAAAAAGGATTCTAGATTAAGGAGGGAAAGGAGGGGAAAAAAGTATATTGAAAGGTTTAAAGGGAAAAAAAAAACCTTAGATATGTTCAGTTCAGTTCAGTCACTCAGTCGTGTCTGACTCTTTGCAACCTCATGGATCACAGCATGCCAGGCCTCCCTGTTCATCACCAACTCTTGGAGTTCACTCCAGACTCATGCCCATCAAGTCAGTGATGCCATCCAGCCATCTCATCCTCTGTTGTCCCCTTCTCCTCCTGCCCTCAATCCCTCCCAGCATCAGGGTCTTTTCCAGTGAGTCAACTCTTTGCATGAGGTGGCTAAAGTATTGGAGTTTGAGCTTCAGCATCAGTCCTTCCAATGAACACCCAGGACTGATCTCCTTTAGGATAGACTGGTTGGATCTCCTTGCAGTCCAAGGAACTCGTAAGAGTCTTCTCCAACACCACAGTTCAAAAGCATCAATCCTTCGGTGCTCAGCCTGCTTCACAGTCCAACTTTCACATCCATACATGACCATTGGAAAAACCATAGCTTTGACTAAATGGACCTTTGTTGGCAAGGTAATATCTTTGCTTTTCAATATGCTATCTAGGTTGGTCATAACTTTCCTTCCAAGGAGTAAGCGTCTTTTAATTTCATGGCTGTAGTCACCATCTGCAGTGATTTTTGGAGCCCCCAAAAATAAAGTCTGACACTGTTTCCACTGTTTCCCCATCTGTTTCCCATGAAGTGATGGGACCAGATGTCATAATCTTCGTTTTCTGAATGTTGAGCTTCAAGCCAACTTTTTCACTCTCCTCTTTCACTTTCATCAAGAGGCTTTTTAGCTCCTCTTCACTTTCTGCCATAAGGGTGGTGTCATCTGCATATCTGAGGTGATTAATATTTCTCCCGGCAATCTTGATTCCAGCTTGTGTTTCTTCCAGCCCAGTGTGTTTCATGATGTGCTCTGCATACAAGTTAAATAAGGAGGGTGACAATATACAGCCTTGACGTACTCTTTTTCCTATTTGGAACCAGTCTGTTGTTCCATGTCCATTTCTAACTGTTGCTTCCTGACCTGCATACAGGTTTCTCAAGAGGCAGGTTAGGTGGTCTGGTATTCCCATCTCTTTCAGAATTTTGCACAGTTCATCGTGATCCATACAGTCAAAGGCTTTGGCATAGTCAATAAAGCAGAAATAGATGTTTTTCTGGCACTCCCTTGCTTTTTTGGTGATCCAGCGAATGCTGGCAATTGATCTCTGGTTCCTCTGCCGTTTCTAAAACTAGCTTAAACTTCTGGAAGTTCATGGTTCATGTATTGTTGAAGCCTGGCTTGGAGAATTTTGAGCATTAATTTACTAGCATGTGAGATGAATGCAATTGTGCAGTAGTTTGAGCATTCTTTGGCATTGCCTTTCTTTGGGATTGGAATGAAAACTGACCTTTTCCAGTCTGTGGCCACTGCTGAGTCTTCCAAATTTGCTGGCATATTGAGTACAGCATTTTCACAGCATCATCTTTCAGGATGCCCTATAATTTCATATGCTTTATAAAGCTGTTCTGTATTACATTGAATTTTTATAACAACTTTGTTTAAAACGTTTGGTATTTAAAAAGGTTAAACTACTTACCTGAATATTTATGGTCTGTGAGTCATAAATTTCAAAATCAGTAATACATATAGTTGTTAAGAGTGCCACATCTGGGATTCACACCACCTGTGTACAAATTCTACCAGTTCTATTCAAGGTTCAATCTCCTTAGAAGTAAATGGAGAAATTAATGATGTCTACTGATAGAATCAAATACAAAAAAGCTCTTAATCACCCGGATAACATCGACGATTGGTCACTCACCTGGAGCCAGACATCATGGAGTGGGAAGCCAATGGGTCATAGGAGGCACTACATAAACAAAGTTAGTGGAGGTAATGGAATTCCAGCTGAGCTATTTCAAATCCTAAAAAATGATTCTGTGAAAGTGCTGCACTCAGTATGTCAACAAATTTAGAAAACTCAGCAGTAGCCACAGGACTGGATGATGTCAGTTTTCATTCCAGTGCCAAAGAAGGGCAATGCCAAACAATGTTCAAATTATCATTAGGTTGTGCTCATTTCACATGCTAGCAAGATAATGCTCAAAATCCTTCAAGCTAGGCTTCAGCAGTGAACCAAGAACTTCCAGATGTATATGCTGGATTTAGAAAAGGCAGAGGAGCCAGAGATCAAATTGCCAATATCTGTTGGATCATAGAAAAAAGAAGGGAATTCCAGAAAACTCTACTTCTGCTTTATTGACTACGCGAAAGCCTTTGACTGTATAGATCACAACAAACTGTGGAAAATTCTTAAACAGATGGGACTAACAGACCATATGACTTGCCTGCTGAGAAATCTGTATGTAGGTCAAGAAGCAACAGTTAGAACTGAACACTAATTCAAAATTGGGAAAGGAGTATGTCAAGGCTGTATATTATCACCCTGCTTACTTAACTTCTATCTGAGTACATCATGTGAAATGCCAGGCTGGATGAATCACAAGCTGGAATCAAGATTGCCAGGAGAAATATCAATAATCTTAGATATGCAGATGATACCACTCTAATGGTTGAAAGTGAAGAGGAAGTAAAGAGCCTCTAGATGAGTGTGAAAGAGGAGAGTGAGAAAAGCTGGCTTAAAGACTCAACATTTAAAAAACTAAGATCATGGCATCCAGTCCCATCACTTCATGGCAAGTAGATGGGGAAAAAGTGGAAACAGTGACAAGCTTTATTTTCTTGGGCTCCAAAATCACTGCGGATGGTGACTGCAGCCACAAAATTAAAAGACCCTTGCTCCTTGGAAGAAAAGCTATGACAAACCTAGACAACAAATTAGAAAGCAGAGACATTACTTTGGCAACAAAGGTCCGTACAGTCAGAGCTGTGATTTTTTCCAGTAGTCAGGTATGGATTTGAGAATTAGACCATAAGGAAGGGTGAGCGCCAAAGAACTGATGCTTTGAAATTGTCCTGGAGAAGACTCTTGAGAATCCCTTGAACTGCAAGGAGATCCAGTCCAACCTAAAGGAAATCAACTTTGAGTATTAACTGGAAGTACTGATAACGAAGCTGAAGCTCCAGTACTTTGGCCTCCTGATGTGAAGAACCCAACTCACTGGAAAAGATTGATGGTGGGAAAGATTGAGGGCAAGAGGAGAAGGGAGCAACAGAACATGAGATGGTTGGATGGCATCACTGACTCAATGGACATGAGTCTGAGGAAACTCCAGGAGATAGTGAAGGATAGGGAAGTCTGTGTGCCACAGTTCATGGGGTTGCAAGGAGTTGGAGATGACTTAGCGAATGAACAGCAACAATTGATAGAATCATGGTGAAAAGTTAATTCAGGTAAAGAACTTTGAACATTCTTGGCACATTAATAAAATATCCAACCTTATACAGATATCTAGTTACTACAGTTTATAGCTGTATGATTTATACTATATAAAATGCATTTGTGTATATTATCCCATTTGATTATTTCAGCTGCCTCTTCAGTCAGATAGAGCAGTTGTTACATTGTATTTTGTGATTTTTGATTACTTATTATGAAATAATTTGCTCAAATTCATATAGCTTTTAAATGACAAAATAAGATAATGTTTTCTTATCCAAATTTAGTGTTTCTTTATGATTTCATTCCAGTAAAGTGCAAAATAAGACAATTTATTATTTCTAAATGTGAAGTTAAGTTTTGGTAAAATAGAGAATTAACATTTTTATTTGGTCTGGATATGGAAAGATTTTATTTTGATGAGGAAAATAAGATTTTTTTTCTTGGGTATTAAAACTCTGCCATTGATTTGGTGCTTTGAGATCTTATGAGAAAGAACTACAAAGTATTATGTTTATATATTTTCTTTCAACAATTTTGACAGCTACATCCTCATCTGCAGTTTCTGCACACTCTCCTTCAGTTATTGTAGCTGTTGTAGAAGGGAGAGGACTTGCCAGAGGTGAAATAGGAATGGCAAGTATTGATTTAAAAAGCCCACAAATTGTATTATCTCAGTTTGCGGACAACACAACATATGCAAAGGTAAGTATTTATACTCCTAGAACATGGTTCATCTAGAGGGTACTTTGAAGCTTTTCAAGTCAGTGCTTCCCTAATTAATTTACTTTTTGTTAGAATAATGGTTATTCATTATTGCACCAATCTAGGTTACTCTGAATTAAAAGAAACATTTTTTACATCTGATTTTAATTTTTAAATATTATTTTGTTCTGAAATAACATGTTTTTCTGTTATTTGAATATTCCAAATTATTATTACTGTTTCTAAAATTAATATCTTCTAATAATTCCTGGATTTATTCCAAAAATAGCTTGTGTAATAATGCTATCTCCAAAGGGTTGTTTCCACTGAAATGTATTTTAATTTTATATTCTAGAAATAAGGGAGACTAGTGTTTTAGATCAGTGATAATTTAGTCCCTCAACTTCTTGCCTTCACTTCCTATCACTCATCATTAATTTGGGCCACTGGTCTGTTGTCATGGGAATTTGTGTGACTTGTCAGGTATGGGAAGTCTATTCCTAATCTCTATATTCTAAAAAGTTATTTGACTTGAATTCTGTTATGAAAAAATATTAAATACTATGTTATTTTTAATGTTTTATTATTCTTTATTTCTCTCATTCCCCTTTTTGGTTCCCTATTTTGGTTCTACCTAATAATTAATTTTTAAATATACTTAACAACCTAAATGATATTAGTACTACGTATCTGGGTATTTCACATTTCTTTGCAATTTAAAAATGATAGGATAAAAGGTTTTTTTAAAACTGGAATGTTTGACATATTAAGAATTTTTGTGTCTAGGATAGTTCGAATTTACCTTACACTGTGAAAAGCATCAGTCATAAAACGGATGTTTCTCATCTGTGTTTCTGTACTTTTCAGCTTCTAAGCTATACCTGTGTGGCCATACTGATTGAGTCAACATAGTTAGCTATTGAATGTTTATGTTTTTCATGGAGATGAATAAAATACCGAGTAGATGATTTTTATTAAAAAAATTGTTTTTAAGGAATGCCTACTCGATAAGTTCAAATTATTTGGGGGCTTACAGCTGATAACAAACTATTGTGAGTAAAATATAGCCTATGTTTATGATAATATATTTATAATTTTATAGAATGTATGTTTAACATAGCTTCATTAGAAATATATTTAACTGAAATATATAATTAGGACAGTTGTAATTTTGTGTATCTCTGAATTAATTATAAGCACTTATCTCTCAGAAAAATATGAAACATTTTTGGTTTTAGAGACTCCTAAGCCTACATTTAAGAGATTATTTATTCAAACAATTTTAGGTGATCACTAAACTTAAAATTTTATCACCTTTGGAAATAATAATGTCAAATACTGCTTGTGTTGTGGGGAATTCAACCAAGTTGTTTACTCTTATCACAGAAAATTTCAAGGTCAGTGGTTTTTTAATTCTCAATAGTAACAGTCAAGATCTTTGTATTTTTAAAAATCCATTTTCTAATATATTAAAGAACAATAATTTGAGTAACTTTATATTTACCATAAAGTACTCACTAAGTACAAGTTCTAAACTAAGGGACTACTAATACATATAATTAGCAGTGGGAAAGATTGAAGGCAGGAGAAGGGGACAACAGAGGATAAGATGGTTGGATGGCATCACCGATTGGATGGACATGAATTTGAGCAAGCTCTGGGAGTTGGTAATGGACAGGGATGCCTGGCGTGCTGCAGTTAATGGGGTCACAAGGAATCAGACACAAGTGAGCGACTGAACTGAATACATGTAATAAAGATGATGAGGAATTCACTTATTTAATTTGGTACTTTTGATATACTTTGAAAAAGAAAAATGTTTTAGGTAATAAGGGGGTTTTCCAGAGTATACAGGAGGCAGAAAAGTAACTTCTTCCTGAAGGTGATGGCACTGCACTCCAGTACTCTTGCCTGGAAAATCCCATGGATGGAGCAGCCTGGTAGGCTGCAGTCCATGGGGTCGCTAGGAATCGGACATGACTGAGCCACTTCACTTTCACTTTTCACTTTCATGTATTGGAGAAGGAAATGGCAACCCACTCCAGTGTTCTTGCCTGGACAATCCCAGGGACAGGGGAGCCTGGTGGGCTGCCCTCTCTGGGGTCGCACAGAGTCAGACACGACTGAAGCGACTTAGCAGCCAGTGTCCATATATGAATTTGAGAGAAGGACCCTGAACTGTTACTGTTTTGTTCATGCTCCCACATGTTATATTAATCTCTGTTTCTGGGGGTAGAAGCACTATGATTGATTAATCCCTGGTCATTGACTTTTTGCTGTGGGGCACAGAGTACTGTAATTGACAGTCCTAAAAAGACAGAACAACGTAGAATGTGGGATAGATGAATTCTCTGAAGGTGAAAACAACATATATCTACTGTAAGGCGATATAGCCTAGTGCTTAAGGACAGATGAGCCAAACAGTTGTGGTTTCAAATTCTGATTCTAAATGGCTGTGTGCAAGTTAAGTTACTCAACCTTTTTCAGTTCAGTTCAGTTCAGTTGCTCAGTCGTGTCTGACTCTTTGTGACCCCATGAACCACAGCATGCCAGGCCTCCCTGTCCATCACCAACTCCCAGAGTTCACCCAAACCCATGTCCATTGAGTTGGTGATGCCATCCAACCTCTTTAAACTTCAGTTTTTATTTGTCAGTAAAATAAGGACAATAATAGTATCTATCTCCTAGAGAACTGGTATTTTATATCGGGTAATCAGAAATGGTCTCATTGGTGAGGTTTCATTTGGGTAAAGTCTTGAAAGGAGTGAGAGTGAGAGAGCCATAGAAGTATTGCATGCATGCTTAGTCACTAAGTCTTGTCCAGCTCTTTGTGAGCCTGTGGCTGTTGCCTGCCAGGCCCCTCTGTCTCTGGGATTTCCCAGGCAAGAATACTGGAGTGTGTTGCCAGTTTCTTCTCCAGGGGATCTTCCTGAACCAGGGGTTGGACCTGTGTCTCCGGCATGTCCTGCATCGGCAGGCAGATTCTTTACCACTGAACCACCCGGGAAGTCCGATAGAAACACTGAGATGGCCAAAATGTTTGGTCAGGTTTTTCTGTAACATGAAAAATGAACTTTTTGGCTACCTCAGTATTTTGTATGAAAGAATCACAAGCAAGAGGGGAAAAAAAACAATGTTATTATTGTTGTTAACATTATTATCACACTTATCATAAAAGGACCTCAATTAAATAAGCAGTATGAAATGGAAGAAACATGGACTTTGTAGTCAAAGAAATCTAAATTCAAGTCTGAGCTCTGGCATTTGTCAATTCTTTGATATTAGAAAAGTTACTTGGCTTCTCAGAATTTAACTTAGAGGAAAATTGTAGATAAATATGACTTATGTCATAGAGTTATATTGGGAAGATTAAATGAGATAACTGTTCAAACAGTCTTGAGACCTATCAAATTCCATACCTGCTTGTGACTTTATTTTTTCAGTCTTACAACTCTTTCAGAGTCCATTGCTAATATACTGCCTTTTTAACCTAATACTTTTATTCAAAATAAGCAGACCTTTTATTTTGTGACTGCATGCTTTTTTAAATTTTGCTCTGTTTAAAAAAGTTCCATTATCTCCTTTTCTTTTTTCTATAAATTAAATTTACCTTATGTTGATAATATTTCATAGATTTGATATCTGGAATTGGTATTTTCTGCTTTCCCAACTAGTATATTATAATATTTACCCTCAATTATGATAATATATTGAAAGTGAAAGTCACTTAGTCGTGTCTGACTTTTTGTGACCCCATGGTTTATATAGTCCATGGAATTCTCTAGGCCAGGATACTGGAATGGGTAGCCTTTCCCTTCTCCAAGGGATCTTCCCAGCCTAGGGATTGAACCCAGGTCTCCTGTACTGCAGGTGGATTCTTTACCAGCTGAGCCACCAGGGAAGCCCAATATGATGCTGAATGTAAAACCTTTGTTGTTGCTGTAGAATAAAGTTAGTAGAAGTCAGAGACTCATTTTTTTATTATTGTACTTAAATTTCATGCAAGTATAGATTAATAAGAGCTACAGACTACTCGAATTCACTTAGCAAATAACTAGAAAAACTTATTTAACTCTAGAAAATAATAAATAATGAAAAATAAGCTTTGCACAATATTTTAAGCTACCTACCCGTGTATGAGCATGTGTTTAAGAAAGCAGTTTTGGGCAAGTGCATGAAACTTAAAATTTATTTTGAAATTAAAAATTCTTTTCAGAATGTTAATTTCACTACTATCCAAAGGAAATACTTCAATGAAACAAAAGGACTAGAATACATTGAACAGTTATGCATAGCAGAATTCAGCACTGTCATAATGGAGGTTCAGTCCAAGTAAGTTAAGATTTGGGGGAAGTAGTAAGTCCCTAGTGTGTATTCCAGGAGGGAAAGGTCTTTTGTCTGTTTTGTTCTTTGCTATATACCTACCACTGAGAAAAATGCCGAGAAAAGTTTCATAAAACACACTCAGTAATTACTGAATAGTAAAGTAATTAACTGAAATTTATACACAGGGCATATCTTGCTGACTTAATTTATATAGAATTTCTCCAAATTAGTCATAATCTATTGCCCTAATCATTGCTGCTCACTTTACTTTGAAATGAAAAGCTTAAGTAGCCAGAGCTACTAGAAATGTGAGGGCACAGAAGTGAAACATAGGTAAAGCTGTGTTCCTGTTACTTCACACCTTTACCCCTTTGAAATGAGACAGGAAATGATACTTTTGGAATAGATATTTTTTAGAACTTGCTGAACAGACACTTTCTTTGAGCCAGGTAGGACTATTTGTTCACTAAGTTAATCATGATGACTTTTCTCACCAAGATCCTATACATTATAGGATGTATATAAGAATGAGGTACATTCCTATACATTATGGTCTCCTGACTGTATCTTTTAAACCCTCAGACTTTCTCAATATTATTTGAATATGTACTTAGAATGGCACCATTGAATGTTGAATTCTAACGTGACTTACTGGCAATCCAGTTTTTATTCTTTATAACTTTATTCTTTAAGTCTCAGACTTCAGAAAATTGTCTGTTTTTAACTTTTATGTTTTAGAGGTAATTTAACTAGTCATCAAAAGTGAGGAGCACTTGGAGTGCTTTTTCCCTTTGAATTTAGGCAATGCTATGCAAATATTTATAATTTTGCTATTAAAAGTAAAATAAATGTTTTCCTTTATAGCAATACTTTTATTACAGAGATTTATAGTGATGTATCATCGGTTACCTTACAGATATTACTGCCTTGCAGCTGTTGCAGCTTTATTAAAATATGTTGAATTTATTCAAAATTCAGTTTACGCACCAAAATCGCTAAAGATTTGTTTCCAGGGTAGTGAACAGACAGCCATGATAGATTCATCATCAGCCCAAAACCTTGAATTACTAATTAACAATCAAGACTCTAGGTAAGATTATCCATTTTTTATTAGGAAATATATCAGTATATTTTATTGTCATATTTTTCTATGAAGAGTTACTTTATATTTTTTAAAGTTGTTTGGTGGAGAAATATTGAAAATAAACATTTTAAATATTTATACCATTGTTGCTGAACTGCTCAAATGTTTTCACCAAAATCAAGTTTTAAAAAGATATTTTTACTAAATAAGAAAAAAACAAGCTGACAATCATTTCAAAATTAAGCAGAAGACTTTAACAGATGTTTCTCCAAAGAAGATATACAGAGATATAATAAGCAAGAGCTCAACATCACTAGTTGTTAGGGAAATACATATCAAAAACACAGTTATCACTTCATACTGTTAGTATAGTTATTATTAAATAAATGGAAGATACGAATTGGGAAGGATGGAGAAATTAGAATCCTAATCCGTTTATGGTAGGGATATAAAATGGTGCAGTCACTTTGAGAAACCATGTGGTGGTTCCTCAAAAAGCTAAATTTGGCATTACCATATGATCCAGAAATTCTGCTTCTTAGTATATACCCAGAAGAACTGAGAGTGGAGATTCAAATAGATACTTGCACACAAGTGTTCATAGCAGCATTATTCACAGTAGCCAAAATGTGGAAACAAACCAAATGTCCATCAACCAGTGACTAATAAAGTGTATACCAATAAGACGTATACATATAATGGAATATCATTCAGCTTTAAAAAGGAATGAAATTCTGCCTCAAGATGTATGAACCTTGAAAACATTGTGTTAAGTGAAATACGCTAGACTCAAAAGGTGAAGTACCTAGAATTGGCAAATTTATGGCAACAGAAAGTAGACAGGTTATCAGGGGCTGGGGGAACTGGGGAATGAGAGAGTTATTTAATGGATTCAGAGTTTACGTTTGGGATGATGAGAAAGCTCTGGAAACGAATGGTGGTAATGGTTGCACATTATTGCAAGTATACCTAATGGCACTGAATAGTGAGGGTAATATGGTTAAAATGGTAAAATTTGTGTTTTGTATGTTTTTCCCATAACAAAAAAGAAGTTATTGTGTGCAGAATACTGCAGTGCTGAAATAACCAGTTGTAAAAGCATTCAGTTCAGTTCAGTCGCTCAGTCATGTCCGACTCTTTGCGACCCCATGAATCGCAGCATTAAATACAGGAAATTCAAGGGGCTACATAATCATTTGAGAAGGTGAAGTAGTTGAAAATGATAAAAATGGTATTTGTGTATGACTAGATTGCTGGTTTTATTGGTTTATTATTAGCTTCAGTTAGATGAATATTGATGGTAAACATGAATGAAAGGGAGAATGGGAGATTCTCATGTGTTTGTGCATATGTGTGTGTTGTCCGTGCACATGCACATACACACTGTAAACATGAGGTTTTTATGAGTTTGTGATGGTTGAGGTACCTAAACTAGAATCAAAATGTCATTAGAAGATAATGTAATCAACCTGTGGTGGTGTTTATAGTAGGGATAAACTACATAGTTTAATATGGGTTCAGTTTGGTACAAAGAATTAGTGAGTCATGGTTTATCTCCTTGAGGAATTATAGTCTGGAGGAGGAGACTATAGTATCATAGGTCATTAACATGTACTAAGTACATCAGGCCCTCTGTAGCCGAGGGACCCACAGTTGGTTGAATTCACAGATATGGAACTTGTGGATATGGAGGGCCCACTGTAGTAGGACATTTTATATAAAGGACTTAAGTATCCATGGATTCTGGTATCTGTTAGAGGTCTTGGAGTCAATTGCCTATAGAAAGGGTCGACTGTATGGTGATGAAAATTTGCGTAAAAAATGATGAGATCATAGCAGAGAGAGAACGTTAATTTGGCTTAGTTAAGGAGTAAAAGAATTATTATAGAAACAGTTTTCTAGAGGGGATAATACCTTGACTTTTTTTTTTTAAGCCCTGACATGAGTTTTGAAATATAAATAGAAGTTATCCAGATTAAAGATTAAAAAAAGTAGTAAGAGTGAATAAAAAGGTTTTGAAAGCATGATTTTCAATATAATAATAATGTATGGGCAAGGAAACTTAAGCTATTTAGTTTGGTAAAGTGCAGGTTGGGAGTAAGTAAGCTTGGAATAAAATCTCAGCTTTCAGTAATTAATATATCGATAACCTCAGATATCAATGAAAGGTATAAACTTAAATACAAATTTTAGTATTAAGAATATTGAATAGAATAAAGAGTGCTTTAGACAATTGAAGCCTTAAGGTGCTTGTGCCAGTTTCAGAGCTGCAGTGTTTAAATATTTCTGTTGTTTTGTGCGTTCTTATCTTGACTTTCCACTATATGAAATCTCCAGACATACCTAATTTTGTTTATTATTTACTTTAGTCATCAAGAACAGTTTAGATCTATCTAGGTACTGTTGGTACTACTTTTAGTAAAGTAGGAATATTACTGTCTATACTACTTTTTGTCATTCATCAGTGTAGTGACCTCTGCACCTTTGCAGTTTCACTGGATAATGGTGATCTAAAATTATAACTTTTTAAAGGAGAATGTAATTAATAGTAGTTATTTCTTTCCAGCTTAGTGAATAAGTAATGTTTTTTCTGTTGCCTGGAGAAAGATAAAATAATATCTGGATAAACTACTCTGTTGTTGACTTTCTAAGTTAAAATAACATAGGGTAACATAGACAGTCAATAACTAAGGCTGGTAATTATTACAAAGGGTTTTATACTCAGTTTTATTTTGTCACATTTCATAGTTAATCATTGTTTGACTATTGTCATCATCAAACATTGCTTGAGTTTCTGCTATATATTAAATGATAGGATATTTGACCTCCAAGAGTTCATATTGTAGCTGAGGGGAGAAATTGAGGTCTTTTGCCTGACTTAAACCAAAGAATGTTAGGTTGAAAGATGAGCATGCTACCTACTGAACTATCTGAAAAGCTCTAATGCTTCTATGGACTTGTCACTTGTTCAGTATAGTTTCCATCATTGATTTCTATAGCAAATGGCAGGTTTAGGTGTGCTCCCTACTTCTTTTGTTCCTGTGAAAGAACAGGAATTTGGTCCTCAAAATTGTACCTGTGACTTACCTATGATACCTTCTCCCGACTCCCAGGCAGGGCTTGATTTGAGTAATTTCTTAAAAATATGTTTAAGTTGATATACCAAAAATTTGATAGTCTGATAGCTTAAATCATTTTTATTTCCTTTCTTCTCTTAACCCAAATTCAATATGTCAGTAAATCCTCTTGACTCAGCCTTTAGAGTATGGTCATATTCTGGGTCTTATCATTTCCAAGTCTACAAACTTAACACCATACTTTTACCGCTCAGTTGCTCAGTTGTGTCTGACTCTTTGTGACCCTTTGGACTGCAGCCTGCCAGGCTTCTCTGTTCATGAGATTTTTCAGGCAAGAATACTGGAGTGGGTTGTCCTTTCCTCCTCCAGGTTATCCTCCCAACCTAGGGACTGAAGCTGCGTCTCCCATGTCTCCTGCATTGCAGGTGGATTGTTTACCTGCTGAGCCACCAGGGAAGCCCCCACAACTCTAATCCATACCTCCATCATTTTAGCCTGGACTACTGTACAGTATAATAGCCCCTAACTTGACTCTCTGTCTTCTTCCTCTCCCTGCAATTAGTCTATTCTCAACCTATTGGCCAGAAAGTGATTTTTTAAACCAGAAATTACATCTTGAAACTTTAATGCTTAAAAGTCTTTCAGTGCTCTTCTTACCTTTAGAATGTAATTCAGACTCTACCATGGCCTACAAGGACTTCTGTGTTCTGATTTCTTTCAACTTCTTTATTCATTTCCCTTAATTCTTACTTTGCAGTGCTCCACCAACCTTGATCTTTCTGGTTCTAGAGCCAGGAAGACTGGTGGTGGTTTAGTTGCTAAATCATGTCCGATTCTTGCGGCCACATGGACTGTAGCCTGCCAGGCTCTTCTGTTCATGGGATTCTCCTGGCAAGAATATTGGAGTGGGTTACCATTTCCTTCCCCACTGGGAAGACTACCTGGGCTTAAATTGCTGTTCTGTTTTGCCCCTTTAAACTGGTAACTCTTTTATTATTGTTGTACACTTATTTGGAAACCTCAGGCAGATTACTTAATTTCTTTGTGTTTCAGTTTCTTCTCTTATAAAATGTGGTTAATAATAGCATCTAGCTCATACCATGGTTATTAGAATTAAATAATATATGTACATTTCTTAGAATAAGGCCTGGCATATACTTTGTGTTCAGTATGTTAGCTATTCTCACCATCATTGTCATAATTATTCCCATCTCATCATCATCTTGGTATGGATGTCTTAATTCAACTGTCAGATATAAATACAGGTCTTTCTCAACCTAACTAAAGCAACCCTTCTTGTCATTTTCTGTATAATCCTGTTTGTAATAGTTTCTGTACCTGATATTCTTTTCTTTCTTTCTCTTTTATAATTCTCTAACTTCATAAATTAGAACAGAGTGATTATGTTAAATACATGTTTTATCAGTGTAAACTTCTCTTCCCCCTTAAGTATGTATTATTGATATCTTGTTATTATTGATAGAATGCCATGGACTAGAACATTTTATATTAGTCTGAGTATTGTAACTGGTCTATGAAAAAAAGTCATTCACTGATGCAAGAAGATGCTGTAGATCCTTGTTAATCAAAGTGTGCTTCACTGACTGACAGCATACTTGAGAGTTTGTTTAAAATGTAGATTACCAGGCCTCATCCCAGACTGAATCAGAATCCTCATGTGATTTGTATGAATATGAAAGTTGGAGAATCACTATTGTAGATTATAGGATTATTTTAAAACTATGTGGGAGAAGGCAAGGGTGGGACAATATGAGAGCATAGCACTGAAACATGTATATTACCATATGTAAAATAGATGACCAGTGAAAATTCAATGCATGAAGCAGGGTACCCAAAGCTGGTTCTCTGGGACAACCCAGAGGGGTGGGGTGGGGAGGGAAGTGGGAGTGGGGTTCAGGATGGTGGGACACATGTACACCCATGACTGATTCATGTTGATGTATGGCAAAAACCACAATATTGTAAAGTAATTAAAATAAATAAATTTTAAAAAGTTAAATTACAGTTTTATTGGTTTCTCCTTTGTATACTTAATGAAATTTTCCTAAGTGCTTTTTGAAATTTTCCTTTGTGCTTTTAAAGGAATAATCACACGCTCTTTGGTGTTCTAAATTATACTAAGACTCCTGGAGGAAGTAGAAGACTTCGTTCTAATATATTAGAACCTCTAGTTGATGTTGAAACAATTAACATGAGATTAGATTGTGTTCAGGAACTGCTTCAAGATGAGGAACTCTTTTTTGGACTTCAGTCAGGTAAACATCATCTGTTTTTACAAACGCAAATTATTAAAAATACATGTCTTCCTAAAATACCAGTCCTGTTGGATTAAGGCTCATCCTAATGATATTATCTTAATTTGATGATATCTGCAAAGATCTAGTTTCCAAGTAATGTCACATTCAGATACCAGAATTTGGGATTACCAAATTTCTTTTGTGGGAATGAAATCCAACTCATGAGGTAAGAGAATTGCCCTTGGCACCTGTTCACTGGCGTGGTAGTGCAATTTTTTTCTTAAATCTGTAAGTGGAAGGGCAGTTTATCTGCACTGATCTGAGTCTAGTTCCTGGACTTTAGCCACTTGATCTGTTTTCTATATCCCCACTGTTGTTCTGGTGGTCTAAACTGAAGTAGTACATGAAAATCTAGAAAGCATTTACAGTCTATAGGTTTCTTCAATCCAATTCTAAATATCTTTTAATTAGTATAATTTCTTCAAAATTCTGACATTATACTGACTGTGACTGCATTTCCAGTGTTGCTGAATATATTCATTTTTTTCTATGTATTCCTGTGTATTTTGTGAGGCTTTGGAAAAAGTGTGAAAAGGCTTATTTTTAACTGGTCACCCTTGTGGTTTACAGCAACATCTTATCTCTATTCTACCATTCATCACCTGTTGAAAAACACATTTTATGCATATACTGTCTTCTCCTCATCACCCCATTTCAATCAGTCTTCTTTCTGTGCCCACTACTGTGCTGAGACTGCTCTTGTCAAGGTCAGTATAGCAGACATTGTTGGTTTTCTGTCCATATCCTCTTGGGTCTCTTTTACTTTTCTCTGGGCCCCTTTTCCCTGTTCTGTGTGCTTTTGCTTCTAATGGCCTGCACCTGGACTCACTTTAGAGGCCTACCCTCAGGCTATTAGAGGGCTGTGCTCTAAGCAGAGAGGGTCAAATATGCCTTGTGGGCCCTTAAATGACCGAATAGTGTGGGAATATGAAAGCCTAACTGTTTTGGCAATAACCATGAATGTAACTTAAAGTCCAGAAGTTCTTCTATGGCATGAACTGAAGTTACCCTCCATAGAATTTTGCCTGAAATTATGCTTTTGCTTGGCGTTTTTCCCCTTTCCTGTCCTTCTCTATTGGTTTCTCATGGAAGCAAATTCTTAATCTATTACTTACATATAAATCCTCATTTCAGAGTCTCTTTGTGGAGAACCAAGCCTAAGATTTTCATTGTTGTTAAATTTAATGGGCACATATTAGTTCTATTTGGGGCTTCCCAGGTAGCTCAAATGGTAAGGAATCTGCCTGGAATGCGGGAGGCCTGGGTTCTATCCTTGGGTCAGGAAGATCCCCTAGAGAAGGGCATGGCAACTCACTCCAGTATTCTTGCCCGGAGAATCCTGTGGACGGGGGAACCTGGCAGGCTACAATCCATGGTGTTGCAAAGAGTCAGATATGACTGAGCGACTAACACACACACAGTTCTATTTGAAATCCAGCTTCTCTGGTACTGCCAAAATCTCTCCTTATTGAATTACTACCTTTTGCTTCTGTGATTATACGATTTGATTTTCCTCCTACTTCTTTGGAGTTTCCTTTTTTTAAAGCTCTGTCGCTCACTTCTTTAAAAAGTTTCTGACTGTCCATCTCCCTTGTAATATTATCTTTATAATTTACGAATAGACTGCAGGACTGTAGACTGTCTTGGAATGTCTTTAGAAAGTTCTGTCATTGATCAGGTAACAGAGTGAAAACCCCAGATTCCTTCCTTTCAAATGGAAGAGGACTTCTGAGTCTTCTTTTTAGGCTCGTTTTCCTTTGCTCATTCCCTGAATGCTGTGGTGCTTCAAAACTATGTTTTAGGTTGCCTTTTTCCTCTGTATTTTCTTATTATATGATTTACCCATCTTCTTGGTCTTATAATTATCATTCACATACCTGTAACTTCCAAATTTACATTTCATGCCCAGATATATTTACAGACCTTCAGCCCCATGTATCTTCTTGCCTACTGAGCACTTATTAGATCTTTCTTAATCACCTCAGATTTAATGTATCCAGACTGTGCCATTTTTCCTTCTAAATCAGTCCCTTCTGATTTCAAAGAATAGCTCTATATCCAAGCTCTTAACCAAACCAGATGACCAACTGAAAATCATTCTTGACACTTACCTTCTCTGAAATTAATCATCAAATTCTATAAAGTCTCTTTTCTATATATATCTTATAGGTATTAGCTTCTATTCCCAGTGTTGCTGCTCCAGCCCAGGGTATCGTTTATCTATAATCTGAGTTATTTCTGCAGCCTTCTATTTGGCCTTGTCCTCCAGCCTTGTTCTTTATAGCCTCTTCTCTATATTGGAGCCGGAGGAATCTTTTGAAAATATAAATGTGAACATATTACTCTTTATTAGTTTCTTCCTGTTGATGTAACAAATTACCACAAATTTTGAGGCTTAAAACAGCATGAATTGATTATCTTACAATTCCGAAAGTCATAAATCTGTTTTACTGGACTAAAGTCAATGTTTTAGTGGGTTCATTTTTCTTCTGGAGGCTCTGGGACAAAATTGTTCCCTTGCCTTTTGCAGTTTCTAGAGGCCTTCTACATTCCTTAACTCATGGCTCTTCCTCCATCTTCAAAGCCAGGAGAACAGTTTCTTCTCTATTTTCTAGCTTCTGCTTTTGTCCTTATATCATCTCTCTTTGACCTATCCTCCTGCCTCTCTCTTAGAATGACTCTTGTGATTGATTAATTTGGGACTAACAAATAATACAGAATAATCTCTCCATTTTGAGAAGCTTAAACTTCACCTCATCTTCAAAGTCCCTGCTACCAGATAACATATACAAAGGTTCCAGGGATTAGAATGTGGAAATCTTTGCAGGGCTACCACATACCCACTTGCATAAAATCTTTCAATCTCTTCTAATGCTTTTAGGATAAAACCCAAACTCTTCTGTATGGCTTTCTTTCTCGTTTCCCACAGCACCTCTTGTTACTTGTCACTTTTCATCCTTCCTTCTTCTAGTATAATTAAACTTCTTTTAGTTACTTGAACATATCATGTCTCATGTTCTGCTTTAAAAACTTTAAAGTATTTAAGTAGTTAATTAAATTTTGTGGCATGCATGATTTTAGTTCCCCAACCAGGGATTGAATCTGTACTCCCTTCATTGGAAGTATGGAGTCTTAACCACTGGACTGCCAGGGAAATCTCTAAATTTAATTTATTTTCACAGGGATATGGTTGATTTACAACATTAGTGTCAGATGTACAACATAATGATTGAAAATTTTCATAAGATTATACTCTGTTTAAAGTTATTACAAATTTATGGCTATATTCACTATGCTGTATAACATATGCTTTATAGCTTACTTATTTTATACATAGTAGTTTGTACCTCTTAATCCCCCATCCATCTCTTTTCCCTCCTCCCTGCTTTCTCCCTATTGGTAACCACTAGTTGGTTCTCTGTATCTGTGAGTCTGTTTCTGTTTAGTTATATTTGCTCATTTGTTTTAGTTTTTAGATTCCACATATATTTTTTTTGTCTTTCTCTGCCTGATTTATTTCACTAAGCGTAATATCCTCTAGATCCATTCATGTTTTCACAAATGACAGAATTTTACTGTTTTTTTATGGTTAAGTAGTATTCCATTGTGTATGCATACATGTATACATATGTGTGTGTGTGTATCACAACTTCTTTATTCACTGTTTCTTGATGGACATTTAGGTACCATATCTTGGCAATTATGAATAATGCTGCTGTGAACATAGGGGTACTTATATCTTTTTGAATTAGTATTTTTTTTCCTCTGGATATATACCCTGGAGTGGAATTGCTAGATCATATGGTAGTTCTATGTTTATTTTTTTGATGAACCATCTCATCTTTTAAAAGATGAGAACAGCTAAAGTTCAGAGAAGTTAGATAACTCCTGGAAAGTTACATGGTTAGTGGTTGACCGATGCTTTTAGACTTTTAATCTTACCTTTTAAGTATCATGAAGAAAAGTTAGAGATCAAAAAAGTGGGAAGAAAATTATGAAAAGCAACATATTTAAGTCAGAAAAGTAGAGTTTCAAGAAAGAAGGGGTGATCAACAGTGTCAAAATTTGAAGACAAATTCTGAGTAATCAAAGTTAAGAAAAGAACACTAGAATTTATTATTTTATCCCTGGTAAATGTAAAATAGATGAAGACAATTAAAACAAGTGGTATTTGCAGGTGCTATATTATTATTGGGGATAATACTTTATATACTCTATATTTTAAACTGTAACATTAACTGCTCATATTTTCTGTTTGTTTCAGTTATAGCAAGATTTCTTGATACAGAGCAACTTCTTTCTGTTTTAGTTCAAATTCCAAAGCAAGACACGGTATGTTAATGTATACATGTTATTTTATTATATATTATGTGATATAACTTGCCTTAATATGATGTAACAATTGGAAAATATGAAAGTCTTTTGGAAAAGTACTTTGTCATTACTATCTGAAATATTTTTATGCCTTTAAAGGAAGCTTTTCTCCTTAATGTGTTATCATATATGATATGCTTAAAATTAAAAGTTTATTAATTGAGGAATTGACATATTTCATTTATCAAATATTTATTTAAAGAGTTTGGACATAGTTTTCAAAACCCTTGGATTACAAAACATTTGCTTAATAAACTAGATAAAAATTATGTTAGTTCCAAGGTCCTTTAAAAGATGATCATTATGTGAAGTTTGATTAGTTAGTTTTCAAGTATGCTTAACCTTTAAATATGAAACAAGGCTTTGGATTTTTACAAATTTAAATACTTAGTGCCTACAGGCACAGTCTATAAAGAAAATAATAGATGGTTTCCATTTCTCTTTAAAGTGAATTTAGAAATATTTACTTTAATCAAATACATTTACAGTTAACCCTTGAACAGTATGGGGGTTAGGGCACCTTCTTTCCCATCCCCAATGCAGTCGAAAACCAGCATGTAACTTTACGGTCAGCCTTCTGCATCCAAGGGGTCTCCATCTGCAGATTCAGCCAATTGGATTGTGTTGTACTCTATGTATTGAATAAAATCCACTATGAGTGGACCTACACTGTTCAAACCTGTGCTGTTCAAGGATCACCTGCATATTTTTGCTCATGTGCTTAAAAAGGAAAGAAGTCCTGTATCAGTAGAATTTTATTTGAAATTTGATTACTTTGCAAATCCATTGAAGGCTTATCTATATTTAGGAAGCCTTTTCATATGGTAGAGGAAATACTCTTAAGGTTCATTTATAATAAAAACATTATTATATGGAAAAGTTTTGGCTGTTGGACAGGAGGAGAATTGTGAGAGGTAAACTAGAACAACTGAAATCTGAAACAAAATTAATCAGTACCATACAATGAGGTTAGAGGCATTCCTTCCACTTCAGTTTCTGATAGTGTTTGTGTATAACTGGTGTTAATATTTCTTCCTTAAATGTTTGGTGGAATTCACAAGTAAAGCTGTTAAAACTTGGAATTATTCTTTGTAGGGAGATTCTTGAGTATAAATTTAATTTCTTGAATAGATATGATGCTATTCAGGTTACCTGTTTCTTCTGGAATGAACTATTAATTAGGGTGTTTATGTCATTTGTACTTAATGAGATTATTGATATGTTACAATTTAAATCTGCCATTATGGTACTTTTTTACATTTATCTCACCTATATTCTCTTTTCCTTTTCTTTTGCCTTCTTTTGGCTTAAATGGATATTTTTATGATCCCATTTTACTCCTCTGTTGATTTATTGGATAAGTTCATTGTTTTTTTATTTTAATGGTTGCTTTCAGGTTTATAGAATACATCTTTAGCTGAATTCAGTCTACCTTCAAATAATATTACATCACTTCTCATGTGGTATAAGAAGCATAAAGTAGTGGCAACAAAAGCAAAAATAACACAAGCTGGGAATACATCCAATTAAAAAACTTCTGCTGAACAGAATATATATAGAGGGTTCTTCACTTTACTTCCAGATACGTTCTTGTTAACATGTGTCATTAACCTTTCTTTTTTAACCTCTGTACTGGTTTAGCAGTATTTTTGGAGCCATCAAATATTTTTAGACTTTCAGAGACTTAGAAATGAGTAATCAATTATGAATATAAACCCAAAGCACCAGTTAGCCCTTATGATCTTTTGCCAGATGTCCTGTTTTGAATGGTATTTTCAAATGAAAAGTATCTTAAGTAACAGTTTTACTTATGAATGACAGGTTTTAACACAGAAAAAATGCAATTCAGTGTAGGAATAGGAAATGGCTACTCTGTACTTACAATTAATATTAGTTTCCTGGGCCTGCTGAAACAAATACTATACACTTCATGGCTTAAACACTATAATTTTATTGTCACAGGTCTGAAAAGTAGAAGTCTGAAATCAAGATGTTGGCAGGGCTTGTTTTTGAAACCTGTAGGAGAATTCTTTCTTACCTGTTTCTAGCTTTTGGTGGTTTGTTGGTAATCTTTGGTGTTCCATGACTTGCTATATACATTTAATCTCTCTTTTCCTTGTCACATGGTGGTCTCCCTGTGTCTGTGTCTTCACGTGGCTGTCTTTTTATTTGTTTATTTATTTTTGGCTGTGCTGGGTCTTTGTTGATGCACACAGACTTCCTCTAATTGTGGTTAACAGGGGCTACTCTTTATTGTGGTGTGTAGGCTTCGCATTGCAGTGGCTTCTCTTGTTTCAGAGCATGGGCTCTAGGGTGTATGGGCTATAGTAGTTGTGGCTCATGGGCTTAGTTGCTTCACAGCATGTGGGATCTTCCTGGACCAGGGATCAAACCCACGTCCTTTGTATTGGCAGGTGGATTCTTAACCACTGAGCCACCAGGGAAGTCCTTCACATGGCTGTCTTTTATTTGAAACCAGTCATATTGAATTAGGAGTCTACCCTACTACAATATGATGTCATCTTAACTAGTTACTTCTGTGACTCTAGTTCCAAATAAGACTGCATTTTGAGGTACTTGAGTGTTTAGACTTCAAAATATCTTTTTTTAGAGGGGGACACAATTCAACTCTCAGCTGTGTATAAGCAAAGACTTTGTTTCAATTTTATTACAGGAAAGAATTAATTATCAGGTTATGCCTGAGAGCAATCTCATTGTTGTAGCATTGTGTAATGTGTAATGTGTAGTATTACATGGTCATACATATTCATGCTTTAGTGTCACTAACTATAAGAATTAGTAATATACAGTTGACCTTTGGACAACATCAGGCTTAGGGGTGCTAACCCATCTGCACAATTGAAATTCCTCATATAATTTTTGACTTCCTCCAAACTTAACTGTCCCTGATAGCTCAGTTGGTAAAGAATTGGCCTGCAATGTGGGAGACCTGGGTTCGATCCCTGGGTTGGGCAGATCCCCTGGAGAAGGGAAAGTCTACTCACTGCAGTATTCTGGCCTGGAGAATTCCATGGACTGTAATAGTCCATATGTTTTGTGTACAGTATGTTTTTATACTGTATTCTTAAATTTATTTAAGAATAATATTAAGAAAATCATAAGGAAGAGAAAATACATCTCCAGTACACATATGTGTTTATTTTAAAAGATCCAAATTTAAGTGGATCCATGCAGTTCTAACCTGTGTTGTTCAATGGTCAGCTGTACATATTTTTGCATTAGATCATATCTGGTTTTATTAAGAAAGGAATCTCATTTTAGCCAACTAGCTCTCTGGGAAATATCTGTGATTAACTAACCAGCTTCTGTAATCAATTTGACTATCAGATTTTAGAAAAGCCAGAGAGTTTGGTATAACGTAATTCTGCACACTGAGAATCTGGAATCTTTCTTCTTGTTCAGAAAAGGCAATCTGTAACTAGCTCCATAAGGTTATGAAGGGCCAGTGTTACTTATCATCCTTTTTAGTTTTGGGGGGACCAGTCATAGTTGTAAATTTTTTCCTAACCAGCACATATGTCCTTTTTGGAGGTTTTTTAAAAAAACACTTTTCAGATGAGATTTACTAACTTTTAAGGAAACTTAAGCAATATATTGACTTCATACATAATTCATAAATTTCAGTCTTCCTTATACTGTTTCTCAGTTGATGTTTTCCTAACCATCTGGAGATATATTTAAATGAGACTTTAAAGTAATTTAATATAAGCATCTATATCTTAATTAAACACAATATTTACTAAATTAGTTCAGACTTGTGCTGGTTAAATGGCATGATTTGCTTAAACTTGTGGATGAACTAAATGTTCTGTTGGCTGAATTTGTTTTTATGATTGGCTTAAACTTCTGAATTAACTAAATGTTCTCTGAAAATTCCCGGTGTGAAATTGTTTACTCAAGATGAATTCTTATATTTTCTGTTAAGAACATTGATTTTTAGAAAATGCATATTTTCCAATCATAAGTATTCATTGAAAAATCAAATTTCCTTTTTTAATTAATCCAGATGTATTTTCTTTTTATGTAGTCTTAATAACCTTACTGTTTAATGTATTTCATTAAGAATGTTTGTATTTTCCATTATAAAACATCCAAAGTACTTCCTCCCACATTTGAAAACTTTGACATTAAATAATTTTTTCAAGTTTTACCTAAGTTTTAATTTTTTCCCATTGATTTCAGACTGCCGTAAAGAGTATCTGGGTCATGGCTCTTTCTTTAATTAATTCAACAAGTTATTTTACCAAGCACTGTGGTGAGTGCTAGGGATATAGTAGGAAGTAAGTCTCTAATCCAAAGGAATTTATAATTCATTTTGAGATTTTGTTTTCTTTTTTTTTTTTTAAAGCAATTACAGCATAGTGTTATCAAGAACTGTAAGGGATATGATATTCTACCCTACTTCCAAAGTGACAAGTTAGCCTGCCACAGTTTGATAAATGCTAACAGAAGACACAGACTCCTAGATCAGAGAGAAAGGACTTAATACTCATAACAATAGCCACAGCCAGAATATCAACATTTTCTTGCACTGTTTCCCCAACCTCCCTTTCCAACAGGGTGATGTGAAGAGGGCTATATGACACGTGCACATACAGTGTTTTACAGGAGAGAATTGCTCATCTTAGGGAACCTGAATCTTATGGGCAGTATGCATGTGTGCTCAGTTGAGTCTGACTTTTTACAACCCCATGGACTATAGCCTGCCAGGCTCCTCTGTCCATGGAATTTTCCAGGCAAGAATACTGGAGTAGCTTGCCATTTCCTACTCTAGGGAATCTTCTTAACCCAGGGGTTGAACCATATATGCCTGCTATTCTGCAGGGAGGCCCCATCTTTATTTTCAAGAACTGTGAGCAAACCTACCCTTTGCCCTAGAAGTGGACAATATGTCTTTTAAGTCTATTCACTATACAAACATCCTTGAAAAGTCTGTGTAGAACAAAGGCAGTCAGTGCCTTTGCTCATTAGATGTGCAAAAATGCAAAAGGCTAATAGAGAGTTGTCTCTCAGTTCTTCTTGGTGAGACTCTCTTCTTCACTTTGAAAAAGCAAACTGTAAAGAGACTTTATGTGTGTGTGTGTGTAAGTTGCTCAGTCAGGTCTGACTCTTTGCAACTCCATTGACTTAGCCACCAGGCTGCTTTGTCCGTGGGGTTCTCCAGGCAAGAATACTGGAATGGGTTGCCATTCCCTTCTCCAGGGATCTTCCTGACCCATGGATCAAAATTATTGTTCTATTGTAGCATAACAAATGACCTCAACTATAGCAGCTTAAAACTATACATATTTATTACCTCTCAGTTTCTGTGGGTCAAGAGTTTAAGGTCTTACAAACTGCAGTTAAGGTGTCATTTAGGGCTGGATACTCATCTGGAGTACTCACCTAGGGGAGGGTCTGGTCTGCTTCCCTGCTCATGTGGTATGGACAACATTTAGTACTTTGAAACAGTAAAGTTCATAGCAATTTACTTTTGTCAATGCTATCAAGGTTAGGAGAGATTGAAAAGAGACAGAGAAAGAAGAAGCAGAAAGGAAATCACCAGTGATATAAGAGGTTAAGAGAGTACTTTTGTAATACAACTCCTCTACAGCAGATTTTCTCAACTTTGTACTATTTATGTGTTGAGATGGTAATTCTTTTACTGTTCTGTGCATTCTAAAATGTTTAGTGGTATCCAAAGCTTCTACCCACTAGATGCTTCCCTGGTAGCTCAGACAGTAAAGAATCCCCCTGCAATATAGGAGACCTGGGTTTGATCCCTGGTTTGGGAATATCCCCTGAAGAAGGAAATGGCAACCCACTCAAGTATTCTTCCCTGGAGAATCCCATGGACAGAGGAACCAGGTGGGCTATAGTCCATGGGGTTGCAAAGAATTGGATACGGCTGAGTTTCTAAGCATGGACCATAGCTTCTACCTGTTAGATGCCAGTGGAATCCAGCTGTTACCTGTTGTGGTCTTTAACAGACCAGGACCTGGGGACTGGAGTTGAAAAGAAAGAGAGAAAGAGCAATATCCCTTGGGTTATGTAGAAAATCAATAAAGCCCATACACAGGACTTGTACCGCTCACGAAGGCACAGGGCATCCTTTCAAGGAGGTCTTGAGAGCCCGGGTGAGAAAGTGAGCTCAGTAGGTTTCCATGCTCTGAAGAAATAGCTGGAGACAGAAAGAAGGGCGTGGGGGACCCAAGTCTCTAGTGGAACAAGAGTACTTTCTTAGCAGAAATGCATGCTTGTATATCTTCAGTAAAATGATTACTTAGCCATTAAAAAGAATGAAATTCCATCAGTTGCAACAAAATGGATAGTCTGTTAAGTACAAGGTCGCTGAATAGAGTCACTGAAGGGAGTCACTTGAAGGCAATCCAAGCAGGTGCTCTCTCCCTTGATTTCAGTCCTGAGAACTGCATGCAGCTCTACTTGTTCCTGTATTCCAGGAACTGATAAGGAACAGAGAGTCCTTGAGAAATGGCACACAAAGGAAGAAAATGCAACATATTGGATCCCTTAAAGTTGAATGTCCCCTGACAGTTACCCTCAATTGTTACAGCCAAAAATGTCTTCAGGCATTATGAAAGTGAACATTCACATGATGACCAGTCAGTATTCTGCCGGTACTTCTGAAACTCCCCTTCTGGGCTTTCCTGGTGGATTTGATCCCTGTTCTGGGAAGATCCTACAGTCCATAAGGCGACTGAGCCCAAGCACTGCAACTACTGAGCCTGAGTGCCAAATTGCTGAAGCTTATGCAGCCTAGAGCCCATGCTCTGCAACAAGAGAAGCCACTACAGTGAGAGGCCTGGGCACTGCAACTAGAGTACAACCATGCGCAGCAACAAAGACCCAGCACAGCCAAAAATAACAAAATAAAAACAAAACAGGAAACTCTCCTTCCGCTTCTTCCTGTTCATTATTTTCTACCTCCTTCTGAAAAGAAATCACTTTTTATTAACTACTTTTTAATTTTTCTTTATAACTTAGTTTTACCAGTTCTTTAAAAAACTTTACATAGGAATTATTCAGTGTATATTTTTTTAATCTCTGGCTTCTTCTATCCAACATTATGTTTGTAAGATTTAATCATGTTGTCACATGTAGCTATAGCTCATTTAGTTTGATTGCTATATAATATTCCACTGTATGAATATACCATTATTTATTTCACTGTTGTTGAACTTTTGAGTTGTTGGCAGGTTATGGCAATTAGAGATAATATTGCTTAACAATTTTATATCTGTTTCTTAATAGAATTTTGGACATATTTTTATTGGGTACATAGGAATGGAATTTCTGAGTCATTAAGTATACCTTCAACTTTAGGAGATAATGACAAAATATTTGCCAAAGTGTTTTTCAAAATGGTTGTATCTACTAATTTACACTTCCATCAGGAGTATATGAGAAGTCTTATTGCTGTTTTCCCAAACCTGATCTTGTCAGTTTAAAGTTTCACCTATAGTGGTTGGTAGATAGTAGTACTTCATTGTGGTTCTAATTGGCATGTTCTGTTAATGAGGTTGAATGTGCTTTCATATATATATTTACCTTTTGAATATCTGCTTTTGTGAAAGTCTTGCCCATTTTTCTATTGAGTTATCATTGTTTTTGATTTGTAGAGCTTCTCTTTATATAAACCCCTTGTTCATTCTGTGTGTTACAAATATTTCCCATTTTGTAATTGGCTTTTTTTACTCATTATTGTGGAGTAGACCTTGTTGGTGTGCCACCTACATCCTCTTGGTATTCACTTTAGTGTAAGGTATGCTTCTTTTTGCAAGCAGCCAAAACTTTCTACCTGAGGACTTTTCTCTGGTCCCAGGGAGACTAGTGAGTAATCAGTTGTTGCCTCAGTGCCCCAGTGATAGGTCTTGACCAGTACCGAATAGGAGTTGATGAATAAATACCCTATTTTCCTTACCTCTGGAAGTAGTTTCTTAAAAATAAAAATGTTTATTTTCTTATTTGGTTGCACCAGTCTTAGTTATGGTCCTCAGGATCTTCAGTTTTTGTCACAGCATGCAGAATCTTTAGATGCTGTCAGTGCAGACACATTTGAGAAAGTGGTGGCTTTCAATAATTATTTCTGTTCTTGTGTTCACTTTTTTCCTTTGAAAAACTCCAAAGGGTTGTCTTTTAATGCAGGGTGCTAGGTCTTCATGTGACGAAGCAGTTTTGAAGGTTTCATGGCTTCATTGAATAGCCTGCTGCCACATATTATACAAAGCAGACTTGGAGAATGTGAATCACCTGTTGCAGTGAACCCGTAATTTAAGAAGGACTCTTGGTATTTTAAGTGCAGCTTTTTTTTGTTGGCAGTCTTATTAGAGTCTTCTGCTATCTCATCATTGGGTCTTTCCCGTTTTTCAAAGAAGCTCTCCAGCAGGGTTTGCTTTTTCACTCATCTTGGCTAGGGTTAGCTTGTGGG
The DNA here is from genome assembly GCF_014754425.2 of Oryx dammah. NCBI lineage: Eukaryota > Metazoa > Chordata > Mammalia > Artiodactyla > Bovidae > Oryx > Oryx dammah. The sequence continues at coordinate 66,999,411 of NW_024070212.1, read as the reverse complement.
CTTACCAAAACTGTGATCAAGACAAGTGCACAGTGTGGGAAAGAGTTGTCGATGGAGGTGGTAAATAAAATAATGTGTGCCCATGCTCAGACTGAAATAAGTGTTGGATTCTGACTTAGAGCCTGCTACCAGATACAGCTGTGCAATTGAAGTACATCAACTCCTTTTCCTCTCTAAAGCCTGACACCAGATGCAGCTTGTCGCTTGCTACTCAATGATAAGGTTTTGATGAGTCTGCAAGCAATTGATTTACTATGGTGGTTTCCCTGGTGGCACAGATGGTAAAGAATCTGCCTGCAATGCGGGAGACCTGGGCTCGATCCCTGGGTTGGGAAAATCCCCTGGAGAAGGGATAGGCTTCCCACTCCAGTATTCTTGCCTAGAGAATGCCATGGACAGAGGAGCCTGGTGGGCTACAATCCTTGGGGCCTCAAAGAGTCGGACATGACTGAGAGACTTAAGCACAGCACATCATGCTTGCTTCATGTCATATATATATCTTCTGTGCAGTCAAACCTATCTGCCAATGATAATCTATATTTGTTGCCATTCCCCACTGCTAACATCACCACGTCAGTTCTTCCTCAGATCATCAGGCATTGAGATTCTTATATAGAGTGCCTTATATTCATAGTTCACAGTGGGTAGGGTTCACACTCCTATGAGAATCTTAATGCCACTGCTCCTCTGACAGAATTTAAAGCTCAGAAAGTAATGCAAGTAGTGGAGAGTGTCTGTAAATACAGATGAAACTGCTTGCTTACCTACCAGTCACTTCCTGATGTGTGGCCTGGTTCCTAATAGGCCATGGACCATTAGTAGTATGGGGCCTTGGAATTGATGACTCCGGACCTAGGTGGTTTTCCTAGGTGGTTTTCATAAATAAAAATGTTTGGAAAATATAGGTGTAGAATGTTCAAAAGGAAAATTCATTCACATATTAAGTATTTATGGTGTCCACATTTGGATTTTTGTCTGAATAGGTTAATGCAGCTGAATCAAAGATAACAAATTTAATATACCTAAAACATACCTTGGAACTTGTGGATCCTTTAAAGGTAATTTATATGTGTGTGTCTTATACAAAACATGTCTAGCATCAGTTTTTTAAAAGTTTTTGTTTTGAAAAAATTTCACATTTAGAATGTTTTAAGAATAGAATAATGAATTTCCATCTTTTCTCTTTTTCCACACACAGCATACACACATATTATTATCTTTATTATTACTCTTAATGAACAATTTGAGAATGAATTGCATTCTAAAGTGCATACGTCCTATGAACCAAGATGTTCTCTAGCATCACTACAATATAATTTAAAAATTCAGGATATCTAACACTGATAAAATACTATTTCAGTTGACTATTGCACAACATGAGGGTCAGGGCACCAACCCTCCCTACAGTTGAAATTCCACCTATAACTTATTGTTGCTCTTTGTATACTCAGTTCCTCAGTGTACACAGTTCCTCCATATCTGCAGTTCTACATCTATAAATTCAGTCAACTGCAGATCATGTGGTACTGTAGTATTTACTATTGAAAAAAATCCATCCATGAGTGGACCTGCACAGACAGTTCAAACCCGTATTGTTCAAGGACTAACTGTAAACTATGCATAGCCTATACTGTATTCACATTTTTCCAATTGTTCTAATATTGTTCTTTATGGTAATTTTTTTTCCCCCTAATAGAGGATCCAGTCCAGGACCAGGCATTGTATTTAATGTCATGGTTCTTTATACTTCTGAAAAGTTTTTCAGCCTTTTTTTGTCTTTCATGATACTGACATCTTGAAGAGTAAGGGCCAGTTGTTTAACAGGATATTCCTGTTTGTGTGATTGTTTCTTCATGATTAAATTTGGCTTATACATGTTTGACAGTAGTACTCTGTGAGCAATGTTGTATCTTTCTCAGTATCAAGAGGCACATGTCACTTTTTCCTTCTTGGTGATAATAACTTTGATCAATTACTCCACTATAAAGTTATAAGTAATCTGTGGAGAGATACCTTGAGACTGGGTAAATTTACTGGTCCTTGTCAAACTTTCACCCCTTGATTTTGGTATTTATTAATGACTCTTACCTGACATAACTGTGATGGTTACAAAATGGTGATTTTTCTCATCTATTTTTAAATTCTATATGGTGTAAAACATTTGAAAAACTTTGAATTAAAAGACAAAGAAGAATCACTTTTTAAAAATAAAAAATAATGAAAAGTGTAGAAAAAATTTTGTTATAAACTTTATTCTACTACAGACACATACAACAATTTGGCAAAATATTTCAAAAGTGTTGTCATCTTTCTTAGAATGAAAGAAGTATAATAATAAATCATACCCCCAAACTGATAGCTGATGAAACATAAAATTTCAAACTTTGGTATGTCTAAGGCAAAGTCAAAATGACAAAGTTAGGGAAATGTTATCACAAATGACAGAAAATCTTTCTATTATAAAACTTCTGTAACTTTATGAGAAAATACTGGTGTGCCAATGGAAATGTGGAAAATGCCAAAAAATGGAACCAAGTAGTTAATAAGTAGTATCAAAAAAGGTTCAACCTTACTAGTCAAAGAAATGCAAATTAATAAAGTTTTTTTTTCTCAATGGATTCAACTTACTACTAATGTGAGAACAATGAGACAGGCAATTTCATAGATAGCTGGTAGGAGTAAAAATTATGCATACCTTATAGGAATGCTTTATGACATATATCATATGTTTTGATGCTGTTCAAAACATCAGACATCAAAACATTCTAGAAATCTATTCAAAAAAACTGTTAAGAAATGTTGACCAATATTTATGTCCAGTGATGGTCATTGCAGCATTGTTTATATTACTGTACATGGTATAGAACTGTAATAATTAGGGGAAATGACTATTTGCTTTCCACAGGTGGAATATTATGACTTATTAAAAATTTTTACCATGAAGGGTTTCTAATGCTTATGATGTAGTATTAAGTGGTGGAGAAAAGGATCATATAATGATATAAATTTTTGATATGAAAAAGTGACAGCATATATACCATAATACTTGTCTTTGGAGGTATGGTAGAATAATAAATGTGTTTCTTTATGCTTTTATGAATTACTTGTTTTTGCTGCTATGTAAATATTATTTTTCTATTAAAACCCAAAAAAGTTACTTTTGCCATTGTCTCATAGAAAACTAAAATAAGGTAAAAATCAGATTGTCTATATTTTCTACTGTTTTCTGTTTATTCAAATAGTGACCACACATAGTTTCCAGTAAGCAAAATAAGAATCCCTACTTTTGTCATGTAAGAGTGGAGAACTTGCTCTATTTACCAACATGCAAAACACTTTTTTAGTTTAATGTACATTTAACCCACATTTTGGAATTATACATAGAATACTCAGAATATATAATGATAACTGTTTAAGTTACTATTGACAATAAGTAGTTTAAAGTTAATGATTAGTTAGGAGACAAGAAAAATAAGTCATAATAGTAAACCAGTGGATGGTACTGTTTAGCCATGTGCTCTTTATCTGAAAATGGGCCAGATACAATCTGTTTTCACCTGCATACATAAAATATCTTTTATGAGTATATAAATAAGAAAATGAAGCAAGAAAGTACTTGGTAAAATGTAAAGTACTAAACAAGTCTAAATGTTTTGTTTCAATAATGTTGTAATTTATTTTCCTTAACTATGTTTATCTTATTCTTTAATAGATTACTCTGAAGAACTGTAACACACCTTTATTAAGAGCTTATTATGGTTCCTTGGAAGATAAGAGGTCTTTGTCATTCAACTGTTAATAAAATAGCAGATTATTCCTTTCTTCCTAATCTTTACTGATTTTAAGAACTCTATTTGTATTCTGTAGGACAATTACTTAAGTGTTGGTTAACAAAAACTTTATTTATTAAAAATTTATTTATATATTACATTTTATAAATAACGATAGGGTAACAGCATAATTTTTGTTAGTGGACAATTAGAATAGCATTAAAAATTGGAATCATGCAAAATTTTGATGTTTCTTTTTTAAGCTATTCTCCATGGAAAAACTTGCAAATCTAAAAATATATTAGTCTCTTATGTTAAATCATAAAGACCTAATGTAACAAAAATAGTCTATATGAATACTGAGTAATATCTAATTACAGTTTAATTTTAGTATTGCATTTAGCAGTGGCACCTTGTTCCTTGACCAAAAAGACTCATGATACTTAAAACCTGTTATTTTATTGATTCAGGAATCTCACCTTGTGTGAGGTCACAAAATGAGGTTAATAATATAACTGAATTATTACAGATAGATATAGAACAGAATAAAATAAAAGGTTAGGAAAATAGGTATTACCAGACTTATAGTTTGCATGATCACTATAGTAAGTTGTTATACTGTCTCACAATATGTTTGGTCTCTCTTGCCCCAGCTGAGAGCAAGGACCCTATGTTAATTCTTCTTTGACTCCCTGCACCTAACACAATGCTCATGGTATAAGTAAATGTTAAATGAGCCAACGAGCATGAAACCAGAATTTTATAATAGTGATTCAGGGATATATTTTTATATTCACACACACAATTAGTATGTATAGTTTGGGAGATCTAGCCATTGTAGGATTATCCTTGGTGATGTCATTTTTTTTAGGGAAGTACTTAGGACTGACAAAATAGTTTAAAATTGGTGTAGTCAGAGTGCTAACTTATATAGTTTCATATCTATATTATTTAACTATTTATTTGCATAATAATTTTCAACAATAATTTTAAGAATATATGGTATTTGCTGTCATTAACATATTCAAATTGCAAATTAAAATAACTGACTTATTACCTATAATTTCATTTTCAGGTTTGGAATCATACTTGACAAGATTAAAACAGTAATTAATGATGATGCAAGATACATGAAGGGATGCCTGAACATGAGGACTCAGAAGTGCTATGCAGTGAGGTCTAACATAAATGAATTTCTTGACATAGCCAGAAGAACATATACAGAGATTGTAGATGACATAGCAGGTAGTTTAAGTACTTGAGCATATGTTTTCTGATGTTTAGAAATAAAGCTAACTGTTTTAGGACATGCTTTTTTTTTTTTTGCTGATGATATTAACCAGGCATAGTTTAATTTTATTTTTTGTTACCATAACAACAGATAAGATTAAAATGTATTATCGTCTAAGGAGCCTTTAAAAAAAAAATAAAGATCTCAAAGTGTTAAAATGTATCACTTCTTTTCTCCAAAGTTAAATATATAGAGTTTCTTCAAATTTAAATATAGGGTTACATGAACGCTTGGAGAGTAGTTTTTACCTTAGTACAATGTTGCATATAAATTACGTGAAAAATATTGTCTATCAGTGCTAATGAGTTTCAGTGGAGGAAGAGATATTTTTGTCTGGGACAGGCAGTATTTGCAAGCCAGTACAGTAATTCATTTAATGAGTTTATTAATCTCCTAGTAAATATAGTAAAAAATCCTAGTAAAATCTCTTAGTAAAAAAATCTCCTAGGTACTGGGAATATATAGTGAACAGAACAAATTCCCTGTCCTCATAAAGCTATAATAATAGTAGAGACAGGTAATAAACACAAAAACATATTTATGTATATATATGTGTGTGTCCATATTGCTATATAAAGTATATTAATTATATATAGTGCATAATTTCACATAGATGTAAGGTAAATGAAGAAAAAATAGATTAGAGGGATCAGAGAACGACTGGGTGTGGAGGCATACGAGATGGGAATGTTTTTAGTACATAAAATAGCCTAAAAAGGAATTCTTTTTTTGTACTTTAGTACGAACTAAAGCACAATGGCCTGAAGAAACCTTAGAGGATGAGTGAGGAAATTTGTTAGGATGGAATAAGGCATTTCCTTACAGAACTAGTAAGAGATAATATGGTCAGAAATGTAGACTGGGGATCAGAATTTAGTTTTTGAAGGTCAGTTTGGAGGGTTTTCCCAAGGAGAATGTAGAGGCAGTGAGATATTTTTGCTCTGTGGAGTGAAATTGATCAGGAAAATCTGTTGAATGAATCTGAATGGAGCAATGGAAAGAGGAACTATTTTAAGCTACTACAAGTTAACACAGCAGCTGTATATGAGAAAAGAGAAATATGAAGGTTAAAGGAAGAACTGATGAGTTAATCATTGAGTAGATATGGCCATGGTAAAGTAAAGAGAGATGTAGCCACTGGTGCTAATTGAAATGATTAGCCTGAGAATGGTGATACTACTGAGAAAAACAGGAAAATTCTTGAATGAACCATTTTGAGGAATAAAGCTGTTAGTTTTTTCAAGTAATATTCAAATAGTTAATGGTCATCATGTTAAAAATATAAATTTGGAAATTTAGAACTCTGTAGTGAGTGTGCAATTGATAGGAAGATTTGGACGTTTTAGGAATTTTATGCGATGAAACACCTATTTCCTTTTTGGAATATTTTGCCTTGTAAAGTATGCTTTTTAGAGGGGATTTCTTATTGTGAATTAATTATTGCAATAATTTATATAACTTTTTTCCTTTTATTTTCCTTCTAGCTTTATTGAGATAATTTATATACAGCACTGTATAAGTTTACAGTATACATAATAATAATTTGATTTATATACCTCATGAAATGATTATCACAATAAGTTTAATGAACATCTATCCTAATATGGATATAAAATTAAATAATAAAATAATATTTTTTCCTGTGATAAGAACTCTTAGAAATTACTCTGCTAACAACTTTCATATATAACGTGTGTGCATGGCTTTGTGCGTCCATGTGCTCAGTTGCTTAGTGGTGTCCTCTTAGTGAACTATAGCCAGCTATGTACAACAGTGTTAATTATGCTTATCATGTTGTTCATTGCATCTTTAGTACTTACTTATAACTAGAATTTGTGCTTTTTGACTGCCTTTGTCTAATTCCCTCTCCCCTTACCCCTGCCTCTGGTAACCTCAAATCTGATCTCTTTTTTTCTGATTTTGTTTGTTTGGTGTTTTTTTTTAAGAATAATTGACTTACAACATTATGTTAGTTCCTATTACACAAAATAGTGATTCAGTATTTCTATACATTTCAAAATGATCACCATGTCTAGTGATGATCTGTCAAAATATTACATAGTTATTGACTGTATTACCCACAGTGTACACATTTCATATTTGTGTTGCACCTGGAAATTTATACCTTTTAATTTCCCTCATTATTTCTTTCCCCTCCTTCCCTCTGACAACTACCTGATTGTTCTCTGTAGCTATGACTATGTTTCTGTTCAGTTATGTTTATTCATTTGTTTTGTTTTCTAGATTCCACATATAAGTGAAATCATACAGTATTTGTCTTTCTTTGTGTGACTTATTTCACTTAGCTTAATACCCTCTAGGTCTATCCATGTTATCACAAATGACAAGATTTCATTTTTTTATGGCTGATGTTAGCCAGATGATAGCATAATACACACACACACACGCACGCACACACACACACACGGGCTTCCCTGGGTGGTTCAGTGGTAAAGAACCTGCCTGCCAATGCAGGAGATGAGGGTTTGATCCCTGGGAGGATCCCCTGGAGAAGGAAATGGCAACCTATTCCAGTACTGATTCCCTGTGAAATCCCTTGGACAGAGGAGGCTGGTGTGCTATAGTCTGTGGGGTCACAAAAAAGTTGGACATGACTTATCTACTGAACAGCAACAAATACACATACCCACACACCACTTCTTTATTCATCTATTGATGGGCAGTAAGGTTGCTTTCATATTTTGCCTATTGTAAACAATGCTGCAACAAACAAAGGGGTGTGTATTTTTATTTAATACCTAGGAGTGGAATTGCTGGATCATATGGTTAGTTCTATCTTTGATTTTTAAAAATACTTATTTTTATTGAAGTATAGTTGATTTACCTATTTTTAAGTTTTTGAGAACTCTCCACACTTTTCTGTAGCAGCTGCACCGATTTACATTCCCACCAACAGTGTACCAGGGTTTTGTTTTCTCCACATCTTCACCAACACTTGTTCTTTGTTGTCTTTTTTGGTAATAGTCATTCTATAGGTGTGAGGTGATATCTCATTGTGATTTTGATTTGCATTTTGGTGATGATTACTGATGTTGAGCATCTTTTCATGTGACTGTTGACCATCTGTATGTCTTCTCTGGAAAAATGTCTATTGAGATCTTCAGCCTGATTTTAAATGAGTTTTTCTTTTTTTTAATATTAAGTTATATGAGTTCATTGTATATTTTGGATATTAACCCCTTATAAGATATATCATTGCAAATGTCTTCTCCCATTCAGTAGGCAGCCTTTTTGTTTTGTTAATGATTTTCTTCACTGTACAAAAGTTGTTAGTTTGGTATAGTCCCATTTGTTTATTTGTGCTTTTATTTCCCTTGCATGAACAGACACATCCAAAAACGTATTACTAAGACTGATGTCAGAGCTTACTGCCTGTTTTCTTCTAGACATTTTATAGTTTCCAGTTTTATATTTAAGTCTTTAATCCACTTTGAATTTATTTTTGTGCATGGTGTGAGAATAGTCCAGTTTGATTCTTGTAGCTGTCTAGTTTTCCCACAACCATTTATTGAAGATGCTGTTTTTTCACTATTGTATATTTTTGCCTCCTTTGTCATAGGTTAATTGCCCGTATTAGTGTGCATTCACTTCTGGGTTCTCTGTTCTTTTGATCTATGTGTCTGTTTTTGTGTCGGTACCATACTGTTTTGATTACTGGAGCTTTGCAGTATAGTTTGAAATCAAGAAACATGATACTTCCAGCTTTGTTTTTCTTTTTCTAGATTGTTTTGGCTATTCAATGTCTTTTGTGTTTCCATACTAATTTTAGACTTATTCTGTGAAAAAGGCTAGTGATATTTTGATATGGATTGCAGTGAATCTAAACCTTTTTTTCAGTACTATAGTCATTTTAGCAATATTAATTCTTCCAATCAGTGAACATGATATATCTTTCTATCCATATTATCTTCAGTTTCTTTCATCAGTGTCTTATAGCTTTCTAAGTACAAATTAACAGATTTATGTATATTAATTTTGTATCCTGCAACTTTATTGAATTCATTGGTGAGTTATAATTTAACTCACCAATGTTTCTTTGATAGAGTCTTTAGGGTTCTATGTATAATATCACACAAGTGAAACAAATATTAAGTAAACTCCAATATTCCTAACATAGAGGTTATACTGGGGGGAAACCACTAGACCATTCAGGTATGACCTAAATCAAATCCCTTATGATTATACAGTGGAAGTGAGAAATAGATTTAAGGGATTAGATCTGATAGATAGAGTGCCTGATGAACTATGGACGGAGGTTTGTGACATTGTACAGGAGACAGGGATCAAGACCATCCCCAGGGAAAAGAAATGCAAAAAAGCAAAATGGCTGTCTGGGGAGGCCTTACAAATAGCTGTGAAAAGAAGAGAGGTGAAAAGCAAAGGAGAAAAGGAAAGATATGAGCATCTGAATGCAGAGTTCCAAAGAATAGCAAGAAGAGATTAGAAAGCCTTCTTCAGCGATCAATGCAAAGAAATAGAGGAAAATAACAGAATGGGAACGACTAGAGATCTCTTCAAGAAAATTAGAGATACCAAGGGAACATTTCATGCAAAGATAGGCTTGACAAAGGACAGAAATGATATGGACCTAACAGAAGCAGAAGATATTAAGAAGAGGTGGCAAGAATATATAGAACTGTACAAAAAAGATCTTCACGACAGATAATCACAATGATCACTCATCTAGAGCCAGACATCCTGGAATGTGAAGTCAAGTGGGCCTTAGAAAGCATCACTACAAACAAAGCTAGTGGAGGTGGTGGAATTCCAGTGGAGCTATTTCAAATCCTGAAAGATGATGTTGTGAAAGTGCTGCACTCAATATGCCAGCAAATTGGGAAAACTCAGCAGTGGCCACGGGACTGGAAAAGGTCAGTTTTCATTCCAATCCCAAAGAAAGGCAATGCCAAAGAATGCTCAGACTACTGCACAATTGCAGTCACTCACATGGCAACCCACTCCAGTACTCTTGCCTGGAAACTCCCATGGACGGAGGAGCCTGGTGGGCTGCAGTCCATGGGGTTGCTGAGGGTTGGGCATGACTGAGTGACTTCACTTTCACTTTTCACTTTCATGCATTGGAGAAGGAAATGGCAACCCACTCCAGTGTTCTTACCTAGAAAATCCCAGGGATGGGGGAGCCTGATGGGCTGCCTTCTCTGGGGTTGCACAGAGTCGACCACGACTGAAGCGACTTAGCAGCAGCAGCAGCACATGATAGTAAAGTAATGCTCAAAATTCTACAAGCCAGGCTTCAGCAATACATGAACCGTGCACTTCCAGATGTTCAGGCTGATTTTCGAAAAGGCAGAGGAACCAGAGATCAAATTGCCAGCATCTGCTGGATCATAGAAAAAGCACGAGAGTTCCAGAAAGGCATCTATTTCTGCTTTATTGACTATGCCAAAGCCTTTGACTCTGTGGATCACAATAAACCGGAAAATTCTGAAAGAGATGGGAATACCAGACCACCTGACCTGCCTCTTGAGAAACCTATATGCAGGTCAGGAAGCAACAGTTAGAACTGGACATGGAACAACAGACTGGTTCCAAATAGGAAAAGGAGTACATCAAGGCTGTATATTGTCACCCTGCTTATTTAACTTCTATGCAGAGTACATCATGAGAAATGCTGGACTGGAAGAAGAACAAGCTGGAATCAAGATTGCTGGGAGAAATATCAATAACCTCAGATATGCAGATGACACCACCCTTACGGCAGAAAGTGAAGAGGCACTAAAAAGCCTCTTGATGAAAGTGAAAGAGGAGAGTGAAAAAGTTGGTTTAAAGCTCAACATTCAGAAAACTAACATCATGGCATCTGGTTCCATCACTTCATGGGAAATAGATGGAGAAACAGTGGAAATAGTGTCAGACTTTCTGTTTGGGGGCTCCAAAATCAGTGCAGATGGTGATTGCAGCCATGAAGTTAAAAGATGCTTACTCCTTGGAAGGAAAGTTATGACCAACCTTGATAGCATATTCAAAAGCAGAGACATTACTTTGCCAACAGAGGTCCATCTAGTCAAGGCTATGGTTTTTCCAGTAGTCATGTATGGATGTGAGAGTTGGACTGTAAAGAAAGCTGAGCGCTGAAGAATTCATGCTTTTGAACTGTGGTGTTGGAGAAGACTCTTGAGAGCCCCTTGGACTGCAAGGAGATCCAACCAGTCCATTCTAAAGAAGATCAGCCCTGGGTGTTCTTTGGAAGGAATGATGCTAAAGCTGAAACTCCAATACTTTGGCCACCTCATGCAAAGAGTTGACTCATTGGAAAAGCCTCTGATGCTGGGGGGGATTGGGGGCAGGAGGTGAAGGGGACGACAGAGGATGAGATGTCTGGATGGCATCACCTACTTGATGGATGTGAGTGAGTGTGAGTGAACTCTGGGAGTTGGTGATGGACAGGGAGGCCTGGCGTGCTGCAATTCATGGGATCGAACACGACTGAGAGACTGAACTGAACTGAACTCTAGTTTTGGTTTTATTATTTTGGTTTTTGCAATTTCTTTTACTTTCAAAATATTTCTCTGAATGACCACCTTTATACTGTAGTGTTTTTTTCTTAAAAGTATACTTATCCACATATTTTAGATGTCAAAAATTGTTAGAGTTTAAAAGTGTAACAAAGGAAACCTCATACCCTGTTGGTGGGAATGTAAATTGGTGCAGCCATTATGAAAAACAGTATAGAGCTTCCTCGAAAAAACTGAAAATAGAACTACCATATGATCCAGCAATCATACTTCTGGATATATAGCCTGGAAAAACAAAAACTCTAATTTGGAAAGATATATGCACTCCAGTGTTCCTAACAGCATGTTCCTAACAGACATGGAACAAACACAAGTGCCCATCTAGCTTAAGAAAATGTGGTATATATACAATAGAATATAATTAAGCCATAAAAAAGAACAATATTGACAGTGGCAGCAACATGGATGGACCTAGAGAATATTAACCTTAGTGAAATAAGTCAGACAAAGGCAAATACTATGTATCACATTTATGTGACATCTAAAAACCAATACAAATTAATCTATATGCAAAATGGGAGCAGACTCACAAACAGAAAACAGATTCATAGTTACTAAAGAGGAGAGGGAAGGAGAGAGGGACAAATTAGGACTGTGGGATTAACAGATTCAAACTACTATACATAAAATAGATAAGTGGTAAGAATTTACTATATAACAGAGAAGTATATTCAGTCTGTAATAGCTTATAATGGAGTATAATCTGCAAAAAACCCTACTGAATCACTATGTTGTACATATGAAACTAATGCAGTATTTAAACCAACTGTGTGTGTGAGCGTGCGCATGCGTGCACACTCTCTGTTGCTCAGTTGTGTCTGACTGCATCCCCATGGACTGTAGCCTGCCAAGCTCCTCTGTCCATGAGATTTCCCAGGCAAGAATACTGGACTGGATTGTCATTTTCATATTTTAGTTAAAAGAAAAGAGTAATAAGAGCTTCCTACTTGTATATAAAGAAAAGTTGGTGACTTTTTTAAACATGAAGAGTGATTTACTCACAAAAAAAATTTTTTTTTTTTTTCTTGTTTCTGGCCACTAGGAATGATAACACAGCTTGCGGAAAAATACAGTCTTCCTTTAAGGACAAGTTTTAGCTCTGCTCGAGGATTTTTCATTCAGATGACTACAGATTGTACAGTCCTACCCAATGATCAACTTCCTTCTGAGTTTGTTAAGGTTCATTTTAGAATTCTAGTTAGGAAATTATTGTTTCTGATTTTACAGAATTGCACTTACATATTTTCAGGCACTTATTGAATATTAAATGATAGGTTTCTGAATGTTCTGTATATTACTTCTCTTACTTCTACCCACCCACCTAACAACTTTACTAATCTAAGAGTGATTGAGAAGAGCTTTTAAGAGAAATACCAAACACAGTGTTTCCCACAATTCTAGGAGCTTGATAAGGGTAGTAAAGGAAAATGAAGAAAGAAAATCCAAAAGGAATTTTTGATCAAAGAAGTTTGAAAAGTACTGTACCATTTCCTGTTTTAGGTTATTCTCAGTGCACATCTACCTATTAAAGCTTTAAAAGTCCTAAAATAAAGAAATTTGCTTAATTTTTAAATATCTAGTATTGCCAAATCTTTGGACCAGGGGAGTATTTTTTTATATATACATTATTTCCTCCCCAGGATACTGATTTAGGAAAGTCTAACCCACTTTAATCTTTCTCTACCTGCAGGGAGTACCTTATGACAAAAACAAACCTTTCAGGTCTTTAAAATGTATACTATATTATCCAGTAATAAGGGATGGGTGAAGTAAAAAAATGGGTCAAGAATTAGTAATGGGGTTAGAGACTGAGTGAAGTTTGGTTATGAGGCAAGGGCTAAGACAGGGGTCAGATGGAGTGAAGGTTCCTATCTACCATACATATTACTACTTGGTAATGAGGTGTAATATTTTTGTTAACATTTCTACATGGCTACTTTAAGAGCTGTAAAAATAGTCATGTCAGACAGACTAGGTTAAAATATTCTGCTTTAACTTGAGAAGTGATCTTTTCTCTTCTACAAACATTATTTGGGACTTTTTTGATGATACAATTATCTCAAGAATTAAAGTGATTAACCTAAGTACCTATAATTCTGTTGTTTAAAATCTGTATGTTTTACTTCATTAAAGTATGTATCTTGACGTTTTTTTAATCTCCTAGCAGATTTCTAAAGTGAAAAATTCTTATAGCTTTACATCAGCAGATTTAATTAAAATGAATGAAAGATGCCAAGAGTCTTTGAGAGAAATCTATCACATGACTTATATGTAAGAGCATTTGAAATGTTTGAATACTGATTTAAATTGATTTGATTTGAGATACTATGATACATTTCATTAACTGACTTTTTTTCTGGTTGCAGAAAATTGTAGTTATGAATGTTAACAAGGAAAGACCATTTCCTAGAAAAACAGTTAAAAATTTAAAGTCTGTCATTGTGATTGAGATCACTGAGCCTCACAGAACATTCAGGGCAAATCTAATTACAACTGCCCCTCCCCCAAAATAAATCCATTATACTGGGTTATAGAAAAAGCTTGATACCCAGCCAAATATCCACATTTCATCAGTACTTCAGTCATCCTTTTAATACAGTTTTAAGAAATGTCATAATGACATGAGCTGGAAATATCTCTAGTACCACTGATACTTCTGTAGTATGTACTCCATCATGATATAGAAGTTGGCACATCTGGGCTTATTTGGGACCTCATTCAGTTTATTCTTTTTCTTTACCATGTAAGCTCTCAAGTTCTCATGACTTAGTACATATATAAAAACATTATAATAATGCCAGTGTTTTATTGTTCATAAAACAGTAGCAGTGTATCTAGAAATAAGAACTAGGAAATTCAGAATTGCTGAGCTGAGATGATGAAGATAACTGTTGGACTTTCAGAACAATTTCAGAGCATAAATCAAAAAGATTATAAGATATAGTAAGATATAGCAGAACATATTTTCCCATGTAAGAGAAAAACTTTTATATTATGTCACAATATGATAACTACCACATAAATAAGCGTAAATAATTATGTAGTTAGGATTGTATATGAGAGAGAGAAAGAGGGAGAGAGGATGGGTGAGAGAGAAAATACATAATAGCTTTTGTGTTAAATTTAACATTGCAAAAGCAAAAATATTAATAGATGGGATCTACTGATTAAAGTATAGTGAGGGCTTCATTTGACCTAAAAATTTATTAAATTTATTAAAATTTATTCTATTACTATTTAAGAAAAGCAGTCATTAAAAAAACTTGGTCTTAACACACCAGAAGATGGATTCTCTGCTGCTAAATAACTGTGACCTTGATTATGAGCTTCAGTTTCCTCATCTCTCAAATAAGACAATAGAACAACAGACTTTATCTAGTGTACAACTCAACTGTCAATGTTATTTTGCCTCAGGCAATGAATTTTATATTGTTTTATAATTATGTTGTATGCCCCTTTTTTAAAAGCACTATTTCTCTTATCAAACATGTACTTTCAGGATTGTGTGCAAACTGCTTAGTGAGATTTATGAGCATATTCATTGCTTATATAAACTGTCTGACACTGTGTCAATGCTGGATATGCTGCTGTCATTTGCTCATGCCTGTACTCTTTCTGACTATGGTAAGTTAGTTTCTTTGGAATAAATAGGTTGCATACTGAAATTTGTATTCCATTCAAGCAATTTTATGTAGCAATTATGAATATTCTATATTTTCTTTCCTGATATATAGTCTCTTACCTATGGTCCTAGACTAAGACTCAAAATATAGAAAGTGAAATTACCCTTAAAATTTCTTTTAGAAGTCAAAAGATTATTTATTGAGAAATTGAGAAATTAGAAAACAATACTGCAAGAAACTTTAAAGTCTTTCCTAAAATAAGAAAGACTATAGAGCTGTCTCTTTGGTGAAAATAATGATGATCCAAATTCATAAATTTCAAGTCTGAAGAAGCAGTGTTATGCTAATACTAACAGACATGACAGAAATAAACTCCTAAAAGCAGATGTGAGCATCCCAAGATCAATTATATCACTTATTTTTGTGTCCCAAGTCTATACTACAGGTCTTGAATATAAATGTTAAGCAATTTTCTAATGTTAAATGAATACTTCAAGTTAGCCCCCATCGCTTGAAATTTCTCATCCAAACTATCAGTATGCAAATTTTCATAACTTGTATATAATAATTCGGTTGAGTAATTATGGGCTTAATAACATTAAATTTTTAGTTAAAATTAATAGTAGTATTTCCAATAACAGTATTTCTGTTAATTAATCTTTATGATGAAAAATGTATTTTACAAAGGTTTTTTCATTTTTGATATTTCTGTATGTCTTATGGAAGTACTAAATTTTTCAGCTGGTATTGTATAGGCCAAAACTTAATAGTTTTCTCAAATATTGAGATATTTGATGTTGTTCCATTTTGAGAAGGACTACCCTAAAACTCCAAACTTATAAGTAGTGAATTTTTGGTATTAAAAATGTTTTAAATATAGTAAATTTTTCTTATTTTACTAATCAACCTCACTATTATAATGAATACTTTCAAGTTTATCCATGTGTTTCCTTGAGAGACATGTAGCATTTTAATTTTTACTTGTCTCTCACCTTTTTTCTGCTCTCTTCATCTTCAGTTCAGTTCAGTTCAGTCGCTCAGTCATGTACGACTCTTTGTGACCCCATGAATCACAGCATTCCAGGCCTCCCTGTCCATCACCAACTCCCGGAGTTCACCCAAACTCATGTGCATCGAGTTGGTGATGCCATCCAGTCATCTCATCCTCTGTCATCCCCTTCTCCTCCTGTCCCCAATCCCTCCTAACATCAGAGTCTTTTCCAATGAGTCAACTCTTCACATGAGGTGGCCAAAGTATTGGAGTTTTAGCCTCAGCATCAGTCCTTCCACTCAACACCCAGGACTGGTCTCATTTAGAATGGACTGGTTGGATCTCCTTACAGTCCAAGGGAATCTCAAGAGTCTTCTCCAACACCACAGTTCAAAAGCATCAATTCTTCAGCACTCAGCTTTCTTCACAGTCCAACTCTCACATCCATACATGACCACTGGAAAAACCATAGCCTTGACTAGATGGACCTTTGTTGGCAAAGTAATATCTCTGCTTTTCAATATGCTGTCTAGGTTGGTCATAACTTTCCTTCCAAGGAGTAAGCGTCTTTTAATTTCATGGCTGCAATCACCATCTGCAGTGATTTTCGAGTCCCAAAAAATAAAGTCAGCCACTGTTTCCCCATCTATTTGCCATGAAGTGATGGGACCAGATGCCATGATCTTCGTTTTCTGAATGTTGAGCTTTAAGCCAACTTTTTCACTCTTCTCTTACACTTTCATCAAGAGGCTTTTTAGTTCCTCTTCACTTTCTGCCATAAGGGTGGTATCATCTGCAAATCTGAGGTTATTGATATTTCTCCTGGCAATCTTGATTCCAGCTTGTTCTTCTTCTCGCCTAGCGTTTCTCATGATGTACTCTGCATATAAGTTAATTAAGGAGGATGACTTAGAAAGCATCTATAGAAACCTGATCATTATTTCTTTCTATAAAATTAACAAAATCTTTTGTGTCTGTTTTTTCTATCCTCTAAGAATACTTTTTAGACAAAATTTCTATAAGTTTGGATGTAAAATTGTGTTTTTATTTGGTTTTGTTCTATTTTCAGACCTCATTTGAAAAGCTAAGTATGCCAAATTTTTGAAATAATGCTTAAGGCGAGGATTAAGTAAATGTGCAATTTTAGAGTCCTTGAAATTAATTGTTATTTTTAAATGGCTAGTTGATTCCTTTTAATTTATACAAATCGGAAAATGTTATGAACTATTTTGGAGCCCTGAACAATGACAGGACCAAAATCATATTTCTTCTGGAAAAGAATATAAGTTCTAATGTGATTAGACTATGCCAGTTATCATTTGGAAGGACTGAAGATAAAATAATAACTTAATGACATTGTTTCAGATTGACCCTAGTAAAGTCACTAAAGTATAAACAGTATGTACACACCACAAAATCTTTAAGTATAAATATATTAATCTTTCAAAACCATTTTATTTTTCTCTTTAGTTCGGCCAGAGTTTACTGATACTTTAGCAATCAAGCAGGGATGGCATCCCATTCTTGAAAGAATATCTGTGGAAAAACCTGTTGCTAACAATACCTATATTACAGAAGGGAGTAATTTTTTTATCATAACTGGACCAAATATGAGTGGGAAATCCACATATTTGAAACAGATTGCTCTTTGTCAGATTATGGCCCAAATTGGTAAGTTACATGTTTACTTTATGGTTATCAGTTCTGCTCCCTATTTAAAATATCTCATGCCCAGTATTTTAGATCATATATATGTATATATATATGGACCATAACTTTTACAATTTGGTATTTATTAAGCTCTATCCAGATTGGATTACATTGTACTGAAAATCTTGTGGGATATAATAGAAATAGAAGCTTCTTTATTATAGTTATTAATGTTGTATCAACTATTAGTAAATTGAATTGTATAATTATCTGAGATTCAAAAACTTTGTTGAAAGAGAAAGTGGTACAAGTAGCAGAAACTACTGCCTTTAATAACTCATATAAGATTTTTCCCAAAATTGTAACATTGGGCACAGAAACATTTCCCTTACTTAATTTAAGGTTTACCAATAACTTAGTTTTAACAACTGCTGTGTTACACTTATGTGTGCATACAGTTCAGTTCAGTCATTCAGTTGTGTCCAACTCTTTGTGACTGTGTAAATGACTGTCAGTGTCCCAACATTCTTATGGATTTCTTGGCATCGAGACACAACTCACCTTTTATCTCTAAAAATTGGGTTCATTGAGACCGATGTTAATTAGAGACCAGATGACTGGTCAGTCTGGGATAATTTTGGTTCACCTCACCCTCTGGAATTGGCAATGTCTGGAGACATTTTTAGTTGTCACAACTGAGGGGAGTATAAAATCCAGTTCAGTTGCTCAGTTGTGTCCAACTCTTTGTGACCCCATGTACTGCAGCACGCCAGGCTTGCCTGTCCATCACTAACTCCTGGAGCTTGCTCAAACTCATGTCCATCAGGTTAGTGATTCCATCCAACCATCTCATCCTCTGTCGTCCCCTTCTCCTCCTGTCCTCAGTCTTTCCCAGCATCAGGGTCTTCTCTAATGAGTCAGTTTTTTGCATCAGGTGGCCAAAGTATTGGACCTTCAGCTTTAGCATCAGTCCTTCCGATGAATACTCAGCACTGATTTCCTTTAGGATTGACTGGTTTGATCTCCTTGCAGTCCAAGGGACTCTCAAAAGTATTCTCCAACACCACAGTTCAAAAGCATCAATTCTTTGGTGTTCAATTTTCTTTATGGTCCAACTCTCACATCCATACATGACTACTGGAAAAACCATAGCTTTGACTATATGGACATTTGTCAGCAAAGTAATGTCTCTGCTTCAATATGTTTTCTAGGTTTGTCATAGCTTTTCTTCCGAAGAGCAAGTTTGTCTTTTCATTCATGGCGGTTGTCACCATCTGCAGTGATTTTAGAACCCCCCAAAATAGTATCTTACTGTTTCTATTGTTCCCCCATCTATTTGCCATGAATTAATGGGACCAGATGCCATAATCTTAGTTTTCTGAATGTTGAGTTTTAAGCCAGCTTTTTCCCTTTCCTTTTTCACCTTCATCATGAGGCTCTTTAGCTCCTCTTCACTTTCTGCCATAAGGGTGGTGTCATCTGCATATCTGAGGTTGTTGATATTTCTCCCAGCAATCTTAATTCCAGCTTGTACTTCAGCCTGGCATTTCACATGATGTACTCTGCATATAAGTTAAATAAGCAGGGTGACAACATACAGCCTTGACACACTCCTTTCCCGATTTGGAATCAGTCCGTTGTTCCATGTCCGGTTCTAACTGTTTCTTCTTGACCTGCATACAGCTTTCTCAGGAGGCAGGTAAGGTGGTCTGGTATTCCTGTCTCTTTAAGAATTTTCCATTTTGTTGTGATCTGTGCAGTTAAAGGCTTTAGCATAGTTAGTGAAACAGAAGTAGATGTTAATGGAATTCTCTTGCTTTTTCTATGATCCAATGGATGTTGACAATTTGATCTCTGGTTACTCTGCCTTTTCTATTTTTTTTTTGTTTTGTTAGATCATAAGTTTATTAACCAATATACAATTACTTGTCTTCTGGTTTGTTGAAACAATAGGTCAGACAACATTTGCCACAATAATGTCTGTCGAAGTGACTGGCCATAAAAACTCCAGCACCACATTCATCTGAGGGACACTCCCGACAAAGGCGACTGATTTTGCCATTCTCATCCACCTTATAGTATTTCAGAACAGCCAATTTAACCTTCTTTCTCTTATGCTTGTTCTTCTTGGGAGTGGTGTAAGACTTCTTCCTTTTCTTAGCGCCACCACAAAGTCTCAACACTAGATGAAGAGTGGACTCCTTTTGAATGTTGTAGTCAGACAAAGTACGTCCATCTTCCAGTTGCTTGCCAGCAAAGATCAGTCTTTGCTGGTCAGGAGGAATTCCTTCCTTATCCTGGATCTTAGCCTTTACATTTTCTGTTGTATCCGAGGGCTCCACCTCAAGAGTGATGGTCTTCCCCGTCAGGGTCTTCACGAAAATCTGCATCTTGGTGGCGGTTCCACCGCAGATGGCGGATCCGAAAGCCTCTGCCTTTTTAAAATCCAGCTTGAACATCTGAAAGTTCTCAGTTCACTATTGTTGAAGCCTGGCTTGGACAATTTTGAGATTCCTTTACTAGCGTGTGAGAAGAGTGCAGTTGTGTGATAGTTTGATCATTCAAGAAAGGCATTGCCTTTCTTAGGGACTGGAATGAAAACTGATCTTTTCCAATCCTGTGGCCACTCCTGAGTTTTCCAAATCTGTTGGCATATTGGGTGTAGGACTTTCACGGCCTCATCTTTTAGGATTTGAAATAGCTCAGCTGGAATTCTGTCACCTCCACTAGGTTTGTCTGTAGTGATGCTTCCTAAGGCCTGCTTGACTTCACATTCCAGGATGTCTGGCTCTAGGTGAGTTAGTGATCACACCATTGTGGTTATCTGGGTCATTAAGATCTTTTTTTGTATAATATCCAGGGTTGCTGCTAAATATTCTACAATTCACAGGGGAACCATCTTCCTTTACCCCCCTCCCCTGCCTCAGCCCACATACATGCTCAAGAAAGAATTATACAACCCTTGATGTGATTGAAAAACCTTGGTTTAATGTAATGGATTTTAAGGGAAATGCAGAATAGTAATATCGATCATAGTGCATATTTCCCTTACTACTGGGAAAGAAAATCAGAAGTGAGTGAATGAATGAATAAAGAGTATGTATTTTATTAAATTTAAAAAGCTATCTTAGATAACTTCTGTTCCCTTATAAGAATACTTATTCATATCTGAGACAATAATCTTACCTATGTTTGAATAGTTATGAGTTCCGGCCTTTAAAAAACAGGCTGTCTAATTTCTGTGTAGTTATAATTGTTAAAACATTCATTATACTGAATTAAAATTTGACTGTATAGAACTTCTACTCATTAGTCCTAATTCTTAACTTCTATGCATTTCAGAACAATCTATTATATCCTAAGAACAGGTTTTCAGGTACTTGAAGAAAATCACTATTACTCTACTTCTCTTGCCACCATCTTTGAATTCCTAAAAGTATGTAGTATCTTATAAAATCTGATTATAAAGGAAATAGTAGGACTCAAAAAGCATGGAAGTTGAGAATATAGGCTTTGGAGCTAGACCTAGTTTTTGTAGTTACTGGCTGTGTGATCTTAGGCAAATACTTAACCTCCTTAGTTTTTCTATCTGTAAATGAAAAATATAATAGTACCTATGTCTAAGAATTGTTGTAAAGATTAAACTACTCTATGTTCTACAAAGTGAAAAAAAAAAACCTAAGCCTCTGGACTCCTTGTAGCTCCTTAGGAATATCATGCTGTTTACACACACACACACACACACACACACACA
>NW_024070212.1:66843621-66977765 GCF_014754425.2 Oryx dammah | reverse complement strand
ACACACACACACACACACACAGGGCTTCCCTGGTAGCTCAGATGGTAAAGAGTATGCCTTCATTGCAGGAAGGAGATCCATCCAGGTTTGATCCCTGGGTCTGGAAGATCCACTGGAGAAGGAAATGGTAACACTCTCCAGTATTTTTGCTTGGAGAATCCCATGGACAGGGGAGCCTGGTGGGCTACAGTCCATGGGGTTGCAAAGAGTCAGACATGACTGAGTGACTAGCATTCATACATACACACACACACACACACACACACACACACACACAATGCTATGGTCTTAAGGGAAGGGTATGAGAGAAAATAGAGATAAGAGCATGTTCTAAAGCACAGAAGCAATAAACAGCATGACATTCCCAAGTAGCTACAAGGAGTTCAGAGACTTAATAGTTCTTTTGCTTTGTAAAATAAAGAGTGACTGTGAGAAGTGGCAGGCTTAAAGCTGGAGAGATGGGCAGGAGTCAGGTTGTGAAGGGCCTTAGGCATTTAATGGAGGAGCGAGAACCTTATCCAGATATCTATAGGGAGCTATAGATGTTTTAGCAAGAGAATGGCATAATTGGATTTGAGTTTTAGATAGATCACTTTGGTTATTGTGAGGTTAGAGAAGAGCCAGATTAGAAGCAAAATACCAGCCAGCAGACTTCTGTGATATGATGATAAGATATGTTAAGAGCCTTTTTAGTGGAGGTAAGAGAGAAGGGAAAATATGAACCATATGTACCATATATGCTATATTCTATACATCTGAACTTTTGCTTTTTCTTCCTGCTATTCTTTATTATGCAAAAGTAGATCCTATTCTTCACCCTTGTCTTTGTTTTAAATCCTGGAATAATCTGGCTTTGTTTCTTCACTCTCATTATTTCACATTTTGTCTATACAGAGTTCTATATATTTGACACTTTTTTCATTTAACTATTTGTATATTTTTATCTTCTTATGGTTTTAGAATGCTTTTTATATCCCATTTTGTATAGTGATAGATATAAATAATAAGATTAACCTGTTTTCAAGAGATGAATATTTTAGGTTAGTTAGCCTGATATTTCTCACGCAGAAACCGTCTTGTGAATAAAAATTCACCTTAATGAAAAATTTAATATTTTGCATTCATTCTAATTGTAGATGGTTCTGTATTTTTCTAATAACAACTATTTCTTAATATACCTTTCCATAATGATTTTATCAACTTGAGCTTCATAAGCATTTCCTTTAGATTTTCATACTTTGAATATTTTCATCTGACTATACTATTTAACAATTTTTATCAAATTTATAACAAATCTTTCTTATGTACTCAAATATGTATTATCTTTTTTCCACTTCCAAATAACTATGTACAATAGATAGGGTAAGCATTTCCATTTTATATGTGAGGAAGATGAAGCTGGGAGAATTTAAGTGCTGTCCAAGGTTGTAAAAGAAATGACAGAGCTGGGGCCATGCCTTCTAATTCCATATCTTGTGATCTTTCCACCACATTAATCCTTAGATAGGCTACTAAATAATCTGAGTTGGTAGAAGGTGCAGTGTTAGTAGTGCTTATATTTTATAAAAGCATCTCAGTTTACTTTGACTTATATTTTATAGGATCATATGTTCCAGCAGAATATTCTTCCTTTAGAATTGCTGAACAAATTTTTACAAGAATAAGTACTGATGATGATATCGAAACAAATTCATCAACATTTATGAAGGAAATGAAAGAGGTACCTGATTTCAACTTTCCTTATGTTAAAAACATATTGAATTATCCTACTAATGGTCAATTATAACATAAGAAAGTATTTTTATATTAAAGCTTGCAGATGTGTTTATACTCCTCTACAAGAGCCAGAGGGCAGTCAAAGACAGCTTCCTAATTTCTGTCTTATGTGGAAATGGAAGTAAATGTTTTATTGAAAAATACAGCTTTAAAGAAAAAGCTAGTGTTATTGAATGATAAAAACATGTTTTCATGTTTTTATATGGAATATATAAAAGACTTCAGAAAGCAATGACCTGTTCAGAAACATTGTGCATAGTTAGGCTTGATTTTAAAATAAAAGATCACTGTGTTAAAAGGTTTTTTAAAAATCACCCTTTTTGTGCTCTTGTGGAATTTTCACTTCCTATGCCAAAGTATGTATCAGCACCTATTTTTGATCTGAGCACATGTCAAATAAACTTGAAGGGTTAAAGGAATTCAGTATAGCTTTTGGCCTATCTTTAGTAGGTATAGGTTATTGGATCATTGTTCAGTTGACTAATTTTCTTTAGATAGACAGGGAATAAAAGTATCATTTGCTCACTGTATGTGATATTTATATAATTATTTAGTATGTATTGAATAATGATGGGGGAATATAGCAATAGACTAGGTGCTTGAGTCATATTTTTAAATGGTCCTAGCTCTCAAGAAGCTTAGTCCCATGGAAAGGTAAAATGGCCATGATGGTTAACAGTTGTGTCATAACATAAGTCTGTATCAGGCATGATTTAAATTTATTTTACTCAGAAATCAATGGACTTGGATGCTTTTTTCTAAACATTTCTTTTCATTTTTACTGGCTACAGAATGTTTATGACAGCAATTGATTCATCATAGCTCAGTTGGTAAAGAATCTGCCTGCAATGTAGGAAACCCCGGTTGGATTCCTGGGTCAGGAAGATCCGCTGGAGAAGGGATAGGCTACCCATTCCAGCACTCTTGGACTTCCCTGTGGCTCAGCTGGTAGAGAATCTGCCTGCAGTGCAGGAAACCTGGATTCCATCTCTGGGTTGGGAAGATCCTCTGGAGAAGAGAAAGGCTACTCACTCCAGTATTCTGGCCTGGAGAATTCCATGAGGTGTATAGTCCATGGGGTCGCAGTGTCAGACATGACTGAGCTTCTCTTAAACAAGAAAATGACCATCTTTGTGCTTTATTTAAACATTTAATTCATTGCTTTATTTCACTGTATCTGATTCATCAATATTTTAGATAATGGTTATTTACTCTATGCATACGTCTATTTATGTACATATCAGCTATTCTATTGGAATTATTAGTAATGAGATTTTTAGAAAGAAAAGCAATGTATTAGTTTCTGCACAGCGGGTTTTCTCTGTCAAAATATATTTCAAATGAACTAATAAAGGAACTGGATTTTTCTTCATTTTTTGGTATAATAGTGACAGCTATTTGGTTGCAATGAATAATTTAGGAATTATATTTTCAGATAGCATATATTCTACATAATGCTAATGACAAGTCACTCATATTAATTGATGAACTTGGCAGAGGTACTAATACAGAAGAAGGTATTGGCATTTGTTATGCTGTTTGTGAACATCTGCTGAGCTTAAAGGTATTTTTCTCTATTTATTTTAAATACACTAATTTTGAGTCCTTTAAAAAATTTTTTTTATTGAAAGAAAAAATTTTTAAATTGTATAGTCTTTAAAATTGTATCAGTTCAGTTCAGTCGCTCAGTTGTGTCCGACTCTTTGCGACTCCATGAATCACAGCACTCCAGGCCTCACTGTCCATCACAAACTCCCGGAGTTCACTCAAACGCATGTCCATCGAGTCAGTGATGCCATCCAGCCATCTCATCCTCTGTTGTCCCCTTCTTCTCCCACCTTCAATCTTTCCCAGCATCAAGATCTTTTCAAATACATCAACTCTTCGCATGAGGTGGCCAAAGTATTGGAGTTTCAGCTTCAGCATCAGTCCCTCCAATGAACACCCAGGAATGATCTCCTTTAGGATGGACTGGTTGGATCTCCTTGCAGTCCAAAGGAGTCTTCTCCAATACCATGGTGCAAAAGCATGAATTCTTCAGCGCTCAGCTTTCTTCACAGTCCAACTCTCACATCCATACATGACCACAGGAAAAACCATAACCTTGAGTAGATGGACCTTAGTCGGCAAAGTAATATTTCTGCTTTTGAATATGCCACCTAGGTTGGTCATAACTTTCCTTCCAAGGAGTAAGTGTCTTTTAATTTCATGGCTGCAATCACCATCTGCAGTGATTTTGGAGCCCCCAAACAGAAAGTCGGCCACTGTTTCCACTGTTTCCCCATCTATTTGCCATGAAGTGATGGGACCAGATGCCATGATGTTAGTTTTCTGAATGTTGAGCTTTAAGCCAACTTTTTCCCTCTCCTCTTTCACTTTCATCAAGAGGCTTTTTAGTTCCTCTTCACTTTCTGCCATAAGGTTGATGTCATCTGCAAATCTGAGGTTATTGATATTTCTGCCAGCAATCTTGATTCCAGCTTATGCTTCTTCCAGCCCAGCGTTTCTCATGATGTACTCTGCATATAAGTTAAATAAGCAGGGTGACAATATACAGCCTTGACGTACTCCTTTTCCTATTTGGAACCAGTCTGTTGTTCCGTGTCCAGTTCTAACTGTTGCTTCCTGCCTACATATAGGTTTCTCAGGAGGCAGGTCAGGTAGTCTGGTATTCCCATCTCGTTCAGAATTTTCCACAGTTTACTGTGATCCACACAGTCAAAGGCTTTGGTATTGTCAATAAAGCAGAAATAGATGTTTTTCTGGAAATCTCTTGCTTTTTCCATGATCCAGCAGATGTTGGCAATTTGATCTCTGGTTCCTCTGCCTTTTCAAAAACCATCTTGAACATCTGGAAGTTTGTGGTTCATGTATTGCTGAATCCTGGCTTGGAGAATTTTGAACATTACTTTACTAGCGTGTAAGATGAGTGCAATTGTGCAGTAGTTTGAGCATTCTTTGGCATTGCCTTTCTTTGGGATTGGAATGAAAACTGACCTTTTCCAGTCCTGTGGCCACTGCTGTTTTTTCCAAATTTGCAGGCATATTGAGTGCAGCACTTTCACAGCATCATCTTTCAGTATTTGAAATAGCTCAACTGGAATTCCATCACCTCCACTAGCTTTGTTCGTAGTGGTGCTTTCTAAGGACCACTTGATTTCACATTCCAGGATGTCTGGCTCTAGGTGAGTGATCACACCATTGTGATTATCTTGGTCGTGAAGATCTTTTTTTGTACAATTCTTCTGTGTATTCTTTAGAGTAGGCAGCAAAGTCAAGGTGATAAAGCCAGAGGGTCTGATTAAACAGCCCACAATGCTACTTTCCAAAGGGCTGTTGCAGTTTATAATGTTATCAGCAATGATGAGGGAACCAAATTTACTGTCTTAATAAAAAAAGATATTTTAGTATATATGATGATATCTCACAATTTCTTTAATTTGTGTGTATCTGATTAATAGTATGGGCCTCCCAGGTGACACAGTGGTGAAGAATCCACCTGCCAGTGCAGGAGACACAAGAGATGTGGGTTTGATCCCTGGGTCGGGAAGATCCTCTGGAGTAGGAAAGGGCAACCTACTCCAGTATTGTTGCTTGGAAAATTTCATGGACAGAGGAGCCTAGAGGGCTACAGTCCCTGGGGTCACAGAGTTGGACACGATTGAGCAACTGAGTATGGGAGCATAAAATTTGAAGACATAATAGTTATTATGAACATCATCTCTAGCTTCTAAATAGTTTACTGGGATATTTTCTTGGAACTAGCCTGGTTTTCTAGTGGTTAAGAATCTGACTGCCAGTGCAGGGAGCATGGGGTCGATACCTGGTCTGGGGAGATTCCACATGCGGCAAGATAACTAAGCTCGTGCACTGCACCTCCTGAGCCTATGCACACTAGAGCCCGTACTCTGAAACAAGAGAAGCCACTGCAATGAGAAGCCTATGCACAGCAACTAGAAAGTAGCTCCCACTCACCATAACTAGAGAAAGCCCACAGGCAGCAGTGAAGACCCAGCACAGCCAAAAATAAATTTCTAAGAAAAAATTTTCTTGTTGCTTTACAAATTTTATTTGTTTTATACCCCCTTTGATTTGTTTAATAGTTGAGATTTATTACATATTTTTCTGTCATGTACAAAACCATTCCTCCCCTTGCTAACTCCTTTCCATAACTGATAGTCATTTGCCAGTGAAATATTTTCTTTTTAATGTTTTACTATTTAATTTTTCCACTAATCATATATTTCATTTCTCACTGACATAATTAGTCATATCTGCTTCAGTAACTCTGAACACAGGGCAGGAAGCCACTGTGCTGGTCTTAAGTCACTTGAACCATCTCCATCAAAATCACCTAAAGTGCTTAGGGAAACTGCAATTTCCTGGGGCTCTAAATTACAGTTACTGATTGGGAATGTGAGGAGGATAAGCATCAATAATTTGCATCTTTAACAAGCTCCCCAGGGGATTACTAAACTTGAAGAATCATTGTACTAAGCAGTGTTCTCAACCTTTTTTTCCCCCTGTATAAGTACCTAACCCTAACTTAATGCAAATATAAAAGTAAAAACCTATGTAGTTTCAAATACCTAAGATAATCCACTGATTTCACTTTCCCTAAACTACTTATATGGGAGGAATCAACTTTTAAAGTAAAAATTTTTTTAAGTGAGGGAAATGTTATGATTTTGTTTGTGGGTAACTTCTCTAATAAATGATTACCTCAGTTAATAGTTATATTTCTGGTAAACTTCATCCTTTCAGTATCTTCAGATTCTTTCTTTTAGGATTTTTGCATTTGTTCTCTTTTCCATAATGTAACATACATGTGTTTGTGTAAACATAATAAATGTTTCCCTCATTGAATATAAAATTTCAAAACATTTTAAGATGAGTTGACCATGTTAGCCTCAAAGTTTACCAGTTTCATTACATTTCTGTGAAGCCACTTAATAAGTTAAAATAAATTTTATGTTTAAATAGTTAAAAATTTCTAGTGCATTTAAAAATATTGATATTTATTATATGTTCTAGGCATTTACACTGTTTGCTACACATTTCCTGGAACTGTGCCAGATAGACGTTCTATATCCTAACGTAGAAAACATGCATTTTGAAGTTCAACATGTAAAGAACACTTCAAGAAATAAAGAAGCAATCTTGTATACCTACAAACTTTCTAAGGGACTCACAGAAGAAAAAAATTATGGTATGCATATAGAAATTATATATATATATATTATATATATGTGTGTGTATATAAATGTGTGTTTATGCTGAAATACCATATATTCTCAAAAGATAAACTTCTTTCCTGTTTATTTGACTATCAGTCTAAGCAATTTTATCTTTCATTCTTTTGAATACTTCTGTGCTCTAAGACTGTATTTTTTATGTCAAATTCACATTTTTATGTATTAAGCTTGTTTCAAAAACATATTAACTGTAACTATGTAGAATTATAATACATGGGAGCCCCAGAAGTATGTTTCTACACTTAGGAAAATGTAATTTAGTTATACTTGAAAGTTATATACTGAATTGGAAATTATATATTTCTTAGACACTCTTTTAGTAGTAAGGTCCTTCCTCTGTTTTCTTCAAATTTGGAGAACTTGGTAATTAAATCTTAAGTCTTAAAATGGAATATGTTACCAAATTATGTGTGTTCATAAAATTGGTTAGATATTTTCTATCTAAATCATTATGATACATGTAAAGTTGACAGATTCAGGGAATTTTTCAGTTGACTTTTACCTTGTTGTTCAGTCGCTCAGTCGTGTCTGACTCTTCATGGCCTATGGACTGCAGCACACCTGGCTTCCCTGTCCTTCACCATCTCCTGGAACTTGCTGAAACTCATGTCCACTGAGTGGGTGATGACATCCAACCATCTCGTCCACTATCATCCCCTTCTCCTCCTGCCTTCAGTCTTTCCCAGCATCAGGGTCTTTTCTAGTGAGCTGGCTCTTCTCATCAGATGGCCAAAGTATTGGAGCTTCAGCTTCAGCGTTAGTCCTTCCAGTGAATATTCAAGATGGATTTTGTTTAGGATTGACCGGTTTGATATCCTTGCAGTCCAGGGGACTATCAGGAGTCTTCCAACGCCACAGTTCAAAAATATTAATTCTTCGGTGCTCAGCCTTCTTTATGGTCCAACTCTCACATCCATACATGACTACTGAAAAACCATAGCTTTGACTATACAGACCTTTGTTGGCAAAATAATGTTTCTGCTTTTTAACATGCTGTCTAGGTTTGTCATAGCTTTTCTTCCAAGGAGCAAGTGTATTTTAATTTCATGGTTTCTGTCCCCATCTGCAGTGATTTGGAGCCCAAGAAAATAAAGTCTCTCACTGTTCTATTATTTCCCCATCTATTTGCCAAGAAGTGATGGGACCAGATGCCATGATCTTCGTTTCCTGAATGTTGAGTTTTAAGCCAGCTTTTCACTCTCCTCTTTCTCCTTCATCAAGAGGGTCTTTAGTTCTTCTTAGTATTATTCCACTAGGGTGTGTCATCTGCATATCTGAGGTTATTGCTATTTCTTCTGGCAATCTTGATTCCAGCTTGTGCTTCATCCAGCCCAGCATTTCACATGATTTACTCTGCATATAAGTTAAATAAGCAGGGAGACAATATACAGCCTTGATGTACTCCTTTCCCAATTTGGAACCAGTCTGTTGTTCCATGTCTGGTTCTAGCTGTTGCTTCTTGATCTGCATGCACATTTCTCAGGAGGCATGTAAGGTGGTCTGGTATTCCCATATCTTTCAGAATTTTCTACCATTTGTTGTGATCCACACAAAGACTTTAGCCTGGTCAGTGAAGCAGAAGTCGATGTTTTTGTGGAATTCGCTTGCTTTTTCTATGATCCAGTGGATGTTGGCAATTTGATCTTTGGTTCCTCTGCCTTTTCTAAATCCAACTTGAACATCTGGAAGTTCTTGGTTTATGTACTGTTGAAACCTTGGAGAATTTTGAGCATTACTTTGCTAGCATGTGAGATGAATGCAATTATGTTGTAGTTTGAACATTCTTTGGCACTGCCCTTCTTTGGAATTGGAAGGAAAACTGACCTTTTCTAGTCCTGTGGCCACTGCTGAGTTTTCCAAATTTGCTGGCATATTGAGTGCAGCACTTTCACAGCATCATCTTTCAGGATTTGAAATAGCTCAACTGGAATTCCATCACCTCCACTAGCTTTGTTCATAGTGATGTTTCCTAAGGCCCGCTTGGCTTCACACCCCAACATGCTTCCTCTAGGTGAGTGATCACACCATTGTGGTTATCTGGGTCATTAA
Organism: Oryx dammah; assembly: GCF_014754425.2. NCBI lineage: Eukaryota > Metazoa > Chordata > Mammalia > Artiodactyla > Bovidae > Oryx > Oryx dammah. The sequence goes on along the minus strand of NW_024070212.1, from coordinate 66,968,685 downwards.
GTTCTTTTTGGTGTAATTTTTATGTATTTTTGCCACCTCTTCTTAATATCGTCTGCTTCTGTTAGGTCCATACCATTTCTGTCCTTTATTGCGCCTATCTTTGCACAAAATGCACCCTTGGTATCTCTCATTTTCTTAAAGAGATCTCTAGTCTTTGCCATTCTGTTGCTTTCCTCTATTTCTTTGCCTTGATCACTGAGGAAGGCTTTCTTATCTCTCCTTGCTATTCTTTGGAACTCTGCATTCAGATGGGTATATCTTTCCTTTCCTCCTTTGTGTTTCAATTCTCTTTTTCTCAGCTATTTATAAGACATCCTTAGACAACCATTTTGCCTTTTAGCATTTCTTTTTCTTAGGAATGGTTTTGATCACCACCTCCTGTATAGTGTTCCTCAGGCACTCTGTCTATCAGATCTAATCCCTTGAATCTGTTTGTCACTTCCACTGTATGATTTTAAGGGATTTGGTTTAGGTCATATTCAAATGGCCTAGTAATTTTGCAATAAAGAATTCATGATCTGAGCCCCAGTCAGCTCCCGGTCTTGTTTTTGCTAACTGTATGGAGCTTCTCCATCTTCAGCGACAAATAATATAATCAGTCTGATTTTGGTATTGACCATCTGATTTTCATGTGTAGAGTCATCTCTTGTTTTGTTGGAAGAGGGTGTTTGCTATGACCAGTGCTTTGTCTCAGCAAAACTCTGTTAGCCTTTGCCTTGCTTCATTATGTACTCCAAAGGCAAACTTGCCTGTTACCCAGGTATCTCTTGACTTCGTACTTTTGCATTCTAGTCCGCTGTAATGAAAAGGACATCTTTTTGGGGTGTTAGTTCTAGAAGGTCTTGTAGGGCTTCATAGAACTACTCAACTTCAGCTTCTTTGGCATTAGTGGTTGGGGCAAAGACTTGGATTACTGTGATATTGAATGGTTTGCCTTGGAAATGAAGAGATCATTCTGTCATTTTTAAGACTGCACCCTAGTACTGCGTTTTGGACTCTTTTTTTGACTATGAGGGCTACTCTATTTCTTCTAAGGGATTCTTCACCACAGTAGTAGATGTAATGGTCATCTGAATTAAATTCACCCATTCCAGTTCATTTTAGTTCACTGATTCCTAAAATGTCGATGTTCACTCTTGCCAGCTCCTGTTTGACCACTTCCAATTTACCTGGAAAGACAGACCTAACATTCCAGATTCCTAAGCAATATTGTTCTTTACAGCATTAGACTTACTTTCACCACTAGACACCCCCACAACTGGGTTTGTTTCTGTTTTGGCTCAGCCTCTTTATTCCTTCTGGAGCTATTTCTCACTCTTCTCCAGTACCATATTGGCACCTACTAACCTGGGGAGTTCATCTTTCAGTGTCATATATTTGCCTTTTCATACTGTTCATGAGGTTTCAAGGAAAGAATGCTTGCCGTTCCCTTCTCCAGTGGACCACATTTTATCAGAACTCCCCAGCATGACCTGTCTGTCTTGAGTGGTTCTACATGGCATGGCTCATAGTTTCATTGAGTTAGACAAGTCTGTGATCCATGTGACCAGTTTGGTTAGTTTCCTGTGATTGTGGTTTTCATTCTGTCTGCTCTCTTATGGATGAGGATAAGAGGTTTGTGGAAACTTCCTGATGGGAGGGACTCCCTGTGTGGAAAACTAGGTCTTGCTCTGATGGGTGGGACCATGCTCAGTACATCTTTAATCCAATTTTCTGCTGATGTGGTGTGGTTGTGGTCCCTATTGCAGAAGTAATGGTGACCTCCTTCAAAGGACTTCAGTTCAATTCAGTTGCTCAGTCGTGTCTGACTCTTTGCGACCCCATAAATCGCAGCACGCCAGGCCTCCCTGTCCATCACCAACTCCCGGAGTTCACTCAGATTCACATCCATCGAGTCAGTGATGCCATCCAGCCATCTCATCCTCTGTCGTCCCCTTCTCCTCCTGCCCCCAACCCCTCCCAGTATCAAAGTCTTTTCCAATGAGTCAACTCTTCACATGAGGTGGCCAAAGTACTGGAGGTTCAGCTTTAGCATCATTCCTTCCAGAGAAATCCCAGGGCTGATCTCGTTCAGAATGGACTGGTTGGATCTCCTTGCAGTCCAAGGGACCCTAAAGAGTCTTCTCCAACACCACAGTTCAAAAGCATCAATTTTTCGGCACTCAGCTTTCTTCACAGTCCAACTCTCACATCCATACACGACCACTGGAAAAAGCATAGCGTTGACTAGACGGACCTTAGTCAGCAAAGTAATGTCTCTGCTTTTGAATATGCTATCTAGATTGGTCATAACTTTTCTTCTAAGGAGTAAGCGTCTTTTAATTTCATGGCTGTAATCATCATCTGCAGTGATTTTGGAGCCCCCAAAAATAAAGTCTGACACTGTTTCCACTGTTTCCCCATCTATTTCCCATGAAGTGATGGGACTGGATGCCATGATCTTCGTTTTCTGAATGTTGAGCTTTAAGCCAACTTTTTCACTCTCCTCTTTCACTTTCATCAAGAGGCTTAGTTCCTCTTCACTTTCTGCCATAGGGTGGTGTCATCTGCATATCTGAGGTTATTGATATTTCTCCTGGCAGTCTTGATTCCAGCTTGTGCTTCTTCCAGTCCAGCGTTTCTCATGATGTACTCTGCATATAAGTTAAATAAGCAGGGTGACAATATACAGCTTTGATGTACTCCTTTTCCTATTTGAGACCAGTTTGTTGTTCCATGTCCAGTTCTAACTGTTGCTTCCTGACCTGTACACAGATTTCTCAAGAGGCAGGTCAGGTGGTCTGATATTCCCATGTCTTGAAAAATTTTCCACAGTTTATTGTGATCCACACAGTCAAATGCTTTGGCATAGTCAATAAAGCAGAAATAGATGTTTTTCTGGAAATCTCTTGCTTTTTCCATGATCCAGCAGATGTTGGCAATTTGATCTCTGGTTCCTCTGCCTTTTCTAAAACCAGCTTGAACATCAGGGAGTTCACGGTTCACGTATTGCTGAAGCCTGGCTTGGAGAATTTTGAGCATTACTTTACTAGCATATGAGATGCGTGCAATTGTGCGGTAGTTTGAGCATTCTTTGGCATTGCCTTTCTTTGGAATTGGAATGAAAACTGACCTTTTCCAGTCCTGTGGCCACTGCTGAGTTTTCCAAATTTGCAGGCATATTGAGTGCAGCACTTTCACAGCATCATCTTTCAGGATTTGAAATAGCTCAACTGACTCAATAGCTCAAAGGACTTACCCCACTACAGTGCAGCTCCCAGGACTGTTGTGGTCAGTGCCCCTGACCCTTGGCAGGCCACTGTCGACCCATGCCTCCATTGGAGACTTCTGGACACTCACAGGCAAGTCTGGTTCAGCCTCTTGCGGGGTCACTGCTCCTGTCTTCTAGGTACTGGTGCATACAAGGTTTTGTTGTGCCCTCAAAGAATCTCTTTCCCCAGTCCTTTGGAAGTTTTGTTATCAAATCCCTTCAAAGTCAAATCCCCTTGGGGTTCTCAGGCCCTTTGCCAGGTTCCCAGGTTGGGAAATCTGTTGTGGGCCCTAGAACTGCAACAGTACAAGAACTTCTTTGGTATAATCTAAATCTAAGATAGTGGCAGAATACATCATGAGAAATGCTGGGCTGGATGAAGCACAAGCTGGAATCAAGATTGCCAGGAGTAATATCAGTAACCTCAGATATGCAGATGACACCACCCTTATGGCAGAAAGTCTAGAACTAAAGAGCCTCTTGATGAAAGTGAAAGAGGAGAGTGAAAAAGTTGGTTTAAAGCTCAACATTCAGAAAACTAACATCATGGCATCCTGTCCCATCACTTCATGGCAAATAGATGAGGAAACAGTAGAAACAGTGGCTCACTTTATTTTGGGGGGCTCCAAATCACTGCAGATGGTGATTGCAGCCATGAAATTGGAAGACACTTAGTTCTTGGAAGGAAAGTTATGGCCAACCTAGACAGCATATTAAAAAGAAGAGACATTACTTTGTCAACAAAGGTGGCAAGGCTATAGTTTTTCCAGTAGTCATATATGGATGTGACAGTTGGACTATAAAGAAAGCTGAGCACCGAAAAACTGGTGCTTTTGAACTGTGGCATTGAAGAAGACTCTTGAGAGTCCCTTGGACTGCAAGGAGATCCAACCAGTCCATCCTAAAGGAGATCAGTCCTGGGTGTTCAATGGAAGGACTGATGCTGAAGCTGAAACTGCAATACTTTGGCTACCTTATGTGAAGAGCTGACTTATTTGAAAAGACCCTTATGCTGGGAAAGATTGAGGGCAGGAGGAGAAGGGGACAACAGAGTATGAGATGGTTGGATGGCATCACCGACTCAGTGGACATGCGTTTGGGTAGGCTCCGGGAGTTTGTGATGGACAGGGAGGCCTGGTGTGCTGCACTTCATGGGATCACAAAGAGTCGGACATGACTGAGCGACTGAACTGTCCTGAACTGAAGACAGTGTCGTGGAAAGTGCACTCATCTTTTCCTGTGAGAACACCAAAATTGCAACTAGTTGCTAAGCAACCATCTGTAGGAGAATGTTGGATCCTACCAAAAAAACATATCCTGTGTCCAAGGGCAAAGTAGAAGCTCCAACAAGATGATAGGAGGGACACAATCATGTTTTTTTTTTTTTACAATCATGTTTTAAAATCAAATTTTCAGACTCGCCAGAGAGACTCAGAGGGAGCGAACAAACCTTGTATGCACCAGAACTCAGGGAAAGGAGCAGCAACCTCCACAAGAAACTGTGCCAGACCTGCTTTTTGAGTGTTTGAGTGTCTCCTGTGGAAGAATAGGACAGCAGTGATCTGCCACAGGGACTAGGGCTCTGGCTTCAGCAGACCTGGGAGGCATGGCATATGGCATAAGTCCTCTTGGAGAAAGTTGCCATTAACCCCACTATAGAGCTGCCATGCAGATGACCTACAAACTGGACTTTTACAAATAATTTTCCCAAAATTATTTTAGCTATGACTGTTCTTTGTGAGAGTAAAAAAATCATCTTTGTTTTGCTATTTGAAATGGGAAAAGCAAATGTATAACTTAATTTGTATCAGATGTTTAATCTTTATAAGCCTCAGCTTCATCTATTAAATGGTGATATGTGTGGATTTGTGAGGATTAAATGAATGATCAAATATGAACTGTCTAGCACAGTACCTAGCAGTTAGTAACTTCTAAATAAGTGTTGATGTTGCTTCTATTGCCTCTAAAGCAATAAACTATTAGCATAAAATAGAAAATCTGTGAGACACTGATACAATAAAAATCTAAGAGCATGAGAATATTATGGTATTTAAATTTCCATGGAGTAGTCACCTATCATTATAACTTCTGAGAAATCCCTCTCTCATTAATCTACTAAATATATGAATACTTAGCTGTAAGCTTATCTGTGACTATACTTTCTTCTATCCTGCAAAACCCATTATGTCCTTTGACTTATAAACCAACTGAATTTGTAGCTGGAATTTCAGTGTTATTACTATTATCTGATTTTCTAATTACCATTTTCCTTTCCCTTTCATATTTTCTGTCTCAGAGGTATCTTGAAAGGTGATTGATATTCTAATTTGTCTTACATGTCTTAGCAAGTAATTAAATCTAATAATTGGCAAGTTGTCACCCAGAACTTGGAAGAACGTAATTTTAAGAAGTAGTTCATAAATGCCTAAGAAAGGAAGTTTAAATCTGTGAAGAAAAGATTAATACTGATTAACACAAACATAGCAAAACTGCAGGTAATAATATTGAAGTCCCATTGTTTATAATTTTAGGATTAAAAGCTGCAGAGGTATCATCACTCCCACCGTCAATTGTCTTGGATGCCAAAGACATCACAACTCAAATTACCAGACAGATTTTGGTAAGGAAATTTTAGCAATAAGAATTATTTTTCAAATTAAGAAAATACTTTTAGTGTACATGTTTATTATGGTCTTCGATCTAAATATATAATAAGTAATAATTAAAACATTTAAAACAAAAACCTATTTCCTAAATAAACAAAATCCTTTTTACTTCTCAAAACTTTTTTGGTTTGATGTATTATAACTGTCCGTAGAAAATCTACTAATAAAATAGGAGACAAAAGTTAAACAGTTCAGTTCATCTGGTACTTACTGCTACACTGACTTTATGATAAGAAAATAAATCTCCTTAAATAAGCATTAAAAATAAAAATCATGGTACTTCTCTGGTGGTCCAATGGTTAAGGCTCCATGCTCCCGATTTAGGAGCCTGGGCTCGATCCCTATTCAGGGAACTAGATCCCAAAATGCCACAGTAAAGATTCCATATACTGCAATTAAGATTTGGAACAGCCAAAAAAAAAAAAAAGAAAGAAACACTATGCACAACATTTCATATCTTTTAAAATAGTTTTCAAAGCTCTTGTATCCATTATCATATATAAGCCTAACTCTTCATGAAGTAGTTAGGTTTAATTAAAGATAAATAATAAAGTTTTCATTTTTACTTATGTTTTTACAGCTGAGGTTCACAGAGATTAAGTGATTTGCTAGGAAGCAGTAGACCCAACACTGAATTTACATCTGGTAACTGAAAGTTTGAAATCATTTTTTTTTTGCATTGGGTTGCTTTATATTGTTTTAAGAATCCATCCTGTTCAGTAAACTAAACTAGGTGCAGTATAAATTTTCTTCAGTATTAACCTTTCTTTTATCTTTTACTCTTTCTTAACCTGCCTTCAGTTTTTTTTTTTTTTTTACATCCATCAGTCTTTTGACCTCAGCTGCTTTTATGACTTTACTTGCCTAGTTAGTTATTCCATTGCAATTTTTCACCAGTGATTTTGGCAGTGGTCCAGTTCTGAAGAGCCTCTTATTACCTAGTTCTTCAGAATTCCTCTTGCCAAATTCCAATTATGGGCAACCTCTCCAGTAGTCTTCCAGTTTTTAGATTTCCTGATGCTGCTCAAAATATATTCAAGACAGGCTAATTTTATCCACTGCAAATTAATATAACTTCTCTTTAGCTGAATATTTTACTGAGTAATTCTCATTCTTCTACCTCTATGGTGATTACTTCTTTCCCTTCTTCACTGGTGCTTTCTAAGTATTCCTAAGATTTTACCATTTCTTTGTTTAGAATTCTATACTCTTGGTGATTCTCATCCTTTCCTCAGCCTCCATTTTCATTTCTTTTTGATTCAATCTATATATTTTTCTCCTTATTTCTTAAAACCTTAACTTATATTTTCTCTTCAGTAGGTCCAAAATTAAATTTCTCATCTTTTGAAAAACCTTTTCTTCTCTTCATTTTTGTATCTCCCATGGATTCTTAAGAGTCTATGAATTCTTCTTCTTAAGTACATCTCATTAGGACTATGCAGTAGCTTCCCTCCATTTTCTACATTTCTGCCACATTGAGTTACTTGTCATTTCATCATTTTGACCTGATTGTGTACCACATTTTCTAATGTGTTTGCTCTCTCTGTTTTCTCCATCTTGAATATCTTTCCTTCTAGGCTCTTCTATCCATCAAGATTCATTTTAAATGGGGCTTCCCTGGTGGCCCAGACAGTAAAAAGCTGCCTGCAATGTAGGAGACCTGGATTCGATCTCTGGGTTGGAAAGATCCCCTAGAGAAAGGAATGGCTACCCATACTCCATCCTATAGAAGCCTTTCTTCACCCAAGATGGAAGTGAACTTTCTTTCCTATGAACATTTTTATATCTCCCTTATGGAACTTTTCATGATTAATCAATTGCTTGTAAACGTGTATGTTTCACTGTAAGACTGAGCTTTTTGAGTTCCATTGTCATGTCAGGATGACATTTTTGTATTCCCTGTAGTCATAAATACAATTTATGGGGTCTTGAAAATAGATAATAATAGCTATAATTGTTGTTTAAATGGTAAATGGATAGTTGATCAATCAGTATATCAAATAGATGGATGAATCAATGTTCTATCTCATGGAGTTGTATGCAGTTTTTCTATAGTGACAGTAAGAGAGAGAAGAATTCCTGGCTATTGAGAAGGAGTTGAAAGGATTGTATTTCCCTTAGAGAATGGAAACTAAGTCTTTACATAAAAAGTTAAATTGAAAAAATACTGATTCCTTGATCTAGCTCAGGCAAAAAAGTGAATGAAGAATTTTCTAGTTGTACTCCCAACCCTGAAGGGAGGTATTCAAGAACTGAATATCCAAAGGTCCTCCAAAGTATTAGAAGAGTCCCATTTTAAGCATTAATTCTTGGGTATCCTTAAGTATAATTTGTTAAGAATTAAGGCATAATTTTAACTAGCTATTTGTGTTGCTTATTTTAAAAATGTAATTTATCCCTGAAGCTGTATTTTCTTTTAGACTCTAGCAATTTCTATATATGAACTCTCTTGAGGGACATTTTACTGATGACCCATTCTATCCACCAGTTTATCTGCTGGGATATTAAAGTAAGAGATAGCAGAGCAGTACTCTGAGTGACATTTAAAATTATGAACACTGCATAGTAATGAGCAGAATGTTGTTTTCCCATAACTTTTCAATGATAAAGTGTTTGTAGGACATAATTCTGGTGGATTTTCTATTACGTTTTGGTGTTGTATTGAGAAACTTGAAACATTTAGCAGATATTTTTCATTGAAAAATGGGTTTCAAGGATTAGGATCTGTCATAAAGTAGTAAGTACTCATGAGAAATTTTATTCTCCAAAATAATATTTATTTTTTCTGGTATGTTATTCTCTAGTTGGATGGGACTGACTTATCCAAAAAAATTGGTTAACCATTGAATTCTTATTTCTATGAAAGGAGATAGAATATTGCCAAAATAAGAATCATATTTTAATTTTTATCTATATTTTTTCAATAACAGCAAAACCAAAGGAGTACACCTGAGATGGAAAGACAGAGAGCTGTGTACCATCTAGCTACTAGACTTGTTCAAACTGCTCGAAACTCTCAATTGGATCCAGACAGTTTACGAACATATTTAAGTAATCTCAAAAAGAAGTATGAAGCAGATTTTCAAGATTCAGAAAAGACTGAAGAATAGTAACAATTCACATCTTATACTAATGAAATAATATATTAATATGAGGAACTTAGAATTCATTTTTCCTGTGAGCAAAAGAAAATATTTGCTAAATTTTATATTTTAATTGAAAATTACATTGTATTAACATCAGCATTATCATTATATATTTTGTATAAGAAAATATTTGTTATATAACTTAAAGAAATGAGAACTATTTAAAGAACTGATTTTTATGTAAGAAAAAATCTAATGTGACACTTTTCTAATTTATGAAACTTCATGTTACAAGTTATGGTTTCACATGTTATCGTATATAGTTTAGCTAAAAGAAATCTTTCTTTGTGGGCCTGGAAATTTAGGTGAGGTTTTCTTTTACACTCTTATTTGGAACCAATATTTCTTTTACATTCTTATTATGAGTCAATAATTTCTTAATTAACGCCATCAAATTCCAACAGTGGATACATCTTAAGTTTGTTAGAATATAATTGAGAGTTTTAAAGTATTCATTTTGGCATTCAGTATAGTTCTAAAGGTTGAAATTCATCAAATAGGTATTTCGTAGTGCAGAGAGTGTTTCTGGAAGGAGTAATTACCTAATAGCTAGGTGTTCTGTTTTCTACTTGCCAACCCCTTCTCTTTTCCAAATTTTCATTTTTCACCATCTTTTTTAGGTGAGTAACCAAGGGAGCAGAAAGATAATATTGATATGTTTGCCTTAATTGTTGATTCACAAGGAAACATGTAGAATTGTTTTTGCACAGGCATGTGGCTCACACCACCTTTTAGAGTTTACCCAAAGTTTATTCTATAAATGGACAAAAGAAAATGGAAGACTGTCAGTTGTTCAATAACTGCAAAGAGCTTCTCAAACACCTTATTTCTGCAGTTCCATCTCAGTAAAAGACTTAGTCACATAATCTCAACCCAAAGGCCTAACATGGGGAAATTATTAAATAATTTTAAAGTACTTTTGTTAATATATGCATATTTTATTTTACAAAATGTCATAATTTTGACTTTATTAAACTCTTAGTATTCTAAGTACATATTAGTAGCCAGGTATACTGAAAAGTTATAATCTGAATGACACACATTCTTTTTTTAAAAAAAAAATTACTGTAAATTAGTGTTACTACTTACATTAGATATATGTTAAATGTCCTATTAGACTACTTATATTTCCTATAATCATGTTTTATAAATAGAGCTCCACAGTATTTGAACTTGACTATTAGCCACATTTTAATTCACAGCCTTTGAGATGAATTCTATTTTGTGTGGTCATTCATAAAAGCAGGTAGATAATTTAGACTTGTGGCAAGTTTCTAGGAGGCATTGAGGAGCTAAAGGGCATCATACACTGTTTAGGAGGGCAGGGAAGAAAAGGAGGAAGCAATAAAAAAGTCAGAAGGGGAGCAGGGCTGTGGAAGAAAAGGCAGCAGAGACAAGTGCAAACTACTAAATATGCTAAATATCATTTTCTCAGATGTTATTAGCTTCCCTTTACATTTAATGCCAAATTAAATTCCACCAGACTTTTAAGAAATTGTTCATCATTTAGAGCTTTTGGTGTGAAAACTGTAGCCAACTGATTAATCTCTTTTATTTTAGATTTGAAGTACTGAAATAAAAATGGGTTTATGTCTTCTTAAAATTAAATTGCTTTTTCTTCAATCATTTTGTGTGTAGCAGAAGCACATGAAAAAAGCAAGTCAGATGAAGATAGAATTATTAAGTCATGGTGCTATAGGACAGAGGTGAAAGGTAGGGAGACGATCCATTCTGTAATTTTCAGGTCTATTTGCTCTCCTTTTTAGTACCTCTTCGCCTTTGTCTGTCTCTAGATTATAGATCATTATCTCATAATCCAGTCTTTTAAGATAAATATTCAAAATGTTGTAGCAAACTCCTTGATAATCTACCTCAAAGCCATTCTTTTTGTCGGCTCCACCTTTCTCCTCACATAAATTAATCTTTCTCAAGTCTAGGGCTAAGGTATATGAGAGTAGAGGTAAAAAGCAGCTAACCTTCATGCCTGGGAAGTAATATATATATTTGTTTATTTTAAAATTTACATCCAGTAAAATTAAATTTTTGTTTAAGTCTATAATTTAATGAATTTTGGCACATTTATGGATTTGTGGAACCACTGCCACTGCCACAATCAAGATGCAGAACAGTTCAGTCACTACCAGATGATTCCCTCAGTACTAGCCCTTTGTGGCCAAATTCTTCCCTGACCTCTGTCTTCACTGGGAATGGTTAAGGATTTCCTCCCTATAATTTTGTTTTTATCAATCAGGTAGCATGTGACCTTTGGAGACTGGCTTCTTTTACTGAGCATCATGTACTTTAGAATTTATCCATTGCTAGCGGGTATTCCATTGTTTGTATTGAATATGTACCATGGTTTATTCACTCACTCACTGAAGGACATTTAGGCATTTTGTTTTTGACAATTACAAATAAAGCTGTTATGAACATTTGGATAGAGATTTTTGTGTGTGTTGTTGTTTTTTTTTAATCAAATATTTATTTTTATTATAAATCACTTGTTTACAAAACAGAAACAAGTTCACTTATTAAAATTTCCTGAAGATCCCCTGGAGAAGGAAATTGTAACCCACTCCAGTATTCTTGCCTGGAGAATCCCATGGACAGAGAAGCCTGGTAGGCTACAGTCCACGGGGTCGCAAAGAGTCGGACACGACTGAGTGACTTCACTATCACTAATTTAGTGGACTGGCTCTGTCATATTGTAAGTATACATTAAACTTCAAGAGAAGCTGCTAAACTCTTTCCGAGAGGGTTTACACCATTTTGCGTTCTTGTCAGCCATGTATGAGAGGTTCACATGTTCTTTAGCACTTGTCAGTTTTTTAAAAAAAATTAGCCATTCTAGTAGATGTGTAATGAGTAATGCATTTAAGATATTTTAAAGTTATTCTGATCATTCTTTCACAAGCAGTGATTTTTAAAACTCTTTTTTCCAAAATTATTTTTTAGCTGTTTTTTTAGTTTAACCCCTCTTGGTAATACATTAAATGTTTCCCTTCAAGCGAAAGTTTCAGAGTAAGTCTTACTGTAAAAAGAAAAAAAAACTACTGAAAAATCTAGTTCAATAATATTTACTATGGAACAGACAACATGCTGTGTGCTAGGTACACAAAAGATGTCTGACCTTGAGGTAGACTTCAGGTGTAGTTAAGAGAAAAAAAGCACACATAGAAGGGTTGGAATACCATGTGATAAGTACTATAGTAGAGGAAAATAAGAAGGTTAATAGCAGCAAAAAATGTTTGCAATTTGTGGCTCAAGGGAGTTTAAGGGTAGTAAAATATGTCAAGTGCTCAGGAACAGAGAGCACTTTAGTTAAGATCACCATGTGTAAAAGCAAAAAGATGTGACACCAGAAGCAGTTTGGTTTATCTGGAGGATAGAGTGTATATGAGAGTGGCAAAAGGTTGAAGAAGGTGCTTTATATAGTTTCTCCTTTAGATGACAAAAGAGTTTGCTGGAGAGTAGAAGAAGATGGTGGTAGTAGAGGAATAACATGATTAGATTTTTCTTTTGAAAGATCGTCTGGGTGATAGCATAAATGGTTTGGAGATGTGTGGTTGAAACCAAACAGATGAGATAGTTTAAGAAACTTTTAAATAGTGCAGAAGAGAATTGATAATTAAGAGTAGAAACAGTGAGAATGGAGTGAGAACAGGTGTGTTGTGTGTGTGACAGAATGAAGTGAGAACAGGTGTGTGTGACAACGGAGTGAGAATGGGGGGGTGTGTGTGTAAAGGAGACTGAACAGTGAGAATGGAGTGAGAACAGGGGTGTGTGTGTGTGTGTGTGACAGAATGGAGTGAGAATGGGGGGTGTGTGTGTAAAGGAGACTGAACAGTGAGAATGGAGTGAGAACAGGGGTGTGTGTGTGACAGAACGGAGTGAGAATGGGGGGGTGTGTGTGTAAAGGAGACAGAACAGTGAGAATGGAGTGAGAACAGGTTTTGTGTGTGTGTGTGTGTGTGTGTGTGTGTAAAGGAGGAGAATGGAGATGGTGGAGCAGAGAAAACATTGATCTGAAAGATATTAAGGAGATGTTGTGCTGATTAACCAGATTAATGATTCATGACTTATCTGATTTTTTAGTGAGGGAAAGATGTTATTGGGTGAAGTGTCTGTTTGAAAAAGAAGCATTAAATCCTAACCCCCTGCAACTCAGAATATGACTTTATTTGGAAATAGGATCATCTCAAATGCAGTTAGTTAAGATGAGATCATACTGGAGAAGGATGGGCCCCTATATGACTGGTCCTTATAAGATTACTATGTGAAGACAGAGACTCAGAGAACACCATGTGAAAATAGAGGATTGGAGTGATACATCTACAAGCCAAGGAATACCGAAGATTGCTGGGAAACGAACAGAAATTAGGAATAGACAAGGAAGGATTCCCCTCAGGATTCAGAGGGAGTGTGGTTCTACTAACACCTCAGTTTGGACTTCTGGCTCCAGAGCTATGAGATAATAAATTGCTGTTGCTTTAAGCTATCTAGTTTGTGTACTTTGTTATGGCAGCCCTAGCAAATTAATACAGAAAGGAAGAGTCAAATATGATTCTATCAACCACGTTGAGAAATATAGAAATAATAATTCCAGTAGAAAGACATTTCAGGGAATTCTCTTGTGGTCCAGTGGTTGGTACTCAACCCTCTGAATGCCAGGCTCTCAGATTAGGTCCCTGGTTAAGGAACTAAAATTCTGCAAGCTGCATGACCTGGCCAAAACAGAAAAAAAAAAGATTAATGTGATTATTTTTTTACTTCATATTAATATATATTTTCAACCAAAAAAATTAACTGCCTTATATGCTACTGGTAAAATTTTCAAATGTGAATATATTGTGTGTTGTTTGAACTTCCTGTATATTTATTTATGAGCTTAAAATATGTACAATCATAATTAAATGTAGTTTCAGTTCAGTTCAGTCACTCAGTCATGTACGACTCTTTGCAACCCCATGAACTGCAGCACAACAGGCCTCCCTGTCTGTCACCAACTCCTGGAGTTTACCCAAACTCATGTCCATTGAATCGGTGATGCTATCCAACTATCTCATCCTCTGTCATCCCCTTCTCCTCCTGCCCTCAGTCTTTCCCAGCATCAGGGTCTTTTCAAATGACTCAGCTCTTCGCATCAGGTGGCCAAAGTATTGGAGTTTCAGCTTCAACATCAGTGCTTCCAATGTACAACCAGGACCAATCTCCTTTAGAATGGACTGGTTGGATCTGCTTGCAGTCCAAGGGACTCTCAAGAGTCTTCTCCAACACCACAGTTCAAAATAATTCTTTGGCACTCAGCTTTCTTTATAGTCCAACTCTCACATCCATACATGACTACTGGAAAAACCATAGCCTTGACTAGACGGACTTGTTGACAAAATAATGTCTCTGCTTTTTAATATGCTGTCTAGGTTGGCCATAACTTTCCCTCCAAGGAGTAAGTGTCTTTTAATTTCATGGCTGCAATCACCATCTGCAGTGGTTCTGGAGCCCGAAAAAATAAAAGTCAGCCACTGTTTCCACATTTATTTGCCATGAAGTGATGGGGACAGATGCCATGATCTTAGTTTTCTGAATGTTGAGCTTTAAGCCAACTTTTTTCACTCTCCTCTTTCACTTTTATCAAGATGCTCTTTAGTTCTTCTTCACTTTCTGCCATAAGGGTGGTGTCATCTGCATATCTGAGGTGATTGATATTTCTCCCGGCAATCTTGATTCCAGCTTGTGTTTCTTCCAGTCCAGCGTTTCTCATGATGTACTCTGCATATAAGTTAAATAAGCAGGGTGACAATATACAGCCTTGATGTACTCCTTTTCCTATTTCAGTTCAGTTCAGTTGCCTAGTTGTGTCCAACTCTTTGTGACCCCATGAATCACAGCACGCCAGGCCTCCCTATCCATCACCAGCCGTGAAGAGATACCCCACGTCCAAGGTAAGAGAAACCCAAGTAAGACGGTAGGTGTTGTGAGAGAGCATCAAAGGGCAGACACACTGAAACCATAATCACAGAAAACTAGCCAATCTGATCACACGGACCACCGCCTTGTCTAACTCAATGAAACTAAGCCATGCCACGTGGGGCCACTCAAGATGGGAAGGTCGTGGTGGAGAGGTCTCACAGAATGTGGTCCACTGGAGAAGGGAATGGCAAACCACTTCAGTATTCTTGTCTTAAGAACCCCATGAACAGTATGAAAAGGCAAAATGATAGGATACTGAAAGAGGAACTCCCCAGGCCGGTAGGTGCCCAATATGCTACTGGAGATCAGTGGAGAAATAACTCCAGAAAGAATGAAGGGATGGAGCCAGAGCAAAAACAATACCCAGTTGTAGATGTGACTGGTGATAGAAGCAAGGTCCAATGCTGTAAAGAGCAATATTGGATAGGAACCTGGAATGTCAGGTCCATGAATCAAGGCAAGTTGGAAGTGGTCAAACAGGAGATGGCAAGAGTGAACGTCAACATTCTAGGAATCAGCGAACTAAAATGGACTGGAATGGGTGGGTGAATTTAACTCAGATGACCATTATATCTACTACTGTGGGCAAGAATCTCTTAGAAGAAATGGAGTATCCATCATGGTCAACAAAAGAGTCCGAAATGCAGTACTTGGATGCAATCTCAAACATGACAGAATGATCTCTGTTCGTTTCCAAGGGAAACCATTCAATATTACAGTAATCCAAGCCTGTGCCCCAACTAGTAATGCTGAAGAAGCTGAAGTTGAACTGTTTTGTGAAGACCTACAAGACCTTTTAGAACTAGCATCCAAAAAAGATGTCCTTTTCATTATGTGGGACTGGAATGCAAAAGTAGGAAGTCAAGGAACACCTGGGGTAACAGGAAAATTTGGCCTTGGAGTATGGAATGAAGCAGGGCAAAGGCTAATAGAGTTTTCCTATTTGGAACCAGTCTGTTGTTTCATTTCCAGTTCTATTGCTTCCTGACCTGCATACAGGTTTCTCAAGAGGCAGGTCAGGGTGTCCGGTATTCTCATCTCTTGAAGAATTTTCCATAGTTTATTGTGATCCATGCAGTCAAAGGCTTTGGCATAGTCAATAAAGCAGAAATAGATGTTTTTCTGGAACACTCTTGCTTTTTCAATGATCCAGCCAATGTTGGCAATTTGATCTCTGGTTCCTCTGCCTTTTCTAAAACCAGCTTGAACATCTGGTAGTCCATGTGTTTACATATAATAAATAAGCATTTCTATAATTCAACCCTGTGATGCACTTAAAGGAATAAAAGTGAAAGGAGAGGAAAAGCGACTGATCTCATTATATTGTTACTTTGCTATTTCTATTCTGTTCTTAAGAAATTTAAACAATTGTTTTATCTTACTATAAAACTGAAATAATACCCTTTTCTTATGAACTGTCAAAATTTTGATAGTTCCCAGATTGTAGATAGACAGTGAGAATGGATACTATCTTCCAGTATCTACTGAAATGATCTAAATGCAGTGATTAGGTGAGGAACAAATTCTCATTGCCAAGGACTGTGAAGCACCTAAGATTTTCAACTTACATGCAAACTAGCAGTTTAGTTTCCCGTGTTATCATGTTTGCTGTCAGAAGACAAAAGACTAGGTCAAAGGACTTCATTACTAGTGGTGAAGCATGAAGCATGAGCTTCTTGTTTGTTTTGGTTCCACATACTCCCATCATCAGATGTGTAATTGTCTGGGTAGATATGCACAGAGTAGATTGGTGTTATAGCTGAAGAACCCCAAGCTTTCAAAACTCCAGTCCTTTAAAATGAGTTGTAAGCACACCTGCTTGACCATTTATTTCCCCAGAGGAAAACATTACCTTTATTACATTAGACACCATGCAAACCTGCCCTCTGCTCAGAGGGAGTCACTATCTCTATTTTCTAAGGCTGCTCACTATACAAGCATCCTTAAAAAGATAGTCAAGAGTAAGGCAATCAATTCCTCCGCTCATAACATGAGAGACCCATGGAGAATTTTCTCCCAGTTCTCATCTTCCAACAGTTGACTTCTCCCTAGTTATATAAAGAGGGGTCTAATACTCTAGATATTAAAGAAGCACAGAACTAAAAAACTGTCATAGAATACACTGTTGTTTTTTTAAGATAACAAGTTCCTTTCTTACCAAAGAGTATGAAGATTTAACTAATGTGATGTTGGGTCAAAATTGTTTCTTTATTTGTATTAAAATACATATAATTTGGGGGTGGATGAAATGGGTGAATGTGGTCAAAAGGTGCAAACTTTGAGTTGTAAATATGTCCTGAGGATGTAATGTGCAGCTTGGTGGCTATAGTTAATACTGTATTGTATATTTCAAAGATGCTAAGAGAGTAGGTTTTGAGTTCTCATCACAAGAAAAACTGTAATGTGTGATGATGGACGTTAACTGGACTTATTATGGTGATTATTTCACAGTATATAAATTTATTGGATCATTATGTTTATACCTGAAACTATTTAATGTTATATGCAACTATATCTCACTAAAAAACTACTGCTAGTCTAGTATTCAGAGGTATCATATACCAAAATACTCAAGCTCTCTGTTGTAATTTAAAGCTAATTATTTCCAGACGTAATACATTTCTATCATCCTACTCCCAGCACTTTAGTTGACTAATTCTTTGCCTTGTATTTTTTGTGACCATGGCTGCTACAGAATTATAAATTCTCTTAAGGAAGGGATCACCTATTAATTTAATTAATTATTCTCTACTACCAGGCACTGTGTTTTATTTGCAAAGTAACTCAATAAACGTTTGTTATTATGAATGCAAAATATAAAATAATATTTACCTAACCTAGTACTCTTGCCTAGAAAATCCCATGGACAGAGGAGCCTGGTGGGCTGTGCAGTTCATGGAGTTGCTAAGAGTCAGACACGACTGAGCGACTTCACTTTCACTTTTCACTTTCATGCACTGGAGAAGGAAATGGCAACCCACTCCAGTGTTCTTGCCTGGAGAATCCCAGGGACAGGGGAGCCTGGTGGGCTGCCGTCTATGGGGTCTCATAGAGTCGGACACGACTGAAGCGACTTAACAACAGCAACCTAGGACAAACTGATATTAAAAGCTTCAGAGCTTAGATAGTAGTATAACCAGATTTTCCACAAGTAATAAGAATGCTCCAAGGCCAAAATAACTTTTAAAAATGGAATAAAAGGGTAAACCTAAAATGTTATAAAAATGCATATAATTTGTTCCACTATATAGATAAGTAATGGGTACAGCCATATACTGATTTAAAAGTGATTCATTTAGTATGTGATGTGAAAATATATTTTCTAATGGAATGTTCAGTGCAGTAAAAATTTGTGTGAAGTTAATAGTTTATTAACTTCTAAACCATACAACAGTGAGCATCCTTAAAGAACGCCAAAAAGATGTTCATTAGCTTTCTAAATTCAGATAGTTCTGTAGACGAACAGGAATTAGAAGTGAAAATATTCCATTTGGGAGCATATTGTTGGTTAGTAGTTGAGCCCTGATGGTTATTCTGCAAAGATGTAATAGTTCACATGGATCTTTGTATCTTGTTGAAGGAATGTAGTCCAGCCAATTTGAAATAATTGGACGTCTTCCTAAACTTAGCTGGATCTAAAGAAAAGAGAAATATTTTAAATTTTTAATATTAATCACTGGATTTGTCCAAATTATAAACATTTTAATTTTTTATTTAAATTCACAGAATTGTATCTTAAGTTTATTGACCCTTATAATGCTTTTTTTCCCCAAAACATTTTTGCCTGAGTCAAGAATTTTTATACCCATTTTATTCACAAAATCACATATAAAGTTTAATGTCTTTTGTGTCTAAGGACACAAAACATTATTTCTTACAACAGTGATTCTGTGTTTTTAATTTTAGACAGATCATATACTTATGGTTTATTAGCTTCTCCCTTAGGGTGTTGCCAATTTGACCATAAACTGAAATTATCTAGGAGACTTTAGAAACTATCAGTGCTGAGGTTCTATTCCTGAATTTCTGATTTAGTTGATTTGGGGTCCCAGGAGGCTCTAGCCAATGCAGTAGATATAAGAAGATGCAGGTTCGGTCCCTGAGTTGGGAAGATCCCCTGGAGGAGGGGACTCCAGTATTCTTGTCTGGAGAATCCCCATGGACAGAGGAACCTTTAGAGGCTATGGTCCATAGAGTCACAAAGAGTTAGACATGACTGAAGCAACTAAGCACATACACACAGACAACATAAATCTGCCAGGTAATGCCAATCACTATAGTGTAAAATTTCATACTGCTGAATCACAAGAAGTTCTGACAAGAGGTCCATCCCCATGAAGATGACTTTTTAAGGTTTAGTTAAGGTAACCTTTTAAATATTTAGTTCTAGAAGACAAATGTTATTAGCTTGATTCAGAAGTAAAAGACATCTACTGTATTACTTCTCTACAGATTGTATGATACTAACAAATTATATATAATTTTTCATTAATAAGTAATCTTTTAAAGAATATTTTGTGTATATTTAGCAGTGAGCTTGGTGCTTAGGATAATTGCTAGGCTACACAAAACAGACATAGTCTCTGGGCTCACAGAACTGTGGTCTAGAAGTAAAGATATGTATATGTATATTTACAATAAAACTGGGAAGTGTGGTAATGCAAAGCAGATTATTTGAAGTGTTCTTTAAGCTGGTTTTTATGCCATCTTTCACCTTCTTGCTCAATGCTGCTTCACTTATTAAACTGCAGTTGATGGAATCCAGCTTTAACTTTGCCATTCAGGCAAAGATTTTGATCAACTCACTATCCTACTACTGATACTGTTCTATTTTGAGTGTACTTCAGGAATAGCATTCACAGAGATGCCTGAGAATCCTATAATAATGGTACAAAACTAACACTGGACAAGGACAAGCAAATTCCTAAAATTGGTTGCCAAAATGGTGGTGGTAGTTTAGTCATTAAGTGGTGTCTGACTCTTGTGACCCCATGGACTGTAGCCTTCTAGATTCCTCTGTGCATGGGAATTCTCCAGGCAAGAATACTGGAGTGGGTTGCATTTTCCTTCTCCAGGGGATCTTCCCAACCCAGGGATCTAACCCCATCTCCTGCATTGCAGGCAGATTCTTTAACAACTGAGCTACAATTTGGCCAATTTGCCCTGCTTCCAATTGGCCCAGGGGTGTTTGATTGATATACATAGTTGAGGCTTAAGAAAATTAAAGATGCAACAGAATTATATTTCTTAGGAGTTTATTTCTGAAGTTACACCTTTAAAGACAAGTGGAATTGCTAAATTCTTTAGTAATGTGACTGGTTTAAATTTATAGGGCGACCTTCTTTATCTTAAGCAGACTTATTTTTTGACACTAATAAACTTGATGCAGTTTGATGCTGAAACTTGAGTTCATTTTGACACGGTGAACATGCCCGTTGCGTGGTTTGTTTGTTGTTTTTTTCCCTAAACCTTATCAAAAAGAACTCTTCTTATTTCTGAGGGATAGATATTTTCAACTGAACAAATATTTAAAGCCTTTATATTTTCATGCTTAAAATCGTTCAGGAATTTTGAAAAGCAAATATGTTTCTTGGTATGTGATTTTATGTGGGGAGAAATGCAACTTTTATTTTAAAATATTCTATAGGAAAAGAAGTCTGTTAAAAATTTAATTTGTTGTGATTTTAATAGATATAGAAAGCCTAATAAACAGGTTATCATGTAATTAGGATATAATAACATACATCAACTTAATAAATGCTAAAATAAACTATAGATTTAACTTTTAAAAATTATTTCATATTTAGAAGATATAAAATTATGAACTAAAAGAGTAAATGTTCAAGAAAATTGGAATTCTACTTGTTTTTAATTTATAAGCATATACTCAGTGATTAATTTTCACTGGATCCATAGGTTTAAAATTGACTTTATTCTTGCCTCACAGTTCTGTCTTAAACTTGATCAATAATTGAGTCAAAGTACAAAGTACAATATTTGCTTACCTCTATTTCCCTGATTGAAATGGTGGAAAGCACTCTGAAACAGAGCAGTAAACATGTTTTGGCATCTTCCTCGATGTCTACCAATTCATGATCAACCATTATTCTCATTCTTGAAGGGTAGAGCAATATTGTTAACACAGTGTTGACAGGGTTATTTTCTCTTTCTAAGATTCCATATTGCAGGAGTATTTTTAAGATATTGGATTGTCTCGTCTGAGCTACGTAAAGTAGAGGTGTGATGCCACTTAATGGGCTTGGACAGTATACTGGAGTGAAAGTTCTGTGAACCAGACAAACAAACAAGACTTCACTGAATGTAGAATTAAGAAATGTGGTAAACTGTTTGTCTTAAAATCATAGTATTATCTTAAATAACTTTAATATAACTTTACCTTTATATACAATATGTCTTAAAAAGAGTTTTCCACTCTGAATCTAGGCCAACTTGAAGATTAAAAAATAAGAAAGCTCCTACTACATACTTAAACCCCTTTTACACGTGTAAAAACAAACAAAAAGATTTATATTGTATGGAAAATATTTAACTTTAGTGATAGCAATTCTGTTTCTCATTTGAGAAATCCATAGTGATTAGAAGTTGCATTATGAAATTGATATAGCTCTAGAAAATCTAAAATGGAATAGAAGGACACACTTTTGTATTTCACTTTTTAACAGAACAATGTGACCCTTTTGATATCTTTTTGTTTTTGTTGTTCTTAACCATGTATCAGGCTTGGGATTGAATTGAGTTTGAAAATTAGACTGAAAAAAGAAACAGTGTAACTACCTTAATTCTATTTTTTTCACTTTAATAAAATTAGAATTGGTATTTTCAGGTTGAAGAAATGTAAATTATGATGAGGACCATATCAGGTCTCTCAAGGACAGAATTTAATTTTCCTTCTTCAGTAGAGTTTTGAGAGTTCTCTGAAATCTTGCTTTTCCTGGAGTACTATATGGTGGGTGGACTTGAAAATTTATGCTCTATTATGACAGAAATGAAAAATTTATTTTTTTTTAATTGTATGTAGTTCTTGCAGTCATTTCAGTTCATGGACATTTATGTTTGCTATTAAATTGGTCAAGATATGTAAATAGGACATGGTAGAATCAACCATAGGGGATTGTTTTAATTAATTATCAAGCCTTGATTTGGCCAAGTGAACATGGATTTTAGGACCAAAGAAAGGGAAATTTTACTCATAGTCCTGTCTCTGGAATTCTCTTGATTGGTCTAATAAAATACTGATATAGTCCAAAACCACATACAAACTATAAATATTAGTTTTAGACAATTATACCTATCAAGGAGAGCATTATTCAAAAAGAAATTTAGGATTTCAAATAATTAAAATGAGAGGTGACATGATATAATGCCCAAAACAGTAGAGATTTATAAGTTCTAGTTTCTAGGTTTCAGTTCTCCTAATAAGATGTGTGACATTGGGTAAGTCAGCCTCTTTGAGTCTCCCTTTCCTCATGCATTTATTTATGTGTTCATTTGCTTAGGCATTCATTAGCTAATTTATTTAACGCTTGTCCAGAGTGTACTAAGTACTAGATTTGCAGAGATGAAAGATGCTTATTATGGTCTAGTAAGGAAAATAGCAACTAATTTTAAAAACTTCAATGCAAGATGATAATTGCTATGATAGAAACATGCTTAAGATACTGTAAAAGCATTGAGGAGAGGCACTCAACTCTACCTAGAATACTCATTGCCTGTAGGTTATCCTGGTGCTAAGACTTGATTAGTGGATGTTTGGCAATAAAGATTGGAAAGAATGTTTCATTTACAGATATAAACCAACATTGGAGTGTTGTTATGCAAGAATTTGCTATCTAAAATGTATGTTCTGTATTAGATAAATTCTCTTGTTGATGTGTATTTGGGGTCCTAGAGAATTCCCCTGTGGTTCTTGTCAGGAACTCCAAAAAGTACAGCATGAAAATTACTAGACCAAAAGTCTATCTTCAAAGCTTCACTGAACTCTGAAATGCCAAGTTTTATGATTTTAAAAAAAATGTGCAGTGCAGAATAGCGTTTTAGAAATTAAGAAGTAAGATTTTGTTAACACTCTGCCAGTGATACTATACATATCCATTTAATTCTATATAAAGTATATATAAACTCTCTCCTAGAGTCACCTCCAGATCAATATTGTCCTGAACATTTCCTCTTTTTCACAAATACTTCTAACATATGCAAAATTCAATTTCTAAACTACCTCTGTATTCTTTCTCCTGATTATTGGTATTCACTTTCCCAAATCACAACTGCCTTCAAGTTTTCTATGTTTCTTGGATTTGTGTGTGTTCTTCCCTTCCACTTTAAATTCTGGGGCAAGTCTTGCTGATTGTATAAGACTCTATCAAATAAACTTTTGCAAAGTGTTCTTTGATTGCCTGATTTTGTCTTACTCCTTATGGCTCTTTGTATGTAGCTCCATTAAGCCCTTATCATTTTAGACAATTGCTTAATGTCTCTAATCTTTCATTTTCTTTTCTTTAAAATAAATGGGTGGGCAAGATAAACTATAAAATTTTAAGTTCTATGGGACAATGCTTTTTGTCTGTTTAGTATGCTATTATATCCCTAAATGCCTAGAACAATGCTTGGCCCATAGTAGATACTCAAGTATATGTTAAGGGATTTTTTTTACTATTATCCTGAAAAATATTATTATTTTTTAATTAATTAAAATTAAAATATTTAATTTTAATATTATTAAAATATTATTAATTTCTTCTATAGCTTTGGACCTAATAAGATTTTTGGTGAAGTGTAATCACTTAGAATTTTCAAGAACAATCTCATTTATTCATCTTGCTAACTCTTAAGATATTTGACTTAAGAGTCATAAATATTAGGATTTAGGGGACTTAGGGGGCAAAAAATACCATAAGTGGAACTTTTTAAGATTTCGAGATATTAGCTGATTTTAAGATATTAAGATTAAGATTATCTGTAGAAGATACTTTGGACCAAAAATGTTGAAACATAACTAAAACTCAAATAGGTTTAAAATGAGATTTGAATGTCTAGTCTGTACCCAAATGGCATATGATTAATCCTCACGTTTAAAGACCATGTTATTGTAAACCAAAATTTGCTTAATCTGTACTGACAGTTAATTATAACAGTACTTATATGGATGGAGGGAGGCAAGCAAGTCAAGAATCAGTTTTTAAATGTGAGCTTAATGAACTGAACCCTCTGTATCTGAAAACCTGTCATATACACAGTTACGAAATGGGATACAATATTTCCATAGAGATATACAGAGAATGATTCTGTTTTGCAGCTATAATAGTTATTTCTAAAATGTTTCCTAGTATTTCTCTTTTGGTCTGACTGCCAATTCAATATATGTTTCTTCACAATAATTTTATCTCTGATATTTGACACAGTTGACTTTCTTGAGATATTTTCCCATGGCTCAGTGGGACCATTCTGTTTAAGATGCAGCTACCTCTTTGACTATTCATTCTCAACCCTCTTTCACTGATCCCTCTTTCTCTGCCCTTAACATCTGAGTAAAGTAAATGTGGCCTTTTGACTATTTTCTTCTGACTAACTATTCTCAGGCAATTTCATCTATGACAGTAACATGAATTCAGTTCAGTTCATTTCAGTCGCTCAGTCGTGCCCGACTCTTTGTCACCCCATGAATCGCAGCACGCCAGGCCTCCCTGTCCTTCACCAACTCCCAGAGTTCACTCAGACTCACGTCCATCAAGTCAGTGATGCCATCCAGCCATCTCATCCTCTGTCGTCCCCTTCTCCTCCTGCCCCCAATCCCTCCCAGCATCAAAGTCTTTTCCAATGAGTCAACTCTTTGCATGAGGTGGCCAAAGTACTGGAGCTTCAGCTTTAGCATCATTCCTTCCAAAGAAATCCCAGGGCTGATCTCCTTCAGAATGGATTGGTTGGATCTCCTTGCAGTCCAAGGGACTCTCAAGAGTCTTCTCCAACACCACAGTTCAAAAGCATCAATTCTTCAGCGCTCAGCCTTCTTCACAGTCCAACTCTCACATCCATACATGACTACTGGAAAAACCATAGCTTTGACTAGATGGACCTTAGTCGGCAAAGTAATGTCTCTGTTATTAATTTATTCAACAAAAACTTATTGATTGCATACTGTATGCCAGGCACTCTTTTGGGTACTTGGGATATATGAGTGAAAAAACAAAGATACCTCTTTTCTTGCTAATACAGCAGTGAGCGGAAACAAACAATACAGAATGATCACAGCAGACAAGATAATTTTATAGTATGTAGAGGTTCTGATAAATATTGTGGGGAAAAATAAAAAGTAAGGCAGGATAAGTATGGAAGTGCTAAGAAGGTACAGTAAGGGCATTTGTCAATTTTATTTTATTTTTAATTGAAGTGTGGTTAATATGTTTTCAGGTATATAACATAATGGTTTGATATTTAATATCAAATATTAAATACATTATGAACTGATCACTACAATTCATCATCTGTTACTGTGCAAAGTTATTATGATATTATTGACTATATCCTCGATGCTGCAAATTACATCCCCATTACTTATTTTATAACTTGAAGTTTGTACCTCTTAATCTCCTTTACCTATTTCTTCCAACTCCTAACCCTGCTGCCCTAAAACCAATAGTTTGTATCTATGAGTCTGTTTCCTTTTTTTGTTGCTGTTCATTTGTTTTGTTTTTTAGATTCTACATGTAAGTGAAATAATATAGTATTTGTTTTTCTCTATTTAAATTATTTACTTAGTGTAATGTCTGTCTAGTCAAGGCTATGACTTTTCCAGTGGTCATGTATGGATGTGAGAGTTGGACTGTGAAGAAAGCTGAGTGCTGAAGAATTGATGCTTTTGAACTGTGGTGTTGGAGAAGACTCTTGAGAGTCCCTTGGACTGTGAGGAGATCCAACCAGTCCATTCTGAAGCAGATCAGCCCTGGGTATTCTTTGCAAGGAATGATGCTGAAGCTGAAACTCCAATACTTTGGCCACCTCATGCAAAGAGTTGACTCATTGGAAAAGACTTTGATGCTGGGAGGGATTAGGGGCAGGAGGAGAAGGGGACGACAGAGGATGAGATGGCTGGATGGCATCACTGACTCGATGGACGTGAGTCTGAATGAACTTCGGGATTTGGTGATGGACAGGGAGGCCTGGCTTGCTGCAATTCATGGGGTTGCAAAGAGTTGGACACGACAGAGTGACTGACCTGAACTGAACTGAACTGAATGTCTTCTAAATCTGTTGATGTTATCACAAATAGGATGAGTAATAATCCATTGTATTTATGTGTATATACACAGATATGACTTCTTTATCTACTATGGTTACTTAGGTTACTTCCATAACTTGGGTCCTGTAAATAATGCTGCAATGAACATAGACATGCATATATCTTTTTGAATTCATGTTTTAATTTTCTTCACATAAATACCCAGAAGTGAACTTGCTGAGTCCTATGGTAACACTATTATTAATTTTTTGAGGAACCTACATACTGTTTTCCACAGTGACTGCACAGTCTACATTTTCAGCCACAGTGCACAAAGTTTCCCTTTTCTTTTGATTAACACTTATTTGTTGTCTTTTTGATAACAAACATTCTGACAAGTGGGAAGTGATCTCATTACGGTTTTAATTTGCATTTCTCTAATATGTGTGCTATGATCAGTGCGTTCTCTTGGCAAAACTCTATTATTTGCCCTGCTTCATTCCGCATTCCAAGGCCAAATTTGCCTGTTACTCCAGGTGTTTCTTAATTTCCTACTTTTGCATTCCAGTCCCCTATAATGAAAAGGATATCTTTTTTGGGTGTTAGTTCTAAAAGGTCTTGTAGGTCTTCATAAAGCCATTCAACTTCAGCTTCTTCAGTGTTACTGGTCGGGGCATAGATTTGGATTACCGTGATGTTGAATGGTTTGCCTTGGAAATGAACAGAAATCATTTTGTCGTTTTTGAATTGCACCCAAGAACTGCATTTCGGACTCTTTTGTTGACCATGATGGTTACTCCATGTCTTTTTTTAAAAATAAATTTATTTATTTTAATTGGAGGCTAATTATTTTACAATATTGTATTGATTTTGCCATACATCAACATGAATCCGCCACGGGTGTACACGTGTTCCCCATCCTGAACCCCTCTTCCCACCTCCCTCCCCTGTACCATCCCTCTGGGTCACCCCAGTGCACCAGCCGAAGCATCCTGTATCATGCATCGAACCTGGACTGGTGATTCATTTCATATTTGAAATTATACATGTTTCAATGCCATTCTCCTAAATCATCCCACCCTCTCCCTCTCCCACAGAGTCCAAAAGACTGTTCTATACATCTGTGTCTCTTTTGCTGTCTCACATACAGGGTTATCATTACCATCTTTCTAAATTCCATATATATATGCATTAGTATACTGTATTGGTGTTTTTCTTTCTGGCTTACTTCACTCTGTATAATAGGCTCCAGTTTCATCCACCTCATTAGAACTGATTCAAATGTATTCTTTTTAATGGCTGAGTAATAATCCATTGTGTATATGTACCACAGCTTTCATATCCTTTCATCTGCTGACGGACATCTAGGTTGATTCCATGTCCTGGCTATTATAAACAGTGCTGTGATGAACATTGGGGTACACGTGTCTCTTTCAATTCTGGTTTTCTTGGTGTGTATGCCCAGTAGTGGGATTACTGGGTCATAAGGCAGTTCTATTTCCATTTTTTTAAGGAATCGCCACACTGTTCTCCATAGTGGCTATACTAGTTTGCATTCCCACCAACAGTGTAAGAGGGTTCCTTTTTCAATAAATGAGATAAAAAACACTCTGGAGGGAACAAATATTAGAATAACGGAGGCAGAAGATAAGATCCGTGAAGTAGAAGATAGAATGGTAGAAATAAATGAATGAGAGAGGAAAAAAGGAAAATGAATTATAAGAAATGAGGACAAACTCAGAGACCTCCAGGACAGTGTTAAACACCCCAACATTCGAATCATAGGAGTCCCAGAAGAAGAAGACAAAAAGAAAGACCATGAGAAAATACTTGAGGAGATAATAGTTGAAAACTTCCCTAAAATGGGAAAGGAAATAATCACCCAAGTCCAAGAAACCCAGAGAGTCCCAAACAGGATAAACCCAAGGTGAAACACCCCAAGACACATATTAATCAAATTAACAAAGATCAAACACAAAGAACAAATATTAAAAGCAGCAAGGGAAAAACAACAAATAACACACAAGGGGATTCCCATAAGGATAACAGCTGACCTTTCAATAGAAACTCTTCAGGCCAGGAGGGAATGGCAGGACATACTTAAAGTGATGAAAGAAAATTACAGCCCAGATTACTGTACTCAGCAAGGATCTCATTCAAATATGAAGGAGAAATCAAAAACTTTACAGACAAGCAAAAGCTGAGAGAATTCAGCACCACCAAACCAGCTCTCCAACAAATGCTAAAGGATCTTCTCTAGACAGGAAACATAAAAAGGGTGTATAAACTTGAACCCAAAACAATAAAGTAAATGGCAATGGGATCATACTTATCAGTAATTACCTTAAACATAAATGGGTTGAATGCCCCAACCAAAAGGCAAAGACTGGCTGAATGGATACAAAAACAAGACCCCTATATATGTTGTATACAAGAGACTCACCTCAAAACAAGGGACACGTACAGACTGAAAGTGAAGGGCTGGAAAAAGATATTCCACGCAAACAGAGACCGAAAGAAAGGAGGAGTAGCAATACTCATATCAGATAAAATAGACTTTAAAACAAAGGCTGTGAAAAGAGACAAAGAAGGACACTACATAATGATCAAAGGATCAATCCAAGAAGAAGATATAACAATTATAAATATCTATGCACCCAACATAGGAGCACCACAATATGTAGGCTAATGCTAACAAATATGAAAGGGGAAATTAACAATAACACAATAATAGTGTGAGACTTTAATACCTCACTCAAACCTATGGATAGATCAACTAAACAGAAAATTAACAAGGAAACACAAACTTTAAATGATACAATGGACTAGTTAGACCTAATTGATATCTATAGAACATTTCACCCCAAAACAATGAATTTCACCTTTTTCTCAAGTGCACACGGAACCTTCTCCAGGATAGATCACATCCTAGGCCGTAAATCTAGCCTTGATAAATTCAAAAAACTGAAATCATTCCAAGCATGTTTTCTGACCACAATGCAGTAAGATTAGATCTCAATTACAGGAGAAAAACTATTCAAAATTCCAACATATGTAGGCTGAACAACACGCTGCTGAATAACCAACAAATCACAGAAGAAATAAAAAAAGAAATCAAAATATGCATAGAAACAAATGAAAATGAAAACACAACAACCCAAAACCTGTGGGAAACTGTACTCCATTTCTTGTAAGGGATTCCTGCCCGCAGTAGTAGATATAATGGTCATCTGAGTTAAATTCACCCACTTCAATCCATCTTAGTTCTCTGATTCCTAGAATGTGGACATTCACTCTTGCCATCTCCTGTTTGACCACTTCCAATTTGCCTTGTTTCATAGACCTAAGATTCCAGGTTCCTATGCAATATTGCTCTTTACAGCATTGGACCTTGCTTCTATCACCAGTCACATCCACAGCTGGTTGTTGTTTTCACTTTGGCTCCATCCCTTCATTCTTTCTGCAGTTATTTCTCCACTGATCTCTAGTAGCATATTGGGCACCTACCAACCTGGGCAGTTTATCTTTCAGCGTCCTATCTTCTTTTCATTGGCAATGCCAAAGAATGCTCAAACTACAGCACAATTCCACTCATATCACATGCTAGTAAAGTAATGCTCAAATTTCTCCAAGCCAGGCTTCAGCAATACGTGAACCATGAACTTCCAGATGTTCAAGCTGGTTTTAGAAAAGGCAGAGGAACCAGAGATCAAATTGCCAACATCCGCTGGATCATGGAAAAAGCAAGAGAGTTCCAGAAAAACATCCATTTCTGCTTCTTTGACTATACCAAAGCCTTTGACTGTGTGGATCACAATAAACTGTGGACAATTCTGAACGAGATGGGAATACCAGACCACCTGACCTGCCTCTTGAGAAACCTGTATGCAGGTCAAGAAGCAACAGTTAGAACTGGACATGGAACAACAGACTGGTTCCAAATAAGAAAAGGAGTACGTCAAGCCTGAATATTGTCACCCTGCTTATTTAACTTCTATGCAGAGTATATCATGAGACACGCTGGGCTGGAAGAAGCACAAGCTGGAATCAAGATTACCAGGAGAAATATCAATAACCTCAGATATGTAGATGACCCACTCTTACGGCAGAAAGTGAAGAAGAACTAAAGAGCCTCTTGATGAAAGTGAAAGAGGAGAGTGAAAAAGTTGACTTAAAATTCAACATTCAGAAAATTAAGATCATGGCATCCAGTCCCATCACTTCATGGGAAATAGATGGGGAAACAGTGGAAACAGCAGCTGACTTTATTTTGGGGGGCTACAAAATCACTGCAGATGGTGACTGCAGCCATCAAATTAAAAGACACTTACTCCTTGGAAGGAAAGTTATGACCAACCTAGATAGCATATTCAAAAGCAGAGACATTACTTTGCCAACAAAGGTCCGTCTAGTCAAGGCTATGGTTTTTCCAGTAGTCATGTATGGATGTGAGAGTTGGACTGTGAAGAAAGCTAAGTGC
The DNA here is from genome assembly GCF_014754425.2 of Oryx dammah. Taxonomy (NCBI): domain Eukaryota; kingdom Metazoa; phylum Chordata; class Mammalia; order Artiodactyla; family Bovidae; genus Oryx; species Oryx dammah. Next base: position 66,937,940 of record NW_024070212.1, on the reverse strand, counting down.
TGAAGAATTGATTCTTTTAAATTGTGGTTTTAGAGAAGACTCTTGAGAGTCCCTTGGACTGCAAGGAGATCTAACCAGTCCATCCTAAAGCTGATCTGTCCTGAGTGTTAATTGGAAGGACTGATGTTGAACCTGAAACTCCAATACCTTGGCCACCTGATGCGAAGAGCTGACTCATTTGAAAAGACCCTGATGCTGGGAAAGATTGGGGGTGGGAGGAAAAGGGGAAGACAGAGGATGAGATGGTTGGATGGCATCACCGACTCAATGGACTTGGGTCTTGGTGGACTCCGGGAGTTGATGATGGATAGAGAGGCCTGGTGTACTGTGGTTCATCAGGTCACAAAGAGCCAGATATGACTCAGTGACTGAAGTGAACTGATTGAATATGTGTGCGCACATGTACACACTCTGATACTAGTGATGTTGAGTCTCTTTTCGTGTCTATAAGCCATGTGTATGTCTTCCTTGGAAAACACCTATTGGGTCTCCAGCCCTTTTTCAAAATTTTATTCTTATAATATTGAGTTTTTTACATGTTTTTGATATTAACCTTTGATTGGATATATTGTACATATCTCCCCTTACTCAGTAGGTAGCCTTTCCATTTTGTTGATGCTTTCCTTTGCTATCAAAAAGCTTTTTTATTATGATGTAGTTCCATCTGTTTATTTTTGCTTTTGTTGCCTTTGACTGAGGATATGTATTTAAGAAAATATTGCTAAGACTAATGTATCTCTGTTCATTTCCAAGGCAAACCATTCAATATCACAGTAATCCAATTCTATGCCCCAACCAGTAATGCTGAAGAAGCTGAAGTTGAACGGTTCTATGAAGACCTACAATACCTTTTAGAACTAACACCCAAAAAGATATCCTTTTCTTTATAGGGGAATGGAATGCAAAAGTAGGAAGTCAAGAAACACTTGGAGTAACAGGCAAATTTGACCCTGGAATGCGGAATGAAGCAGGGCAAAAACTAACAGAGTTTTGCCAAGAAAATGGACTGGTCATAGCAAACACCCTCTTGCAACAACACAAGAGAAGACTCTACACAGGGACATCACCAGATGGTCAACACCGAAATCAGACTGATTATATTCTTTGCAGCCAAAGATGGAGAAGCACTATACAGTCAACAAAAACAAGACCAGGAGCTGACTGTGGCTCAGATCATGAGCTCCTTATTACCAAATTCAGACTGAAATTGAAGAAAGTAGGGAAAACCACTAGACCATTCAGGTATGAACTAAGTCAAATCCCTTATGATTATACAGTGGAAGTGGGAAATAGATTTAAGGGACTAGATCTGATAGACAGAGTGCCTAATGAACTATGGAATGAGGTTCATGACATTGTACAGGAGACAGGGATCAAGACCATCCCCATGGAAAAGAAATGCAAAAAAGCGAAATGGCTGTCTGAGGAGGCCTTACAAATAGCTGTGAAAAGAAGAGAATCAAATAGCAAAGAAGAAAAGGAAAGATATAAACATCTGAATACAGAGTTCCAAAGAATAGCAAGAAGAGATAAGAAAGACTTTCTCAGTGATCAATGCAAAGAAATAGAGGAAAACAACAGAATGGGAAAGACTAGAAATCTCTTCAAGAAAATTAGAGATACCAAGGGAACATTTCATGTAAAGATGGGCTCAATAAAGGACAGAAATGGTATGGACCTAAGAGAAGCAGAAGATATTAAGAAGAGGTGGCAACAATACACAGAAGAACCTTACAAAAAAGATCTTCATGACCCAGATAATCACGATGGTGTGATCACTCATCTAGAGCCAGCCATCCTGGAATATGAAGTCAAGTGGGCCTTAGAAAGCATCACTACAAACAAAGCTGGTGGAGGTGATGGAATTCCAGTAGAGCTCTTTCAAATTCTGAAAGATGATGCTGTGAAAGTGCTGCACTCAATATGCCAGCAAATTTGAAAAACTCAGCAGTGGCCACAGGACTGGAAAAGGTCAGTTTTCATTCCAATCCCAAGGAAAGGCAATGCCAAAGAATGCTCAAACTACTGCACAGTTGCACTCATCTCACATGCTAGTAAAGTAATGCTCAAAATTCTCCAAGCCAGGCTTCAGCAATATGTGAACCATGAACTTCCAGATGTTCAAGCTGGTTTTAGAAAAGGCAGAGGAACCAGAGATCAAATTGCCAACATCCGCTGGATCATGGAAAAAGCAAGAGAGTTCCAGAAAAACATCTATTTCTGCTTTATTGATTATGCCAAAGCCTTTGACTGTGGATCACAATAAACTGTGGAAAATTCTGAACGAGATGGGAATACCAGACCACCTGACCTGCCTCTTGAGAAATCTGTATGCATGTCAGGAAGCAACAGTTAGAACTGGACATGGAACAACAGACTTGTTCTAAATAGGAAAAGGAGTACGTCAAGCCTGTATATTGTCACCCTGCTTATTTAACTTATATGCAGAGTACATCATGAGAAACGCTGGGCTGGAAGAAACACAAGCTGGAATCAAGATTGCTGGGAGAAATATCAATCACCTCAGATATGCAGAAGACACCACCCTTATGGCAAAAACTGAAGAGGAACTAAAAAGCCTCTTGATGAAAGTGAAAGTGGAAAGTGAAAAAGTTGGCTTAAAGCTCAACATTCAGAAAACGAAGATCATGGCATCTGGTCCCATCACTTCATGGGAAATAGATGGAGAAACAGTGGAAACAGCGTCAGACTTTATTTTTGGGGGCTCCAAAATCACTCCAGTTGGTGACTGCAGCCCTGAAATTAAAAGACGCTTACTCCTTAGAAGAAAAGTTATGACCAACCTAGATAGCATATTCAAAAGCAGAGACATTACTTTGCCGCCTAAGGTCCGTCTGGTCAAGGCTATGGTTTTTCCAGTGGTCATGTATGGATGTGAGAGTTGGACTGTGAAGAAGGCTGAGCGCCGAAGAATTGATGCTTTTGAACTGTGGTGTTGGAGAAGACTCTTGAGAGTCCCTTGGACTGCAAGGAGATCCAATCAGTCCATTCTGAAGGAGATCAGCCCTGGGATTTCTTTGGAAGGAATGACGCTAAAGCTGAAACTCCAGTACTTTGGCCACCTCATGTGAAGAGTTGACTCATTGGAAAAGTCTCTGATGCTGGGAGGGATTGGGGGCAGGAGGAGAAGGGGACAACAGAGGATGAGATGACTGGATGGTATCACTGACTCGATGGATGTGGGTCTGAGTGAACTCCGGGAGTTGTTGATGGACAGGGAGGCCTGGCATGCTGTGATTCCTGGGGTCGCAAAGAGTTGGACACAACTGAGTGACTGAACTAAGCTGAACTGATGTTTTCTTCTAGAATTTTTATACTTTCTGGTCTCATATTTCAGTTATAAATAAATTTTGAGTTTATTTTTGTATATAGTGTAACAATGTGGTCAGTTTGTGTGGCTATCCTATTTTCCCAACACCATTTATTGAAGAGACTGTCTTTTCCCCGTTGTATATTCTTGCTTCCTTTGTTATAGATTCAGTTCAGTTCAGTTCAGTTCAGTCCCACAGTCATGTCCGACTCTTTGCGACCCCATGAATCGCAGCACGCCAGGCCTCTCTGTCCATCACCAACTCCGGGAGTCCACTCAGACTCACATCCATCGAGTCGGTGATGCCATCCAGCCATCTCATCCTCTGTCGTCCCCTTCTCCTCCTGCCCCCAATCCCTCCCAGCATCAAAGTCTTTTCCAATGAGTCAACTCTTTGCATGAGGTGGCCAAAGTACTGGAGTTTCAGCTTTAGCATCATTCCTTCTAAGAAATCTCAGGGCTGATCTCGTTCAGAATGGACTGGTTGGATCTCCCTGCAGTCCGAGGGTCTCTCAAGAGTCTTCTCCCACACCACAGTTCAAAAGCATCAATTCTTTGGCACTCAGCCTTCTTCACAGTCCAACTCTCACATCCATACATGACCACAGGATTGATTGACCATAAAAGCATGGGTTTATTTTTAGACATTCAATTCTGTTCCACTGATGTATGTTATCTGTTTTTTTTTGTAATGCCATTATTATACAGTTTTGATTACTATAGTTTGTAGTATAGTTTGAAATCAGGGCGTACGATACCTCTAGCTTTTTTCTTCTTTATCAAGGTTGCTTTGGCTGTTGATAGTCTTTCATTGTTCCATACAAATGAACAAAGGAATGTAAGCAGGCTTTAGAAACTGGCAAAAGCAGCTAATGCCTCTAGCTAGAGCCTCCAGAAGGAATCTGTCTTGTGACATCTTGATATGAGCCATTGTAACCTTGTTTTGGACTTTTGATCATCAGAAATATAAAATAATATATTTATCTTTTTTTAAGCCGCTAAGCTTGTAGCAGTTTGTTATAGCAGCAAAAGGAAACTAATATAATCATCAATCAGTCTCAAAATTTATAAATCTGAAGTTTAACTCTTCTTCCTCTTTCATCCTCTACTTCTGATCACCTACTGTAATTCTGGTTATTCTGTTTAGTAATGTCTCTTCTTTTCCCATTGCTATTGTTTTAAGTCCTCATTATAATTTACCTGGACAGTTATGATAACAAAAGGTGGCTAGGGGCTGTGTGTGGGGGGTGATGGTAGTAGAGCAGAATTAGTTCTTCCTCCCAAATTATTATAAATACCCAAATAATCTTAGTTAACATACTGAGCATGCTATGCAAATTCAGCTTCAAGCAACTCCTCTAACCACCTGCCTCTTTTAAATCAGATGTGTCCCTCAACATTTTCTACATAGAAATTCTGAATATGCAGATGAGCAGTCTGCTACTAACTGGTCTGTCAGCTCCAGCTGCAGCCTTTCTTCCCACAGTCCAGTCTTCAGATGAGAGCTGGTTAATCTTTTCATACTACAATTCTGATCTTCACTGACTGGGCATCACCCATGGTGTAAATTTTAGATTTCTTAGTATGGCCTACAAAATCTTTCATAGTTTCACTTTTAGGCCTTATTGCTCACTATTACTTGATTTCCATCTCATTCTCTAGCAGTTTCTGAGTTGCCTGTAGTCAATGGATAAAATGTGTTTGTGTCTCTCTTGGCTTTAGTCAGCCTCTTTCTGCCTAGATTACATTTCTTCAAGGGAAAGACAGGGAAGACTTCTTTTTATCTTTGAAAAATCAGTTTAAGGCATCACTTCTAAAGAGCCTTCTAGATATCTGCTCCTCCCCAATAGTGTTAACAATGTCCTATATTCTTTCTACCTGTACATACTTCTGTTTCTGAATTTATAGTGTAATTATTCTTTTCATGGCCTGCTTACTAGTCTGTGAGCTCTCCAAAATTAGGAAATATTTCTACTTTGTTTTTGTGTCCCCAACAAATAACACAATGCCTAGCACTTAGAAAATGCTAAACACTTGCTATTATTTTAACTGAATGATATTTTCTCTCTTTAACCACTTACAGTCTGTCATACAGTAGCATTTATTTTTGCTATAATAAATAAGCAAAAATGAACAAACTTTAAGTTCTTTTCCCTCGCTAATTCTGTCTTTTTTTTCCCCAGGGTCCTATTTATACACTTTATGATTGTATTAGGGAAATTATCAAACTGGAGTGTATGCAAGGGGAGGTGACCAAAGAGTGATGCTGTTATGGAAATAAAAAACAGATAGTAGGAAACTTAAGATATTCTTTATGGGGTCATAATAACTTTGTTCAAATATTTGAGAGGTTTTCATATAGGAGACAGAGTGAGTAGACTTTGTTCTTTATATTTCTGGGGGGAGAGTTGGAGAAATGGAGACAGAATTCAGTGCACTATGAGAAAGAAGAATCTAAACAGTATAAAAATTCACTTTTCATCGAATACAATCTCGATTAACCACTTGCTATGTATCTGGATAGTTCTAGGCACTGAGGATTCACTGTTGAAGTAGTCAAACTTCCTCCTTTCGTGGAGGAATTTTTTTTTTTTGACACACCACATGGCATGTGGGATCTTAGTCCCTCAACCAGGGATCACACTTGCACCCCCTGCATTTGAAGCACAGAGTCTTAACCACTGGACCACCTGGGAAGTTTCTCCTGGAGCTTACTTTTAGCAAGAGTATATAGTGGACAACCAATGCATGGTTGGAATATAGTGTTCAAGGAAGAGTGACATAAGAATAGATTTCGGAGGTTGAATTTGGGGATAGATTGTATGGGAATTTTAAAAAATGGATATTGACTTTGAATTTTTTCTACTGGTAGTGGGAAAACTTTGGATGATTTTAAGCATGAGAGGTATGGCCTATTTGACATTTTTAAAAGGTCACTCAGGCTGCTGCCTCAAGAATGGATTGTAAGAAGGAAGAATGGAAGCTGGAAGATTTCTAGGAGTCTTTTGGAGTTATCTAGGTAAGAAGTAACGGTGGCTTCACCTAGGTTAGGAATGGAGGAGATGAAAAGTATAACTAATTGGGATATGTTTTAGAGATAAAGTCAACAAGATTTGCTGATGTGTTGTGAAACAAAGAGAAGAAACAAGAATAAGTCCTAGATTTCTGACCTGAGCAACAGAGGCTGTTAATCTAGTGGAGAATTCAAGAGAAGGAGCAAGTTAGCAGGCAGAGGGTAACTTAGATCGATACTCTGTTTTGTTTCTGTTAAATTTTAGATGTTGAGCCAACAGCCTAATATAAGAGGAGTCTGGGGCTCAGAGGAGAGGTCAGGGCTGGAGATAAAGATTTAGGAGTCATTGACATATGATGATATTTAAAGTCGTGGGACTGGGTAAAATCTTTGAGAGGGAAGTGGATGGCTAGGACAGAGAAGGGTCCCTGGTAAAGGAATGGTTTATCTCAGGAAATAGTTAACTCACTACTACTAGTGTTGTTCAAAAGCAGAGACCAGGTGAGCAGCAACCAGGGATACATTATGGGAGTTGTTGTCCAGGAAGAGGGGCTGGGGGAGGTTTGTTAATGAATTCTTAGGTTCCATTTGAATTTAAAGTTCTGTGACTCTGAAAGATCCAAAAAGCTGTGGTACACAGAATTGGTCTGCAAGGTGTTTTACCTTGAGGATGCATCTAAGTCAAAATATATGAATCTTAAAACAGTTTATCAAAACAATTGTTAATGGCACACTCTTATGTCCCACTGTGTGTTTCTTTTTCATTTTCTGTTCTTTCTTTTCAGTTTTCCCTTGCCCTCCACTCCCCCATTAACCTTTGTAAAAACTTAATCCTCTCTTCCTCTGCTTCATTTCATTTTTCTTTCCTATAGGCCTGTCAGGGATACACAAAGGCACTACTTAGTCCAGTTAGTGATACTCATTGTTAGAAGTTGCTGATCTCTGCTATAGTTACATATATAATGGCCCTTAAAACAATGAAAAAGTGCTATTTGGGAGTTTTATTTATTGATATTGCAGAATTCAGCTCTCAGTTTTTGTACTTGGGTTATGATTGGTTATTATTAAGGAAAGTAATCTAGTGGTTCTCTAACACCACATAGGACCACATAATACACCATCAAGAAAACAACACTGCTTCAGGAAGAATTGAAATTGGTTTAGTCTTAAACTGATCTTATCTGTCTTATTTTTCATTACATACATAGTTCTATCATTGTGGTAAGTACAGTGCCTCGTATATAGTAAGGTGATAAATATTTTGTTGAATGAGTGAACATAGGCACATCTATTCTGTTCATTAGATATTCAAACCAAAAAGTAAATTGGAGTTAGTGCAAACTAAGTAACTTTAAAATCTGTATTACAGACTACAAAGAGGTCATGTTAGATATTTTATTCTGATAAGATCCTCAGTAATATTCATTAGCTAGATTGCCATGTTTGGATTATATGTAAATGTGATTCCATAGCAGATTGAATCAGGTATTTGACTTTCATTGTAGTCAACTCTGGGGAATTTGATGTCAAATTTGCCAATAATATTAACATAAAAAGAGAATTATAATGTTTAATAAGTATTACTAAGTGAATATGTGTTTAGACTCTGAATTATACTTTGGAAGTCAGTTTATATACATGATATTATAGGTAAACATTTTCAATATTCTCAAAAAGAAAAGAGCATAGCATTACAAAAGCAATGTCTTTGACTAGTTACACAAATCTAGGTTGTCTAATGTTTCATTATCTTGAGCACTAACATGTAAGCTCTATAGAGCAAACCACTTGTAATTTATTGACACATAATCATGTACATATTGGCAAAATTATATTGAATAAATAATGAAGGAATGAACAAATGAATGGACAATCAAGTCAGGATTCCTTATATAGTCACTATGCATATACATTTTAGAAAAAAAGGAGTAGTATAATCCCTTAAAGAGAAATTTTCTCCTTTTTTGTTGAAAACATAGGAGATTATTACCTCCATATCAGTGCCAGGTTAAAACTTCTGTCTTGAACATAGTCTTTTGTCTTCTTGAGAAGCAGCTCCACAAAATCAGGATTACCTTTTCTGGCGAAAACCCAGTACAGAATTGTATTCACACATATTTCAGTAAATTCAAGGTTAAATTTTAGTTCGAAACGGCATCTTGATTTTTCCACAAATGCAATGTAATCTGAGAGTAGTAGGTCAAATCCTTCCAAGTCGATGTACCTCAGAATTTTCGCCAGTGTTCTGTAAACCCTGGGCTCATAGCAGTGATATCCCCACTGATGCAAAGACTGCAAGGATGGTCTTTTAAAAACTTTGTCAATGAGACTACAGAATATATTGCTTCGTGGGCAAGAAGTCTTACAACATAATTTAGAAGATTTACTCATTGCTATTTAAGGCAATGATATAGAAATAAAATCACAGGAAGTCATACTGTAACCCTTCAGTTACATATTTTGATAGTATGGTAGGCTTTACTTCACAAACAGGAAGTGCCCTTTAAACTGTAGCCAGAAAAAAATAATCATGTGAAATATTACCATCAAGTACTGGATGACATCACAGTAGATGGAGATCTGTCATCAATACAGGTCAGAAATTTGGGATAGTAAATGTAACTGATGAGACAGACAAACAGAGAAAGACATATTGGACAGAAATGGCATGTGGGAGAGATAAGATATGATATTTTTAACTTTTAAGAATTCATTTCAAGCTAATAGTATGTTTATCATGTGCTAAAACCCACAGTCTACACATGAGACAAAATATTATTAATTATCAGATTGATTATTCTGTTTAGGCCATAATATAACAGACAGTGATAGAAAGAAAAAGTTCAGTACTATTGTTCTCATGTTCTGCATGAGGACTGCATATTCTCACTTAATCTTCATGGAATATTTTCCCTATTTTATAATTGAGAAAACTAAGGCTAAAATTGTGTGGTAGTTTGAGCATTCTTTGGCATTGCCTTTCTTTGGGATTGGAATGAAAACTGACCTTTTCCAGTCCTGTGGCCACTGCTGAGTTTTCCAAATTTGCTGGCATATTGAGTGCAGCACTTTCACAGCATCATCTTTCAGGATTTGAAATAGCTCCACTGGAATTCCATCACCTCCACCAGCTTTGTTTGTAGTGATGCTTTCTAAGGCCCACTTGACTTCACATTCCAGGATGGCTGGCTCTAGGCGAGTGATCACACCATTGTGATTATCTTGGTTGTGAAGATCTTTTTTGTACAGTTCTTCTGTGTATTCTTGCCACCTCTTCTTAATATCTTCTGCTTCTGTTAGGTCCAGACCATTTCTGTCCTTTATTGAGCCCATCTTTGCATGAAATGTTCCCTTGGTATCTCTAATTTTCTTGAAGTCTCTAGTCTTTCCCATTCTGTTGTTTTCCTCTACTTCTTTGCATTGATCGCTGAGGAAGGCTTTCTTATCTCTTCTTGCTATTCTTTGGAACTCTGCATTCAGATGCTTATATCTTTCCTTTTCTCCTTTGCTTTTCACTTCTCTTCTTTTCACAGCTATTTGTAAGGCCTCCTCAGACAGCCATTTTGCTTTTTTGTATTTCTTTTCCATGGGGATTGTCTTGATCCCTGTCTCCTGTACCATGTCACGAACCTCATTCCATAGTTCATCAGGCACTCTATCAGATCTAGTCCCTTAAATCTATTTCTCACTTCCACTGTATAATCATAAGGGATTTGACTTAGGTCATACCTGAATGGTCTAGTGGTTTTCCCTACTTTCTTCAATTTCAGTCTGAATTTGGTAATAAGGAGCTCATGATCTGAGCCACAGTCAGCTCCTGGTCTTGTTTTTGCTGACTGTATAGAGCTTCTCCATCTTTGGCTGCAAGGAATATAATCAATCTGATTTCAGTGTTGACCATTTGGTGATGTCCCTGTATAGAGTCTTCTCTTGTGTTGTTGGAAGAGGGTGTTTGCTATGACCAGTGCATTCTCTTGACAAAACTATTAGCCTTTGCCCTGCTTCATTGCCTACTCCAAGGCCAAATTTGCCTGTTACTCCAAGTGTTTCTTGACTTCCTACTTTTGCATTCCATTCCACTATAATGAAAAGGACATCTCTTTTGAGTGTTAGTTCTAAAAGGTCTTGTAGGTATTCATAGAACTGTTCAACTTCAGCTTGTTCAAGCTGGTTTTCGAAAAGGCAGAGGAACCAGAGATCAAATTGCCAACATCCACTGGATCATCCAATAAGCAAGAGAGTTCCAGAAAAACATCTATTTCTGCTTCTTTGACTATGCCAAAGCCTTTGACTGTGTGGACCACAATAAACTGTGGAAAATTCTGAAAGAGATGGGAATACCAGACCACCTGACCTGCCTCTTGAGAAACCTGTATGCAGGTCAGGAAGCAACAGTTAGAACTGGACATGGAACAACAGACTGGTTCCAAATAGGCAAAGGAGTACGTCAAGGCTGTATATTGTCACCCTGCTTATTTAAGTTATATGCAAAGTACATCATGAGAAACGCTGGACTGGAAGAAGCACAAGCTGGAATCAAGATTGCCGGGAGAAATATCAATCACCTCAGATATGCAGATGACACCACCTTTATGGGAGAAAGTGAAGAGGAACTAAAAAGCCTCTTAATGAAGGTGAAAGAGGAGAGTGAAAAAGTTGGCTTAAAGCTCAACATTCAGAAAACGAAGATCATGGCATCTGGTCCCATCACTTCATGGCAAATAGATGGGGAAGGTGTCAGGCTTTATTTTTGGGGGACTCCAAAATCACTGCAGATGGTGATTGCAGCCATGAAATTATAAGACACTTACTCCTTGGAAGGAAAGTTATGACCAACCTAGATAGCATATTCAAAAGCAGAGACATTACTTTGCCAAAAAAGGTCCATCTTGTCAAGGCTATGGTTTTTCCAGTAGTCATGTATGGATTTGAGAGTTGGACTGTGAAGAAGGCTGAGCGCCAAAGAATTGATGCTTTTGAACTGTGGTGTTGGAGAAGACTTTGAGAGTCCCTTGGACTGCAAGGAGATCCAACCAGTCCATTCTAAAGGAGATCAGTCCTGCGTGTTCTTTGGAAGGAATGATGCTGAAGCTGAAACTCCAGTACTTTGGCCACCTCATGTGAAGAGTTGACGCATTGGAAAAGACTCTGATGCTGGGAGGGATTGGGGGCAGGAGGAGAAGGGGACGACAGAGGATGAGATGGCTGGATGGCATCACTGACTCGATGGACGTGAGTCTGAGTGAACTCCGGGAGTTGGTGATGGACAGGGAGGCCTGATGTGCTGCAATTTATGGGGTCGCAAAGAGTTGGACACGACTGAGCTACTGAACTGAACTGAAGGCTAAAATAGGTTAAGAGATCTGCCTATAGGTACTGTATTCTCAGAGAGAAAATATGTCATACAATATTAAACAAAATTTTGAAACTTTGTTTAGAATTATGTTTTATAGAGATCATTCCTCTATGTATTATGTAGAATATATACAGTGGGCGGCATTAAAAGTACCTCAGGCCTATTTTGCCATCCTCGTCTCAGTAAAGCAGAAATATGTCAAGATTGTTTCGTCATTATTTAGTAGTTAATGCTTCAGCCACGTTTCTTTTAAAAAGACATATTTTTCTGTTAAATTCTGGACGTATTTTTACCAATTTTAAGGGTACCTAAGTGTTTTTGTTTTGCATATTTTTCTTTACATAACGTTAATGATGTCTCTTTAGTGAAGGAAATTATAACTTTAGGCTTACTATTATAATATACTTCCACTAATATTGTATTTTGTAAAATCCAAACTCTCTTTAGCATAAAAACCTGATAACTATTATCATCTTTCTAAAAAACCAAGAGTTTCGTTGTTTCCCTCTACTTTCTTTTTCTTCTTCTTCCTATTTCAAAAAATACATTTTTAACTGAACTATTTTGATTTCTTAGTATACTACAGATAAAGATTGTAGTAACTAAAAATTAAAACATTATAGAGCCAGTGAAAGTCCCTCAAGATAAACATATTAGCAGTTTTATATGGAGCTTTTTAAATATTTTTATGCTTATGTATATAAATAGATGTATTATTATATACTTTGTTCTTTTTATATGGGAAATATTATGTATAACTGGTTCTATGAGCTGATTTTTATTTATATAACAATACATCTCAGGTACCTTTGTAGGACCATATATAATAGTTAACTTTTATGTTCTTCTTACTATGTATTAGGTACTATTTTAAATACTGTCTATATTAACTCCTTTAATCCTTCCAGTAACTGCATTTCACATAAAAGGAAGCTGAGATATAGCGCTTAAGTGACTTACCCATGATGTTATGTCTAGTACGTAGTAAATCTGGAATTTGAACCCAGGCAGGATGGGAACGGGCTTCCCTGGTGACTCAGATGGTAAAGAATCTGCCTGCAATGCAGGAGACATGGATTAGATCCCTGGGTCAGGAAGATCCCCTGAAGAATGGAATGGCCTCCTATTCCAGTATTCTTACCTGGAAAATCCCTAGGACAGAGGAGCCTGGCGGGTTACAGTTCATGGGTTGGCAAAGAGTCGGACATGACTGAGCCACTAATAATTTTTCACTTTCAGGATGGGAATAGAGGCTTCACTTCTTTCTCCTGCTTCTCCAAAAAAGAGAACTTCCTTTCCATTTTCATGGCTGATTCATGAACAGAAGTCAAGAAACAAGAGCTCTGCAGTTATATCTCAGAAAACATCAATAAATAGTTGGTAGATTAATCCTGCTTTGTAAAAAGTGTTATTATTAAAGGAGTAGTGGGTCAGGAAGATTCCCTGGAGAAGGGAATGGCTACCCACTCCAGTATTCTTGCCTGCAGAATTCCATGAACAGAGGAGTCTGGCGAGCTACACTCTATGAGGTCACAAAAGAGTTGGGCACAACTTAGTGACTAAGGAAGGAATAATGTATATCTCTGCTTGTATAAATTTTGAGTGATTTTTTCCTTTATAATTTTGTTTATGGTTTGAAAGTCTGATTATGTTTTTTATAATAAAAAAGTAGTAAAATCATTTTCATTTTGAATATAATAAACAGACATTAAGTCAAAATTGATGTTGCATTAGTTTAAAACGATGTTTAATTATAGCCACTATTAATGGTAAACATCAAAAACAGGTTCAGTGCACAATCTGCTGATTAATAGTAATATTAATAAATAGTATTTATTGAGTTCTTATGTCCTTAGACTCTACAAGTGCTTTACATGCATTTTCCATTTAATCTTCTTAGTTCTCTATTATTTAATCTCTATTTTATGGTAGAAAAACCTTTGATTTAGATTGGTTAAGCTACTTGCCAGAGTCATGTAGTTACTGAGTAGCAATGATATGAACCAAAAATGAGTCCACAGTCCATATCCTTTGTCTCTGTGCTCAGCTGCCTTCAGACTTTAGTATAACATCTGTGCCAGAGTATAGCTTATATGTTCTCATTTTTGTGGAAAATCCCTCAATAGAATTATTAGAAGTCAATGACACTGAAAATATGTTCAACAGCTTTTATAAATGTCCCAATTTAAAAGAAAATGTTCCATATGTTATGCACTAATGATTGAAAAATTGTGAGTTTCAAATAAATATCTTACTGTTTTTCATAGTACCCTAGACTTAGATTGTAAGTTGACCTCTCTGTGTTGTGAGTAGGCCAAAAGCTCATAGGTCTCAGTTGAGTTCAGTTCAGTTGCTCAGTCGTGTCCGACTCTTTGCAACCCCATGAATCACAGCATGCCAGGCCTCCCTGTCCATCACCAACTCCCGGAGTTCGCACAGATTCACATCCATCGAGTCAGTGATACCATCCAGCCATCTCATCCTCTGTCATCCCCTTCTCCTCCTGCCCGCAATCCCTCCCAGCATCAGAGTCTTTTCCAATGAGTCATCTCTTCGCATGAGGTGGCCAAAGTACTGGAGTTTCAGCTTTAGCATCATTCCTTCCAAAGAAATCCCAGGGCTGATCTCCTTCAGAATGGATTGGTTGGATCTCCTTGCAGTCCAAGGGACTCTCAAGAGTCTTCTCCAACACCACAGTTCAAAAGCATCAATTCTTCGGCGCTCTCCTTCTTCACAGTCCAACTCTCACATCCATACATGACCACAGGAAAAACCATAGCCTTGACTAGACGGACCTTAGTCGGCAAAGTAATGTCTCTGCTTTTGAATATGCTATCTAGGTTGGTCATAACTTTTCTTCCAAGGAGTAAGTGTCTTTTAATTTCAGGGCTGAAATCACCATCTGCAGTGATTTTGGAGCCCCCAAAAATAAAGTCTGACACTGTTTCCACTGTTTCCCCATCTATTTCCCATGAAGTGATGGGACTGGATGCCATGATCTTCATTTTCTGAATGTTGAGCTTTAGGCCAACTTTTTCACTCTCCACTTTCACTTTCATCAAGAGGCTTTTTAGTTCCTCTTCACTTTCTGCCATAAGGGTGGTGTCATGTACTCTGCATAAAAGTTAAATAAGCAGGGTGACAATATACAGTCTGTACTCCTTTTCCTATTTGGAACCAGTCTGTTGTTCCATGTCCAGTTCTAACTGGTGCTTCCTGACCTGCATATAGGTTTCTCAAGAGGCAGGTCAGGTGGTCTGGTATTCCCATCTAGTTCAGAATTTTCCACAGTTTATTGTGATCCACACAGTCAAAGGCTTTGGCATAGTCAAAGAAGCAGAAATAGATGTTTTTCTGGAACTCTCTTGCTTTTTCCATGATCCAGTGGATGTTGGCAATTTGATCTCTGGTTCCTCTGCCTTTTCTAAAACCAGCTTGAACATCAGGAAGTTCATGGTTCACGTATTGCTGAAGCTCGGCTTGGAGAATTTTGAGCATTACTTTACTAGCATGTGAAATGAGTGCAATTGTGCAGTAGTTGGAGCATTCTTCAGCATTGCCTTTCTTTGGGATTGGAATGAAAACTGACCTTTTCCAGTCCTGTGGCCACTGCTGAGTTTTTCAAATTTGCTGGCATATTGAATGCAGCACTTTCACAGCATCATCTTTCAGGAATTGAAAGAGCTCCACTGGAATTCCATCACCTCCACTAGCTTTGTTTGTAGTGATGCTTTCTAAGGCCCACTTGACTTCACATTCCAGGATATCTGGCTCTAGATGAGTGATCACACCATCGTGATTATCTTGGTCATGAAGAACTTTTTTGTACAGTTCTGTGTGTTCTTGCCACCTCTTCTTAATATCTTCTGCTTCTGTTAGATCCATGCCATTTCTGTCCTTTATTGAGCCCATGTTTGCATGAAATGTTCCCTTCTTATCTCTCATTTTCTTGAAGAGATCTCTAGTCTTTCCCATTCTGTTCTTTTCCTCTATTTCTTTGCATCAATCGCTGAAGAAGGCTTTCTTATCTCTTGCTATTCTTTGGAATTCTGCATTCAGATGCTTATATCTTTCCTTTTCTCCTTTGTTTTTCTCTTCTCTTCTTTTCACACGCTACCTAAAACTCCTACTGTGTTTTTCCTTTCGATTTGTACATTTCAGGGCTAGATGTTATCTAGAAGGCTTGGACTTGAATCTGTTATCACTCATTAATCCTTTAAATAAACTCATTTTTATTAGAGGCCAAGCCTTTAATCTGGCTGGGCTGAAGGCAGCTATATTTTGTTACTTGGGAAGCTTATCTAGAAAATTTTAGAGCTATAGATTAAGAATTGGCAAAATACAGAAAATGTAACACAACAGTACTGGATAGCCAAGAGGTGACTAAGGAGAGGTGCCAAGGACGGACTTGGCCTGCTAATCAGTTTCACAAGAAATAAGTTCTAGAGGTAAGTCATAGGTGCCCCCTGCAGTTGAAGGGCATGAATCAGGTCTTCTGCTTTGTAGGCAGATTCTTCACTGTCTGAGCCCCAAACCAGGGATCAAGCCAGTGTCCTACCACCAGATTCTTCTCTGTCATTCTTCTGTTCAGCTATGCAAGGCTCTTTCAGATGAACATATCTAATCTAATTAACACATGTGATAGTATATTAAAATCAAAAGTATACTAAACTCCAGACTTTACATTTTTGGGTGGAAATCACATGGGCTTATATTCCTAAGAATATAAGTAAGGGTCTTAACTTCCTCTTCTGCAATGGAATGTCACCTCTGCCACTTGTGTGTCTTTTTAAGTTTGTTTGTTTTCCTAGAACTTATTTATATTACTATGCCAAAGCCTTTGACTGTGTAGATCACAATAAACTGTGGAAAATTCTCAAACAGATGGGAATACTAGACTACCTGACCTGCCTCTTAAGAAACCTGTACGTAGGTCAGGCAGCAACAGTTAAAACTGGACATAGAACAACAGACTGGTTCCAAATAGGAAAAGGAGTACATCAAGGCTGTATATTATCACCCTGCTTATTTAACTTATACCAGAGTACATCATGAGAAACGCTGGGCTGGCGCACAAGCTGAAATCAAGATTGCCAGGAGAAATATCAGACACCTCAGATATGCAGATGACACCACCCTTATGGCAGAAAGTGAAGAACAAAAGAGCCTCTCGATGAAAGTGAAAGAGGAGAGTGAAAAGGTTGGCTTAAAGTTCAACATTCAGAAAACTAAGATCATGGCATCCAGTCCCATCACCTCATGGCAAATAGATGGGGAAACAGTGTCAGACTTTATTTTTTTGGGCTCCAAAATCACTGCAGATGGTGATTGCAGCCATGAAATTAAAAGACGCTTACTCCTTGGAAGGAAAGTTATGGCCAACCTAGACAGCATATTAAAAAGCAGAGACATTACTTTGTCAACAAAGGTCCGTCTAGTCAAGGCCATGAGTCAGTGGTCATGTATGGATGTGACAGTTGGACTGTAAGAAAGCTGAGCACCAGGAATTGATGCTTTTGAACTGTCCAAGTGTTCAAAAGCATCAATTTAAAGGAAAATGTTCCATATGTTATGCACTAATGATTGAAAAACTGTGAGTTTCAAATAAATATCTTACTGTTTTTCATATGCTATGCATCACTTGAGAGTCACTTGGACTGTAAGGAGATCCAACCAGTTAATCCTAAAGGAGATCAATCCTGGCTGTTCATTGGAAGAACTGATGATGAAGCTGAAACGCCAATATTTTTTGCTACCTGATGCAAAGAGCTGACTCATTGGAAAAGACGCTGATGCTGGGAAAGATTGAGGGCAAGAGAAGGGGATGACAGAGGATGAGATAGTTGGATGGCATCACCGACACAATGGACATAGGTTTGGGTGGACTCCAGGAATTGGTGATGGACAGGGAATACTGGAGTGCTGCAGTTTATGGGGTTGCAAAGAGTTGGACATGACTGAGCACAGAAGAACTGTACAAAAAAGATCTTCATGACCAAGATAATCACAATGGTATGATCACTCATCTAGAGCCAGTCATCCTAGAATGTGAAATCAAGTGGGCCTTAGAAAGCATCACTACTAACAAAGCTAGTGGAGATGATGGAATTTCAGTTGAGCTCTTTCAAATCCTGAAAGATGATGCTGTGAAAGTGCTGCACTCAATATGCAGCAAATGTGGAAAACTCAGCAGTAGCCACAGGACTGGAAAAGATCAGTTTTCATTCCAATCCCAAAGAAAGGCAATGCCAAAGAATGCTCCAACTATCACACAATTGCACTCATCTCACATGCTAGTAAAGTAATGCTCAAAATTATCCAAGCCAGGCTTCAGCAATATGTGAACTGTGAATTTCCAGATGTTCAAGCTGGTTTTAGAAAAGGCAGAGGAACCAGAGATCAAATTGCCAACATCCGCTGGATCATGGAAAAAGCAAGAGAGTTCCAGAAAAACATCTATTTCTGCTTTATTGACTGTGCCAAAGCCTTTGACTGTGTGGATCACAATAAACTGTAGGAAATTCTTCAAGAGATGGGAATACCAGACCACCTGACCTGCTTCTTGAGAAACCTATATGCAGGTCAGGAAGCACCAGTTAGAACTGGACATGGAACAACAGACTGGTTCCAAATAGGAAAAGGAGTACATCAAGGATGTATATTGTCACCCTGCTTATTTAACTTATATGCAGAGTACATCATGAGAAACGCTGGACTGGAAGAAGCACAAGCTGGAATCAAGATTGCCGGGAGAAATATCGATCACCCAGATATGCAGATGACACCACCCTTATGGCAGAAAGTGAAGAGGAACTAAAAAGCCTCGATGAAAGTGAAAGAGGAGAGTGAAAAAGTTGGCTTAAAACTCAACATTCAGAAAACAAAGATCATGTCATCCGGTCCCATCACTTCATGGGAAATAGATGGGGAAACAGTGGAAACAGTGTCAGACTTTATTTTTTTGGTCTCCAAAATCACCGCAGATGGTGATTTCAGCCATGAAATTAAAAGACGCTTACTCCTTGGAAGAAAAGTTATGACCAACCTGGATAGCATACTGAAAAGCAGAGACATTACTTTGCCGACTAAGGTCCATCTAGTCAAGGCTATGGTTTTTCCAGTAGTCATGTATGGATGTGAGAGTTGGACTGTGAAGAAGGCTGAGCACCAAAGAATTGATGCTTTTGAACTGTGGTGTTGGAGAAGACTCTTGAGAGTCCCTTGGACTGCAAGGAGATCCAACTAATCCATTCTGAAGGAGATCAGCCCTGGGATTTCTTTGGAAGGAATGATGCTAAAGCTGAAACTCCAGTACTTTGGTCACCTCATGCGAAGAGTTGACTCATTGGAAAAGACTCTGATGCTGGGAGGGATTGGGGGCAGGAGGAAGAGGGGACGACAGAGGATGAGATGGCTGTATGGCATCACGGACTCGATGGACGTGAGTCTGAGTGAACTCTAGGAGATGGTGATGGACAGGGAGGCCTAGCGTGCTTCAATTCATGGGGTTGCAAAGAGTCAGAAATGACCAGCGACTGAACTGAACTGAACTGAACTGAGCGAATGAACTGAACTGAACTGAACTGATTTATCTTACCATTGAAAGTTTGTTCTTACGTATTTATCTTATAACTGAAAGTTTGTACCTTTTGACTGCCTTCATCCAGTTCTTTCTTCTCCTGCCTGCTGCCTCTAGCAACTACAAATCTGGTCGTTTTTTCTAATTTGTTTTTGAAGTATAATTGACCCACAACAGTATGCTAGCTCATGTTACATAAAATAGTGATTCAGTATTTCAATATGTTTCAAAATGATCAGCACAATAAATCTAGTTTTGATCTGTTACCATTAACACATACAACATAATTATTGATTGTATTCCTCATACTGTATATTTCATATCCATTATTCATTTATTTTGCAACTAGAAGTTTGTACCTGTTAATCTCCCTTTCCTATTTCTTTCCTTCTCTCCTGCTGGCAACAACCTGTTTGTTCTGTATCTGTAACTCTTTCTGTTTTGTTATGTTTGTTCATTTTTTTTTTTTTTATAATCCACATGTAAGTGAAATCATACCGTATGTCTTTTTCTTCCTGACTTATTTCACTTAGACTAATACCCTCTAAGTTCATCCACACTGTGGCAAATGGAAACATTTCATTCTTTTTATGACTGAATAATATTCCATCATGTGTATAATGTATAGTACGTGCATGTATGAGTACTCAGTCATGTCCAACTCTTTGCGATCCCAACGACTGTAGCCCACCTGGGTCCTCTGTCCATGGAATTCTCCAGGCAAGAGTACTGGAGTGGGTAGCCTTTCCCTTCTCCAGGGGCTCTTCCTGACCCAGGAATCGAAACAGGCAGATTCTTTACTGTCTGAGTCACCAAGGAAGCCCATTATATATATATATATAAAGATATTAACTCTTTTATTAGTTATTTATGGCTGTGCTATGTCTTCATTTTAGTTTGTTATATACATATATTTTTATTTTGATATATTCAGATAGTACCTTTTGTTTTATTTAGTTTTTGGCTGTGCTCTGTCTTCATTGCTGCATGCTGCGCTGAGTGGGGGCTGCTTTCTAGTTGCAGTGTGGGCTTCTCATCGTGGTGGCTTTTCTTGTGGAGCACAGACTCTAGGGCAAGTGGGCTTCCATAGCTGTGGTACTCAGGCTCAGTAGTTGTGGTGCATGGGCTTCACTGCCCTGTGGCATGTGGGGTCTTCCTAAACCAGGGATTGAACCTATGTCCCCACATTAGCAGGTAGATTCTTAACCAGTGGACCACCAAGGAAGTCCAGAACTGGCAGTTGATAAGGGATTGCATTGAAGCAGTAGATTGCTTCTGTTGGTATAGACATTTTCACAATATTAGGTCTTCCAATCCATGAACATAAGATGTCTTTCCATTTATTTGTGTCATTTTAAATTTCTTTTAGCAGTGTTTTATAGTTTTCAGGGTACAAGTCTTTCACCTTCTTGATTAAATTAATTCCTAAGTATTTTATTCTTTTTAATGATATATTTAAATGAGATTGTTTTCTTAATTTCCTTTTCAGATTTTTTACTGTTAATATATGAAAATACTGTTGATTTTTGTATATTGATTTTTTATCCATCAGCTTTACTGACTTTATTTTTTATAACTTTTTTTAATGGAATCTTTTAGGGTTTTCTAATATATAAGATTATGTTATCTGACAGCAGAGATAATTTTACTTCTTCTTTTATAATGTGATGCCTTTTCTTTTCCTTTCCTAATTGCTCTGCTGCTGCTAAGTCACTTCAGTCGTGTCCAACTCTGTGCGACCCCATAGATGACAGCCCACCAGGCTCCCCCGTCCCTGGGATTCTCCAGGCAAGAACACTGGAGTGGGTTGCCATTTCCTTCTCCAATGCATGAGAGTGAAAAGTGAAAAGTGAAAGTGAAGTCACTCAGTCGTGTCTGACTCCTAGCGACCCCATGGACTCCAGCCCACCAGGCTCCTCCGTCCACGGGACTTTCCAGGCAAGAGTACTGGAGTGGGGTGCCATTGCCTTCTCCACCTAATTGCTCTCGCTAGGACTATATAGCACTATGTTGAATAGTAGTTGTAAACAAGCATTTTTGCCTTGTTCCTGATTTTAGAGGAAAAGCTTTCCGTTTTGTACCATTGACTATGATCATTTCCAGTTTGTTGAATGTTTTTATCATGAAAGGTGTTAAATTTTGTCAAATATGACCATGTGACTTTTTGTACTTTGTTCTATTTATGTGGTAAATCATATATATATATATATTTTATTGTTGAAACATCCTTCTATCTCAGGGATAAGTCCCACTTGGTCATGGTGTATAATCCTTTCAGTGTACTGTGGACTCAGTTTGATAGTGTTTTGTTGAGGATTTTTACATCTACATTCATCAGAGATATTGGCCTGTAGTCTTATTTCTTGTCTTTGTTTGGCTTTGGTGTCAGGGTAATGTAGACCTCATAGAATGAGATTGGAAGTGTGCCTTCTGAGACAGACCAGACAGAAACCATCTTTTGGGCAGCCCCTGAAAAGTCAGAATGCTGGACACAGCCTCCAACTTTTCCCCTCCCCTAGAAAAGCTGGGGGTTGGGATTTTCCTCCTGATCTTGCTGTGCCTGGGGCAGAGGGGCTCTGGAGAGTGGGTGCCATGAATTTTCTTATTGGATTTTATACAACTGTTTTCAAGCTTTCCTGTGGTGCAGGAGCCTCTTAACTGTTTTTTTTTGTTTGTTTGTTTGTTTTCTCATAAAAGGAATTGATCCATGTACTGTTAATTCTTTGTCAGTGTGGGAAGGAAAGTCTTAAAGCTTCCTAGTCTACCATCTTGCTCAAGTCACCCCCTATTTCTGTGATCTATATCAAGCATTTATTAATAAATTAGCATTTTAGAGAATTCAAACATGAGATTATTGGGATATAGCATTTAACCAGTTGTCAGTTGAGAGCTGATGTTTAAAAGAGAAAAATCTCAGGGACAAATTAATGATCCATTCTCTAGGTTATAATAATGTTATTTCTAAGTCTTAGATTATTAGGAATTAAAGTTTCCAGATCTTTTGTTAAGCCACTGTTATGTGGCCCCATTTGTTAATGGACACTAAGTAGCATAATGAGCATAATGCTTAAAAACATTATGGTTTTTTTAAATTGAGATATAATTCATTGTCATAATACTCTTTTAAAATATAATAAACAATGTTTTTGGCTACAGTTTTGTAAAAATCCCCAAACTTTTCAGTGGATATTTCTTATATTGTCCTTTTCCCTTCAATTCTCTAAAAAGAAAAGGATATGATACTTATTAATAATTTAATAAAGGTCTGTCTGTAACAAGCTTAGACAATATCCAAGTACAGTTTTTTGCAATAAAGCTGAATAACTTGGAAATACTGGCAGTTGCTAAGAATTACTTTGGGGATCAGAACATTTTTTTATAGCCTCTGGGTTCCTGTGTTAGTGACAATTGATTTTAAGTGTTAAAATGTCTTTAAGACTGTTATCCGTCTATTTGAATTATTATTTTGCCTCTCTGTTCTATCTTAATATATGAATCTTCAGTATGAGCATGAATCATATAGAAGAATTTAAACTTCAGTAAGTCAAAGAAATGTGTAGTTTAAATTTTCATTCTTTAAGGTATCATCATTTTTTTGATATTAAGTTCATAAATATCTTTCTTTTTCTTCCTTCTTTTATTCCTCTGTCTCTCTTTTCTTTCTTTCTTGTTGACTTTTGATGGTCTGATCAATGCAAAATACAAATATGAAGTGAAAAAAGGTCTTTGAGTATCAAAGAAGGAAAAGAGAGCCAGTTGCAAAGCTGAAGTACTTTAAAATAGTGGAAGACCCCTAACTTATTATACACAGTGCTAAGGCTATTGACTTAAGCTTGGTTATTTGCTTTTTTCTCAGGTAACTCTCATGACTGATGTGTTTCTCCAAATTGAAAATTAAATTAAGGGATAGAAGGTGAACCCAGGCAAGTGCCACTGGAAGGTTCTGCTTATATAGGTAGAGATGAAGTAAGTATGTTTCCAATTATCGGAGAGAGGGATTGTTCATTTTGGGGAAAAACACAATTATATTGAAACTTGAGGCTATTTTATACTGTATAATAACTGACATTTATCAATATAATTATATAGGCTCTTTTTGGCAAGTAGATACATTTATAATTATTTTGTACATTTATAACTTGATTATATTAGTTTCTATCAAAGGAAAGGTGTAAAGGAAAGGAAAATCATCTGTGATTCTACTACTCAGAGATACTCATGGGCATTTACATATCTTCTTTTTTAAAAAAATTATTCGTTATTTTTGGTTGCACTGAGTCTTGTGGACTGAGTCTCACTGCTTGTGGACTTTCTCTAGTTGCCATGAGTAGGGGCTACTCTTCATTGTAATGTGGTGATATTCTCATTGCAATGGCTTCTCTTGCTGCAAAGCACAGGCTCTAAGAGCACTGGCTTCAGCAGTTGCAGCACGCAGGCTCTAGGGCTCAGTTGTTAGGGTGCATGGGCTTAGCTGCTCTGCAGGATGTGGAATCTTCCCACATCAGGGATCAAACCCACATCCCCTGCCTTGGCAGGTGAACCCTTATCCACTCTACTACTAGGGAAGTCCCCAGATATATATCTTCTTAAATATTAGTATTTTACTATACATGAACCATGAATTTCCTGATGTTCAAGCTGGTTTTAGAAAAGGCAGAGGAACCAGAGATCAAATTGCCAACATCCGCTGGATCATGGAAAAAGCAAGAGAGTTCCAGAAAAACATCTATTTCTGCTTCCTTGACTATGCCAAAGCCTTTGACTGTGTGGATCACAATAAACTGTGGGAAATTCTGAAAGAGATGGAAATACCAGACCACCTGACCTGCCTCTTGATAAATCTATATGCAGGTCAGGAAGCACCAGTTAGAACTGGACATGGAACAAGAGACTGGTTCCAAATAGGAAAAGGAGTACATCAAGGCTGTATATTGTCACCCTGCTTATTTAACTTATATGCAGAGTACATCATGAGAAATGCTGGACTGGAAGAAACACAAGCTGGAATCAAGATTGCCAGGAGAAATATCAATCACCTCAGATATGCAGATGACACCACCCTTATGGCAAAAACTGAAGAGGAACTAAAAAGCCTCTTGATGAAAGTGAAAGTGGAGAGTGAAAAAGTTGGCCTAAAGCTCAACATTCAGAAAACAAAGATCATGGCATCCGGTCCCAACTCTTCATGGGAAATAGATGGGGAAACAGTGGAAAACAGTGTCAGACTTTATTTTTTTTGGCTCTAAAATCACTGCAGATGGTGATTTCAGCCATTAAATTAAAAGACGCTTACTCCTTAGAAGAAAAGTTATGACCAACCTAGATAGAATATTCAAAAGCAGAGACATTACTTTGCCAACTAAGGTCTGTCTAGTCAAGGCTATGGTTTTTCCAGTGGTCACGTATGGATGTGAGAGTTGGACTGTGAAGAAAGCTGAGCACCAAAGAATTGATGTTTTTGAACTGTGGTGTTGGAGAAGACTCTTGAGGGTCCCTTGGACTGCCAGGAGATCCAACCAGTCCATTCTGAAGGAGATCAGCCCTGGGATTTCTTTGGAAGGAATGATGCTAAAGCTGAAACTCCAGTACTTTGGCCACCTCATGCAAAGAGTTGACTCATTGGAAAAGACTCTGATGCTGGGAGGGGTTGGGGGCAGGAGGAGAAGGGGACGACAGAGGATGAGATGGCTGGATGGCATTACTGACTCGATGGATGTGAATCTGAGTGAACTCCGGGAGTTGGTGATGGACAGAGAGGCCTGGCGTGCTGCGATTCATGGGGTCGCAAAGAGTCAAACACGACTGAGTGACTGAACTGAACTGATATGTGTATAGTACAAGTTCCTGATAATAAGTTTTTTTTTTTTTTAATGTAACTGCCTGACATTAAACTTTTTATTGTTGTGGCATCCATTTCAAAGACATCCATCTCGAATCAACTTACTCTCAGCTGTATGACACAGCTGCCATCAAAACAATGTCACCACTTTTCCCTTTCTGCACCCTAATTCCTGCTCTTATGTTATAAATCTTATGAAGAGTCAACTTATAAACCACTCGAGAACCCATCCTCAACCCCAATAAAGGCAGAATCCCAGATGGACACTTTCTCCCTCTCTTTCTACCCACAGCTTCCTTGTGTGGGTCCTCAGGTGTGTGCCATGTACTCTCCAAGAACTGTGAGTAATAAAGCTTGTCTTTTCAAAGTTTCCTGATTGCTGTTGCTGAGGTGTATCTTACAGTTATAATAAGAACCACAAGACAGGTCTAGGCACAGCATTGGCTCTGGTGGGGGAAAAGTGTTGCGGGGGGCGGGGGGAGGCTGCTGGAAGTACTACCATGCCCCAAGCAATCCTGGCTAATAGCATCACCGTCAGTAAGATGAGACTAACATGAAACCATGTGCATATTTTTGAAACCGGATGTCTTACAAACTCTCTTATTAATCTTTTCTTTTTACATTTCTTCTGTTCTATTTTTCAACTGGATAAGAGTATCACTTGAAAATAAAAATAATTTTGATCCTTTGTGTACAATAGCTATATATCATATTTTTGTCTCTTATTTATTGTACTAGGTGGACATTTTTAGTCAGTGTTTAACAACTGTTACCAGTGGGCTTTCTTGCTTTGCTATTGAGTTTAAAGGAAATGTCTGTAGTGCACCAAAGAGGACTTTTTTATCCACAGTAATCTGGTTTTCTTTTGTTCCTTTTTCTGCCTCAGGGCACTATCATAAACAGTTTCCTCAAACCGCCTCTTCTTTTCACCTAAATAACACTTATCTTTAGAGGTCTCAGTTAGAACATTTCTTCAGAGAGGTTTCCTTGATGCCTGTATGGCTCTTTAAAATCTCTTTAATATCTGTTCTTTCCTTTTCCCATTCTTAATTTTGTGTATTTGTGGTTCTTTTTTATTCATGAATTACAATTTTTGGAAAATTGTATATTTGATTGTATTTTCTCCCAAGACTCCTTTTATTCATTTATTTACTTATGCATTCATTTAACACAAATGTTCAAGCTCTCATTATATGAAGATCACTATATACGGCACTAGAGATTCAGTGTTGAGATGGTTAGATATGGTCCATGCCTTTGTGATGCTTATAATCTAGCAATGAACAAATAGTATGTAATAAGAAATTAGGGAGTGTGGATGCATATGAAAGTGAAAGTATCAGTCACTCAGTCATGCGCGACTCTTTGTGGCTCCATGGACTATAGCTGGCCAGGCTCCTCTGTCCACGGAATTCTCCAGGCAAGAATACTGGGTGGAGCAAGTTGCCATTTCCTTCTCCACAGGATCTTCCCACACCCAGGGATCTAACCCAGGTCTGCTGCAATGCAGGCAGATTCTTTACTGTCTGAGCCATGGATGCATATACAAGAAGGATTTAACCCATATAAGCGTTAAAGAAACCCCTCTGAAGAAATAAACTGAGATCTCTAAAGATTTAGTAAGCGTTATTTAGATGAAAAGAAGAGACAGGTATTATTGCAGTCTGAGGAAATAATGTATGAAAATGCCCAGAGGCAGAAAAAGGAAACTAAAAAACCACCAGTATGGATGATGCATAGACAAAGTCCTAATGTTTTCCTTCACTAATCTTTTAATTTCTGTATTTATTAATATCGTTCCTTTTTTTCATTTTTAAAGAGCTTCCTGTTAATTTTTATCTTTGTAATCTCTTTAGTTCATTTTACTAAAAATATTCAAAGTTATACTTTTTTTTATAAGGTATCACTTGAGTTAGTTCAGTCGCTCAGTCGTGTCCGACTCTTTGTGATCCCATGAACGGCAGCACTTCAGGCCTCCCTCTCCATCACCAACTTCCAGAATTCCCCCAAACCCATGTCAATTGAGTTGGTGATGCTATCCAACCATCTCATCCTCTGTCGTCCCCTTCTCCTCCTGCCCTCAATCTTTCCCAGCATCAGGGTCTTTTCAAATGAGTCAGCTCTTTGCATCAGGTGGCCAAAATTTTGGAGTTTCAGCTTCAACATCAGTCCTTCCAATGAACACCCAGGACTGATTCCCTTTAGGATGGACTGGTTGGATCTCCTTACAGTCCAAGGGACTCTCAAGCATCTTCTCCAACACCACAGTTCAAAAGCATCAATTCTTCTGCATTCAGCTTTCTTTATAGTCCAACTCTCACATCCATGCATGACTACTGGAAAAACCATAGCCTTGCTTAGATGGACCTTTGTTGACAAAGTAATGTCTCTGCCTTTTTATATGCTGTCTAGTTTGGCCATAACTTTCCTTCCAAGGAGTAAGCGTCTTTTAATTTCATGGCTGCAATCACCATCTGCAGTGATTTTGGAGCCCCCCAAAATAAAGTCAGCCACTGTTTCCACTGTTTCTCCATGTATTTGCCATGAAGTGATGGGACGAGATGCCATGATCTTAGTTTTCTGAATGTTGAGCTTGAAGCCAAATTTTTCACTCTCCTCTTTCACTTTTATCGAGATGCTCTTTAGTTCCTCTTCACTTTCTGCCATAAGGGTGGTGTCATTGGCATATCTGAGGTTATTGATATTTCTCCCGCCAATATTGATTCCAGCTTGTGCTTCATCCTTAGGCTATACTAATTTTTAATTTGATACATTTTGTTATTTCTGAAATGGTTTCTATTTGTAGTCTTGACTTCCTTTTTGGATTAGGAAATATTTAGTAAGTAATATAAGGTAATATATGTATTTTAGTGACTTCCCAAGTGGCTCAGCAGTAAAGAATCTGCCTGTCAATGCAGGAGACATTCAGGTTTAATTGCTGGATTGGGAAGATCCCCTGGAGAAGGAAATAGCAGCCCACTCCAGTATTCTTGCCTAGAAAATCCCAGGGACAGAGAAGTATGGTGGGCTATAGTCAATGGGGTTGCAAAAGAGTCTGACACAACTGAGTGACTAAACAGCAACAATGGCAGCTGAGAAACAGATAACTCTGGCTGCAGGTGGTGGTAGAATATTCAGTGGTGATGTCCCTGACAACGCCTGTTGTTCCTGACATTTGTGATAATGTTTGTGCTAAAACATTCAAGACACTCAAGACTACCAGGACTGAACACACACACACACACACACACACAGACACACACACACACACACAGACACACACACACACACACACACACATGTCTCCCTTAGGTAATCATTAACTGGGAATCTTCATTACTGCCAGTGAAAATTATTTTTATCATACTGATTCATATATATGCTCATATTATACCAAATTGTATCAATTATTGGATGACTTTGCAAGTTTTTAGATTTTTTTCAGAGAAAAATTATTGTTAAATAAGGCAAATATAATGGACTGTTATATAAACCATTTTTCCTTTGTTAAATAATACTAAAATTCTTTTCCTTTTTCTGTTACAGATGAAGAGATGTCTTCAGTAACTTTTCTATTATAATTCAGTGTGAAGCTGTCTTTAAGCTATGTTTAAATACAACTCAATGTGATGTGCCTGCCTGAGGCAATTGACATTTCAAATTGTGATTCTTTTCACCCCAAAAGGAAGAAGTTCTGCTCTTTCCTGTAGTTGGAGCTATTTAAATGAAATTAACTTGAGAGGTCAGAATCCAACTGTGACTTCTTAGATTCTTTCATTTGCATTAAAAATCTTTTGAAGGGAATGAAGCAATTGACTAAAAAATACTGAAGAAAGACTAGAGTAAAACATTAATTTGAATTCTCTCAGTTTTGAATATCTGATCATCTAGGCAGAAAGAATAAAAGACACCTGGAAAAATAGTTTACAATGGAAATCAATGAGATTTTGTTGTTGTTGTTCAGTTGCTGTAATGTCCGACTCTTTGCGATCCCAGGGACTACAGCATCCCAGGCTCATTTGTCCTTCACCATCTCCCAGAATTTGCTCAAATTCATGTCCACTGAGTCGGTGATACTATCCAACCATCTCATTCTCTGTCAGCCTCTTCTCCTGCCCTTAATCTTTTCCAGCATCAGGATCTTTTCCAAAGAGTTGACCCTTCACATGAGATGGCCAAATTATTGGAGCTTCAGCTTCAGCATTAGTCCTTCTAGTAAACATTCAGAGTTCATTTCCTTTAGGACTGACTCGTTTGAGACTTTTACAGGAAAGATTAAACTAGTCATTAGAACAAACTTTCTAATCAGTATAAGTACCTGAGAAGTAAGTACCAGTTACATGATGCTCAAATAATTTTGTGACTTACAACCCTGCCTTGTTTTCCATGCCAGGAAATAAAAGAAGTGAGTATTGGTTATTTGGTCTCAAACAGTTGTTCTGATGGTCAGCATCACTGGTCTAGTAGAAACTTGAAACCAGATATTGCATATTACTCCCACTTCAACCAAGTGTTGAATTTCATTAGCTAAACTTAGTTCCAAACAGAAATGTTATATTTTGTTAAAATAATCTTTGTATCCACACAACCTTCTCCCCTCTGTATCCGTATGTTTGTGTTCAAATTTTCATCTTAGCGGGTTATCAGTCATTGGATTACCTTTAGTCCAATATGATCTCATTTAACTTGATTACATCGATAAAGACTCTATTTCCAAATAAGGTCATTTTCACAGGTACCAGAGTTTAGGACTTGGACACACATGTACATATTTTTAGGGATACAGCTCAGCCTGCAATAGCACCCACACTTACCTTTCATTTCTTTGACATCCCAGTATCCTTCCTGCTTAAGTATATTCCTCTCAAATGTGTCTTGTTCTTTCTTCTTAGTGACCTTGTCCCAAGTAGCATTTTCCTCTCATGTGTCTTGTAACATCATCTCTTTTCTGGCAGTTTCTCATCATATAAACATATTTAAGTCATGTTCATCCTAAAAGAAGCTACAAATCCTGCCTACCTCAACCCTATATTTCTTGTACCCTACCTCTTCTTCCTATAGCCCTGAACATTCATCTTATATTTATATTTACTATGTTTCCTCTTCAGCTTTTTCTTCAATCAGTTGAAGTCGGGCTTTTGCCCCACCACTGAGACTGCTCACTCTTGTCAAGATTTTTAATGTTCTTTTTGATGTTAAATCAATGGGCAAATCTTAATTCTTCTATTATAAAACTCAGTACCTCATTGGATTTTTTTTCAGCACTCCCAACTTCTTCAAACCAGACCCTGCAAATCAAATCCCTTGAGTTCCATGGTATTTCACTTTCCATATGGTTCCTCTTGCTATGAATGCTTAGTTTTTTTTGGAAGGCTTTTCTTCCTCTATTTACTTTATAAATTGTGATGTCCTCCTAGGATTAATTTATCTTTCTTCTCTCACTCTATAGTCTTTTCTCGGTTAGTCTTACTCCTTGCATGTCTTCTGCATCAACTATATGATACTGACCTCCCAAAATGTATGTCTTCAGCCCATATTTCTTTTCTGAACTCTAATTGTATATATGCAACTGCCTGTTACACATCATCTCTTGAATAACTCACAGGCATTTCAGATACAACAAGTTAAAATTACTCCTACATTTTCTTTCTTAGTGAGTGGCCCTACTACCTAACCAGTTTCCATAGTGAGAAGCCTTAAAGTCATAGTATTCCATTTTCTTACCTTCACACCAGTATGTATATATATATATTTCCATTTGAAAAGACCCTGATGCTGAGAAATACTGAAGACAAAAGGAGAAGGAAGCAGCAGAGGATGAGAGGGTTAGACAGCATCACTGACACAATGGACAGAAATCTGAGCAAACTCTAGGACATAGTGAAGGACGGGGCGGGGGGGGGCTGGTGTGTGGCAGTCCATGGGGTCTCAAAGAATCAGATATGACTTAGTGACTGAACAACAATCACCACCACCACACCAGTTTTCGTATATATTATATCTCTTTGTAATGTCTTCCAAAACAGTCTTCTTTTCTTCAACATCACTTGAACTGATTTAGGTTAGGCTCCACGATTTCTTCCTAGATTCTTTAATTATATTTTGTCCAGTCCAAACCATTTTCCATATTATTACCAGCTTGATTTTCTAAAACTCAATCTGATGATACTAATATTCCATTAAAGAATATTTTTGAGCCTCATTGTATCCTTCAAAATAAAGTAACAAACTCCTATATGTCTATTCTTTAGTAATATTTCTCAGTATTTCATTCCTGTGAATGTCAGTCAGTATCAGTTCAGTCACTCAGTCGGTCTGACTCTGTGACCCCATGGACCGCAGCACGCCAGGCCTCCCTGTCCATCACCAACTCCCAGAGCTCACTCAAACGCATGCCCATCAAGTCAGTGAGGCCATCCAACCATCTCATCCTCTGTCATCCCCTTCTCCTCCTGTCTCCAATCTTTCCCAGCATCAGGGACTTTTCCAGTGAGTCAGTTCTTCGCATGAGGTGGCCAAAAGTATTGGAGTTTCAGCATCAGCATCAGTCCTTCCAATGAACATGCAGGACTGATCTCCTTTAGGATAGGCTGGTTGGATCTCCCTGCAGGCCAAGGGACTCTCAAGAGTCTTCTCCAACACCACAATTAAAAGCATTGATTCTTTGGTGCTCAGCTTTCTTTATAGTCCAACTCTCACATCCATACATGACTACTGGAAAAAAAATAACCTTGACTAGATGGACCTTTGTTGGCAAAGTAATGTCTCTGCTTTTGAATATGCTGTCTAGGTTGGTCTTAACTTTTCTTCCAAGGAGTAAGCGTCTTTTAATTTCATGGCTACAATCACCATCTGCAGTGATTATGGAGCCCCTGCCCCACAAAAGAGTCTGTCACTGTTTCCATTGTTTCTCTATTTCCCGTGAAGTGATGGGACCAGAGGCCATGATCTTCGTTTTTTGAATGTTGAGTTTTAAGCCAACTTTTTCACTCTCCTCTTTCACTTTCATCAAGAGGCTTTTTAGTTATTCTTCACTTTCTGCCATAAGGGTGGTGTCATCTGCATATCTGAGGTGATTGATATTTCTCCTGGCAATCTTGATTCTAGCTTGTGCTTCATCCAGCTCAGCATGTCACATGATGTACTCTGCATATAAGTTAAATAAGCAGGGTGACAATATGTAGACTTAATGTACCGCTTTCCTTGTTTGGAATCATTCTGTTGTTCCATGTCCAGTTCTAATTGTTTCTTCCTGACCTGCATATGGATTTCTGAGGAAACAAGTCAGGTGGTCTGGTTTCCCATCTCTTGAAGAATTTTCCACAGTTTGTTATGATCCACACAGTCAAAGGCTTTGGCATGCATAGTCAGTAAAGCAGAAGTAGATGTTTTTCTGGAACTCTCTTGATGTTTCCATGATCCAACAGATGTTGCGATTTGATCTCTGGTTCCTCTGCCCTTCTAAAACCAGCTTGAACATCAGGGAGTTCATGGTTCAAGTATTGCTGAAGCCTGGCTTGGAGAATTTTGAGCCTTACTTTACTAGCATGTGAGATGAGTGCAATTGTGCGGTACTTGGAGCATTCTTTGGCATTGCCTTTCTTTGGAATTGGAATGAAACTGGCCTTTTCCAGTCCTGTGGCCACTGCTGAGTTTTCCAAATTTGCTGGCATATTGAGTGCAGCACTTTCCCAGCATCATCTTTCAGGATTTGAAACAGCTCAACTGGAATTTCATCACCTCCACTAGCTTTGTTAGTAGTGATGCTTTCTAAGGCCCACTTGACTTCACATTCCAGGATGTCTGGCTCTAGATTAGTGATCACATCATCATGATTATCTGGGTCGTGAAGATCTTTTTTTGTACAGTTCTTCCGTGTATTCTTGCCACCTCTTCTTAATATCTTCTGCTTCTGTTAGGTCCAGACCATTTCTGTCCTTTATCAAGCCCATCTTTGCATGAAATGTTCCCTTCTTATCTCTAATTTTCTTGAAGAGATCTTTAGTCTTTCCCATTCTGTTGTTTTCCTCTATTTCTTTGCATCAATCGCTGAAGAAGGCTTTCTTATCTCTTCTTGCTATTCTCTGGAACTCTGCATTCAGATGCTTATATCTTTCCTTTTCTCCTTTGCTTTTCTCTTCTCTTCTTTTCACAGCTATTTGTAAGGCCTCCTCAGACAGCCATTTTGTTTTTTTGCATTTCTTTTCCATGGGGATGGTCTTGATCCCTGTCTCCTGTACCATGTCACGAACCTCATTCCATAGTTCATCAGGCACTCTATCTATCAGATCTAGACCCTTAAATCTATTTCTCACTTCCACTGTATATAGCCACAGTCAGCTCCCGGTCTTATTTTTGTTGACTGTATAGAGCTTCTCCATCTTTGGCTGCAAAGAATATAATCAATCTGATTTTGGTGTTGACCATCTGGTGATGTCCATGTGTAGAGTCTTCTCTTGTGTTGTTGCAAGAGGGTATTTGCTATGACCAGTGCATTTTCTTGGCAAAACTCTACTAGTCTTTGCCCTGCTTCATTCTGCATTCCAAGGCCAAGTTTGCCTGTTACTCCAGGTGTTTCTTGACTTCCTACTTTTGCATTCCAGTCCCCTATAATGAAAAGGACATCTTTTTTGGGTGTTAGTTCTAAAAGATCTTGTAGGTCTTCATAAAACCGTTCAACTTCAGTTTCTTCAGCGTTACTGGTTGGGGCATAGACTTGGAAAATTGTGATATTGAATGGTTTGCCTTGGAGATGAACAGAGATCATTCTGTCATTTTTGAGATTGCATCCAAGTACTGCATTTTGGATTCTTTTGTTGACCATGATGGCTACTCCACTTCTTCTGAGGAATTCCTGCCCACAGTAGTAGATATAATGGTCATCTGAGTTAAATTCACCCATTCCAGTCCGTTTTAGTTCGCTGATTTCTAGAATGTCAACGTTCACCCTTGCCATCTCTTGTTTGACCACTTCCAATTTGCCTTGGTTCATGGACCTGACATTCCAGGTTCCTATGCAATATTGCTCTTTACAGCATCGGACCTTGCTTCTATCACCAGTCACATCCACAGCTGGGTATTGTTTTTGCTATGGCTCCATCCCTTCATTCTTTCTGGAGTTATTTCTCCACTGATCTCCAGTAGCATATTGGGCACCTAATGACCTGGGGAGTTCCTCTTTTGGTATCCTATCATTTTGGCTTTTCATACTGTTCATGGGGTTCTCAAGGCAAGAATACTAAAGTGGTTTGCCATTCCCTTCTCCAGTGGACCACATTCTGTCAGGCCTCTCCACCATGACCTCCCCGTCTTGGGTTGCCCTGCAGGCATGGCTTGGTTTCATTGAGTTAGACAAGGCTGTGGTCCTAGTGTGATTAGATTGACTAGTTTTCTGTGAGTATGGTTTCAGTGTGTCTGCCCTCTGATGCCCTCTTGCAACACTTACCATCTTACTTGAGTTTCTCTTACCTTGGCGTGGGGTATCTCTTCATGTCTGCTCCAGCAAAGCACAGCCACCGCTCCTTACCTTGGACGAGGGTATCTCCTTACCGCCACCGTTCCTGATCTTCAACGTGGGATAACTCCTCTAGGCTCTCCTGTGCCTGCGCAGCCACCACTCCTTGAGTTGCTCCTCCCAGCCGCTGGCCCTGGCCTCGGGCTTGGGGTGGGTCCTCAAGGTCACCGCCCCTGGTCTCCAGTGTGAGGTGGCTTTCCCTGGCTGCCCTTGACTTTGGACTTGGGGTGTCTCCTCCCGGCTGCCGCCCTGACCTCGGACGCGGGGTAGCTCCTCTCGGCCGTTCCTGCGCAGTCGCCGCCTGGCACTCTAGGCCGCTGCCCCTGACCTCGGACGTGGGGTAGCTTCTCTCGGCCGCGCTTAGTGAGCCGGCTCGCAGCCGCCTGCGCTTAGTTTGGTTAGTTTTCTGTAATTGTGGTTTTTCTTTCTGTCTTCCCTGTAATGGATAAGGATAAGAGGTTTATGTAATCTTCCTGATGGGAGAGACTGACTGAGGGGGAAATTGGGTCTTGTTTTGATGGGTGAGGCTATGCTCAGTAAATCTTTAATCCAATTTTCTGTTGATGGGCAGTGCTGTTTTCCCTCCCTGTAGTTTGACCTGAGGCCAAACTATGGTGGAGGTAATGAAGATAATGGTGACCTCCTTCAAAAGGTCCCATGCATACACTGCTGTACTCAGTGCCCCCAACCCTGCAGCAGGCCACCACCAACCTGCACCTCCACCAGGGACTCCTGGACACTCACAGGCAAGTTGGGTCAGTCTCTTGTGGGGTCATTGCTCCTTTCTCCTGGGCCTGGGTACACACAAGGTTCTGTTTGTGCCCTGTTGTAAGAGTCTGTTTCCCCAGTGCTGTGTAAGTTCTGGTGGCTCTCTGGTGGGATTAATGGCAACCTTCTCCAAGAGGGTTTATGCCATACTCAGGTCTGCTGCACCCAAAGCCCCTGCCCCTGCGACAGGCCGCTGCTGACCTGTACCTCCACAGGAAACACTCAAACACAGTTCTGGTTCAGTCTCTGGGGGTCTCTGGGTCCTGGTGCACACAAGGTTTGTTGGAGCCTTCTAAATGTCTCTGGCAGGTATGGGGTTTGATTCTAAACATGATTCCGCCCTTCCTACTGTCTTACTGGAGCTTCTCATTTGCTCTTGGATGTGGGGTAGCTTTTTTTGGTGTGATCCAACATTCTCCTGTTGACAGTTGTTCCTCATCGAGTTGTAGTTTTGGAGTTCTTGCAGGAGGAGATGAGCACGTGTCTTTCTACTCCATGTAGTCAAGGATTCCCTGGTGGGTCAGACAGTAAAGAATCTGCCTGCAAAGCAGGACATCCAAGTTCGATCCCTGGATTGGGAAGGTCCCCTGGAGATGGAAATGGCAAGCCACTCCAGTATTCTTGCCTGTAGAATCCCATGCACAGAGGATCCTGGCAGGTTACAGTCCATGGGGTCACAAAGAGTTGGACACTACTGAGAGACTTCACCCAGTGAATCTCATCCATGCTGAAATATTTGTACCTGCTTGAATGTGCCATGCTGTTTTTTCTACATGAAAAATCTCCAAATCCTCCCACATTGATAGGAATTCTTCTTTTATATCTCTTAAAGCAAAAGATTTTCCCTAATGCTAAATCCTTCATATGATTTGGATTTGGTGCCCCTTGATGAATCTTTTTTGTGCTCCCCTAGATTGTGTGTTTACCTCTACACAACATAGATGAAATCTCTTTTTAACCCCTAGACACTGGCACAGTGGCACATAAAATCCACTCAAAAATAACAAGTCATCAGTGTGTACAAGATTAATACAGAGTAAGACAAAGTTGCAAAGATTGGATCTTCAGGGAATATTTAAGAAGTAGGCAGGGGAAGAAACTAGGCAATAGAAACCAAAACGTGGTCAAAGATTCTCCAAAGAGAGAACCAGAAGAGAGTGGTAGTACTTGGTCAAGAGTAAGTGAGTGAGTGAAGTCACTCAGTCGTGTTCGACGGTTTGCAACCCCGTGGACTGTAGCCTACCAGGCTCCTCTGTCCATGAGATTCTCCAGGCAAGAATACTGGAGTGGGTTGCCATTTCCTTCTCCACGGGATCTTCCCGACCCAGGGATTGAACCCAGGTCTCCTGCATTGGAGTCAGATGCTTTAACCTCTGAGCCACCAGGGAACTGGTTTTTCCTGTGGTCATGTATGGATGTGAGAGTTGGACTGTGAAGAAGGCTGAGCACTGAAGAGTTGATGCTTTTGAACTGTGGTGTTGGAGAAGACTCTTGAGAGTCCCTTGGACTGCAAGGAGATCCAACCAGTCCATTCTGAAGGAGATCAGCCCTGGGATTTCTTTGGAAGGAATGATGCTAAAGCTGAAACTCCAGTACTTTGGCCACCTCATGCGAAGAGTTGACTCATTGGAAAAGACTCTGATGCTGGGAGGGATTGGGGGCAGGAGGAGAAGGGGCCGACAGAGGATGAGATGGCTGGATGGCATCACTGACTCGAGGGAGGTGAGTCTGAGTGAACTCCGGGAGACGGTGATGAACAGGGAGGCCTGGCGTGCTGTGATTCATGGGGTCGCAAAGAGTTGGACACGACTGAGCGACTGAACTGAACTGATACTGACTCCTGTCCAGTTTAATTTTGTTCCAGGTTTTTCATGTTTAATGAGATGTTATGAGTATTTTCATTGAGATAAACTCGGGTGTATTTTTAGAAGTTGTTGGTGCCAAGTTATGCACCCTGATTCCTCCAGACCAAAGCACTCATCTCTCCAGCTGCTGGTAGTGATTGGCAGCAAACAGGTCTCAACTGGATTCCTCTCTAAATGCTTAAAATTTGTGATCTAGTCATTTAGTTCCAAGACTTTCCCTCAGAGATATATTATCTCATTTAATGCCGGGTGAATGCAAGGAGTAAAAGTCCTGTCCGCTTCCAATTTTGGACACTCATAAGATCCATCTCAGCTCCAGAGCTCCCAATGAGAGGTTAAATTTCTTTCCCAGGTGGCTAAGTGGTAAAGAACCTACCTGCCAATGCAGAAGACACTTGGGTTCAAACTCTGGGTAGGGAAGATCTGCTGTAGAAGGAAATGCCCACTCTCTCCAGTATTCTTGCCTGGAAAATCCCATGCACAGAGGAGCCTGGTGGTCTACAGTCCATGGGGTCACAAAAGAATCTGACACGACTGAGTGACTAAACAGCAACAATAGCAGCTGAGAAACAGCTAACTCTGGCTGCAGGTGGTGGTAGAATATTCGGTGGTGATGTCCCTAACAATGCCTGTCATTACAGTCATTTGTGATATGGTTTGTGCTACAACATTCAAGATACTCAAGTCTACTAGGACAATAGTAGGCAGAGTCAGTGGGAAACAAGGAAAATTATTGGTTGGGTGTGTGTGAAATAAGTAAAAGCTGTACATGAAATATGTAGAATATGAAAATAGAAGCTGAATACTCCTGTCCTAGGGTACATAGGATATATTAAAAGCTCTTATTTTAATTATTTTGTCATTTATTGTACAATGAAACTACTGTATAGTTTGATTAACAGTATTGTGTTTTGTAATACCCTTTTTCAGCATTAATGATTTAAATAAAGTGCATGTTTTACTTAGTAAAAAATTTCATTCAGAATTTACATTTCTCAAAGAAATTGATGAGCAGAATGTATTTTGCTTAAAACACTTGGATCAGTATTGCGACACACATGGGGACCATATTCTGAACTTTCAGAATATATTATACATCACTGTGGAGGGCATGATTTTTTCATCTAGATCAAAAAATAATTGTTTGCTCATTTTTTTTATTCAAGCTTTTCATGTGTAGATATGAAAAGTGAAGTGTTAGTTCACGTGATCATGAATAGAGACAGATAAGTAAGAAAGTGGCTTCCCAGGTGGCACTAGTGGTAAAGAACCTGCCTGCCAATGCAGGAGATGTAAGAGAAGTTGGTTCGACCCCTGGGTCAGGAAGAACCTCTGGAGGAGGGCATGGCAACCCACTGCAGTATTCTTGCCTGGAGAATCCTATGGACAGAGGATCCTGGCAGGCTATGGTCCACTGGGTCATAAAGAGTCGGACATGACTGAAGTGACTTAGCATGCACTCATGCAAACAAGAAACAATTGAAGAATGTGAACACATTGGCTTCATCAGCAGAACTTCACAGATAGTCGTGTTGCCAATTTTATATTTGTGTCATCAAATGATTCAAATATAAAATCAGTTCATTCTATTGATGGCTCAAGTTTTCATTCAATATACGGAATCAAAGTAAAACTTTGGGGAATTTATTATGTCAAAGGTGAATCAGCTAATATTTTGAATGTAATTATAAGTCAATAATAAATTTTCTCACTAAAAATAAACTATTGGGTTTAACAATGATAATATGAAACAGATTTTATGGAGAAACAGCTCTGTGACAAAACAATGTTTTTAGTAAATTGAGACCTATGATATAGAAATGTACTTAAGAATTCTTTCTAGAGTAAATATGATGTGCAATTGAATCCAAACAGAGCTCTGATATTTTAAAAAGAAGCCAGTCTAAATAGAAACTTTGGTTGTCAATTTGTAAACATATATGGACAATTGACTTACAAAGTTAATTGCAAAGTTAATTCAACAAAGAAGGCTATGTTGAATTATAAAACATACTTCAGAAAATATATACTTTCTCCCTTTATCCATAACTAGTCAGACTTTAGAAATACTTGAGCCTTTGAAGAATTATTTTGTAAGTCAACTTAACCTACCATAATGGTATTTTTGGAAACGGGTACTCCAAATTTTTGTTGAATTTATTCAAAATCAGCTTGAGATTTTTAATGAAAATATTCAATGAATGGAGCAATCAACCCCTCTAGTTTTTAAAACTTTTAGAAAATTGTAATTATTAAATAAAAAATTGCACAGTGGAAGATGCTGAACTTTATCCTCACAAGCAAGGGAAGTACTCAATAAATTAAATAAGGACAGGCCATCATATGAACTTTGGTTTGCAAATTCTCTAAGTCTACCTTGTAAAATTTAACTTGAAAGAACTTTTAAGTGGGTAAAATTAAGTTATGTCTGGAATGAATAAAATTTAGCAGACAGTTTTACAGCATCTAAATTTGGTGAAACATTGAAAGGAATAATAGATGACTTATTTGAAAGTTGTAGAAAGGTCGCTGAACGTTAGCCAAAAAGAGTATTTGTGGAAAAGTTTGGGCTGAAACACTCACATGTTGGTGGTGGCTGTGAGATATGTCTGGCAGCACACCAACCTCAGCTTATGTCTCTTCCACTCAACCTTCCTTCCTCCGTCCGTCAGCATTAGACTGCCATTGCAATCTGACTAACTCTCCCACTCACAATATTTCCTTAAAAAATTCCTCCCGCATTTAATCCTATGTTGGTGTCTGCATCTCAGAAAACTGGGACTATCACATAACATTTTTGAAAATTTTATATTTTTAAGTTAATTTTATTGTAGTATAATTGCTTTACAATACTGTGTTATTTTCTACTGTACAGTAAAATGAATCAGCTATATTTATACATACATCCCCTCTTTTTTGAATTTACTTCCCATTAAGTTACCACAGAGCACTGAGTAGAATTCCCTATGCTATACAGTAGGTTCTCATTAGTTATCTGTTTTAGGAAAATCCCATGGATGGAGGAGCCTGGTGGGCTGCAGTCCTTGGGGTCACTAAGAGTTGGACATGACTAAGCGACTTCACCTTCACATTTCACTTTCATGCATTGGAGAAGGAAATGGCAACCCACTCCAGTGTTCTTGCCTGGAGAATCCCAGGGACGGGGGAGCCTAGTGGGCTGCCATCTATGGGGTTTCACAGAGTCGGACACGACCGAAGGGACTTAGCAGCAGCAGCAGCAGCAGTGTATATACATGACATTTTATTTTTAAAAATAGAAATGAAAATATCCTTCGCTTAGTATAATTTGGTTTTCCTCTGAGCTTATCAGGTACTTCAGCACCCTTAGAGTAATTTTGCAATTGATGTTATTTTCGCTTTTCTTTTGACTTTTTCTATAAAAAGTCAACCGAAGGTGTCATTTGAAATTTCTTAACATAAAATGCTAATTTTTACCCAGATTAGGAGACATTTGACAATGAAAGGAAATGCTAAGATTTATAAAAATTTTGAGTTTTTTATTTGTAAATGAACAGAGTCCTATCCAAAATTTTTATTTATAAGTTAAATTCTTTCCAAAAAATATAGAAATAGACATATTGTTTACATGAAAGCAGAATTATGTCATGAAAGGCCTT
Organism: Oryx dammah; assembly: GCF_014754425.2. Classification (NCBI taxonomy): domain Eukaryota; kingdom Metazoa; phylum Chordata; class Mammalia; order Artiodactyla; family Bovidae; genus Oryx; species Oryx dammah. The sequence continues at coordinate 66,897,037 of NW_024070212.1, read as the reverse complement.
TATGTTGAATTTTAACCTTTATTGTGGTATGAATGATATGAAAAATATTTCACACATTTAATGTATCCATTCCAATATGTTCACACATATACATATGCCCATGATACCATCAAAAAACCAAGGTACTGTACATATCTATCACCTCCAAAAATTTCCTTTTTTTTTTTTTTTTTTGGTAAGAACACTTATAGGAGCTCTCTCCTCTTGTTATATTTTACAATGCATAATACCATACTGTTAACTACAGGTACTATGTTGTACAGCAGATTTCTAGAACTTACTCATTTTGCATACCAGAACCTATATACATTGAAAAACAATTTCCCATTTCCTCTTCCCCCAAAATAGAAACCACCATTCTATTTTATTTGACTACTTTGGATGGATGTAAGTGAACCATGTGGCATTTGTCGTGACTGGCATAAGTGACTGGCTTATTTCATATAATATAATATCTTGTAGATTCACTCATATTGTCATAAGTGGTAGGATTTCCTCTTTTTTAAGGCTGAATAATACTTTATTGCACATATAGACTACATACCCAAGAAAAAAGAAATGCAAAACAGCAAAATGGCTGCCTAGGAGGTCTTACAGTTAGCTGTGAAAAGAAGAGAAGCAAAAAGAAAAGGAGAAAAGGAGAGATATACCTATTTGAATGCAGAGTTCTAAAGAATAGCAAGGAGAGATAAGAAGCCTTCCTCAATGATCAATGCAAAGAAATAGAGGAAAATAATCGAATGGGAAAGACTAGAGATCTCTTCAAGAAAATTAGACATACCAAGGGAACATTTCATGCAAAGATGGGCTCAATAAAGGACAGAAATGGTCTGGACTTAACAGAAGCAGAAGATATTAAGATGTGGTGGCAAGAATACACAGAAGAACTGTACAAAAAAGATCTTCAAGATCCAGATAATCATGATGGTGTGATCACTCACCTACTCGCCAGACATCTTGGAGAGCAAAGTCACGTGGGCCTTAGGAAACATCACTGTGAACAAGCTAGTGGAGGTGATGGAATTCCAGCTGAGCTGTTTCAAGTCCGAAAAGATGATGCTGTGAAAGTGCTGCACTCAATATGTCAGCAAATTTGGGAAAATCAGCAGTGGCCACAAGACTGGAAAAGGTCAGTTTTCATTCCAATTCCAAAGAAGGCAATGCCAAAGAATGTTCAAACTACCGCACAATTGCATTCATCTCATGCTAGTAAAGTAATGCTCAAAATTCTCCAAGCCAGGCTTCAGCAATATGTGGACTGTGAACTTTCAGATGATCAAGCTGGATTTAGAAAAGGCAGAGATCAATTGCCAACATCCGCTGGATCATAGAAAAAGCAAGAAACTTCCAGAAAAACATCTATTTCTGCTTTATTGAGTATGCCAAAGCCTTTGACTGTGTGGATCACAATAAACTGTGGGAAATTCTGAAAGAGATGGGAATACCAGACCACCTGACCTGCCTCTTGAGAAATCTGTGCATGTCAGGAATCAACAATTAGAAATGGACGTGGAACAGTGCACTGGTTCTAAAATGGAAAAGGAGTATATCAAGGTTGTATATTGTCACCCTGCTTATTTAACTTATATGCAGAGTACATCATGAGAAACGCTGGGCTGGAAGAAGCACAAGCTGGAATCAAGATTGCTGGGAGAAATATCAATAACCTCAGATATGCAGATGACACCACCCTTATGGCAGAAAGTGAAGAACCAAAGAGCCTCTTGATGAAAGTGAAAGAGGAGAGTGAAAAAGTTGGCTTCAAGCTCAATATTCAGAAAACTAATATCATGGCATCCAGTTCCCTCACTTCATGGCAAATAGTTGGAGAAACAGTGGAAATAGTGAGAGACTGTTTTGGGGGGGTGGCCTCCAAAATCACTGCAGATGGTGATTGCAGCCATGAAATTAAAAGATGCTCACTCCTTGGAAGAAAAGTTATGACCAACCTAGATAGCATATTAAAAAGCAGAGACATTAGTTTGTCAACAAAGGTCCATCTAGTAAGGCTATGGTTTTTCCAGTAGTCATGTATGGATGTGAGAGTTGGACTATAAAGAACACTGAGCGCTGATGAATTGATGCTTTTGAAATGTAGTGTTGGAGAAGACTCTTGAGAGTCCCTTGGACTGCACAGAGATACAAACAGTCCATTCTAAAGGAGATCAGTTCTGAGTGTTCATTGGAAGGACTGATGTTGAAGCTCAAACTCCAATACTTTGGCCACCTGATGCAAAGAGCTGATTCATTTGAAAAGACCCTGATACTGGGAAAGATTGAGGGCAGGAGAAGAAGGGGACGACAAAGGATGAGATGGTTGGATGGCATCACCAACTCAATGGACATGAGTTTGGGTAAACTCCGGAAGTTGGTGATGGACAGGGAGACCTGGTGTACTGCGGTCCATGGGGTTGCAAAGAATTGGACATGATTGAGTAACTGAACTGAACCAAACTGAACTGACTACATTTTATTCATTCATTGTTGATGGATATTTAGGTTGTTTTCTTGGATTCATTGTCCTACTTGGATATGAATGTGGGATTGCTGTTACCTCTTCTAGATCCTGACTTCAAGTCTATTGGATATATACCCAAAATGAAATTTCTCAATTAAAACCATAGTGATTTATAACCTCATGCCTATTAGGATGCTTCCCAGGTAGCGCTAGTGGTAAAGAATCCGCCTGCCAATGCAGGACATGCAAAAGATGTGGGTTCAATCCCTGGATCAGTAAGATCCTCTGGAGTAAGAAATGGCAACCCACTCCAGTATTCTTGCCTGGAAAATTCCACAGACAGAGGAACCTGGCTAGCTACAGTCCATGGGGCCGCAAAGAGGTGGACCCTCTTAGCACACCTATTAGGATGGCTATTATAAAAAAATTTTAAACTGTTGATTGGCTAGGATGTGGAGAAACTGGAACCCTTATACACTGTTGGTGGTAATATAGAATGGTTCTGACATGATTGAAAACAGTATGGAGGTTCCTCAAGTAATTAAAAATGGAACTCCATATAGTGATTTTTGAATATAAAAAAGGCAGAACAATTATACTTGATATATAGTCACATTCTTCAGTAGTTTCTGAGACTTGTCTGTTGATAATACCATGTTGCTGATAGGTGTTTAATGATAACTATTTGTTCATAGCCGCTACCCGGAACCCTGAGGGCTGTAGTTGTGGTTCAAGGTTTAGCATAGGGTGAGACAGATCCAACTGGGTGTGTCTGGGACCTGCCCCCTTGTGCTTGAACTGAAGTAGCCCACTTCATGTGTTTTATGTACTGTTCTCTTACAATATTTCCTTTTGTAAAATAAACGCTGCTAAAAATATTTGAAAACTACTGGCCTAGTGTTCTCTTTCTTTAAGGTGAGAACAATGTCTGAAAATATTCTACCACTTATATTTTCAACTCTTATAAATAGGCTGTTTTTTTGGATTCTTCTTTCCTCTTCTTTTTCTGAATTAGTTTTGTTTTTTGTACCTAGTTAAAGTTCAGGAAGAGGGTTTTAAAATGGCTTTATTAGGGTGGAGACTTTTCGTTTTAAAATAATAATGCATATTTTAAAATAGGAATGTAGGTATAATGAAAAGAAAATATGTACCCTTGAAAATTAGCATACAGAGACTTATGGTAATATTATTGATACATTCTACTTGAAGGAAATGGCAATACTAAAAAGAAAACAGGCCATTACGTTTCAAAATTTTGTCAAATTCTAATTTCCAAAGTGTTTAGAATAAGAAATGACCTCTATATGCAGAACATTTTAACCAAGAGAGAAATATAATCACAGTTAGAATTTTAAAGGATGACAGGAAATAATGTGAGATTGTAATAATTTTGGTTGTAACTTTCATAAAAGATCTCTGCTACATAAATTATATCATTCAGTTCAGTTCAGTTCAGTCGCTCAGTCGTGTCCAACTCTTTGCGACCCCATGAATCGCAGCACGCCAGGCCTCCCTGTCCATCAGCAACTACCAGAGTTCACTCAGACTCACGTCCATCAAGTCAGTGATGCCATCCAACCATCTCATCCTCTGTCGTCCCCTTCTCCTGCCCCCAATCCCTCCCAGCATCAGGGTCGTTATAACTTAAATCTCTATATTAAATTAAAGGCATTTGTAATATATATTCAAAAATGCTGTTATCTTGTAAAAAACTTTAATCTTGATTATTTATAAAGTAACATTTGAATAAAAAAGTCACACAGCTTAAAAAACCAGCATATACAATTCAGTCTATATTTAAAAAAAATACATGTAGCATATATACATGAATAAAAATAACTAGAAGGTATATATAGCAAAATGTTAATACTGGATATTTCTTTTTAATGTGGTTTATGGTGACTAATTTTCTTTATTGGTTTCTTTGCTTCCTAAATATTTGCCCAATGTCCGTGTGTTTCTTTTGTAATCAGGCAAGAAAAGCCAAATTAACTTTACTTTTGAAATCAGAATTGTAATTTTTTGGTCATATTGTGGTATATAAACAAATAGAACTGAGGTTAAAATGATCAGCAGTAGTGTCTAGGTGAAGGTAGGAAGAAAAAGAAGTCAGGAAAAGATTGGGCTAGTAGGTAATGGGGACTGTATTGCTGCATGGCCAAAGATTAGGTGAAGCAACAGTGAAGAGATCTGGCGGGTCAGAGAGTGCAGCATTAACATTTAATGTATCTGGGGTGGGGAAGTTCTTTTGAAGACAAGATCCACATTAGAGCCTGGGAGGAGAGTTAGACTTATAGCAGTTTAAGAGTCCAGCAATTTTATGACAAAGTCATTATATGAATTGCTTCTGTAGATGTAGGAAGATTGTAAAAGTTAGGGCAGATAAAAAATGTGAATAAAATCCCATAAACTTCATTGATTAAGGAGGTGGTGGCAAGTCTACAGATGATAGCAATAAAAAGTGCTAAAAAGCTTTGTAGTAGAGTGGCTTAAGTTTTAGATGAGTTGATTTGTCATGATATATATATATATATAATATGTATTTATTATTATGTATAATTATAAAAATTATGTTTATGTTATAATAATAACATATATAAATAAATCTCATTTTATTGTTTTATTTACAAACCAATTTGTAAAATATAAAGTGTCTATATAAATTGTGCTTGGTGAAAAAGCTTAAGGAAAATAAAGCTTACTATTTTGAAATTTAAATTAATCAAACAAACATGAGTACTACAAAATATTTCTTAGGTCCATAGAAAAAAATTACTTGATTGTTGCTTAATCAGTGATATTAATATGTATTTTAAAACTCTTACTAAAAGCATATAGCCAGCATCTGAAAAAGCACACTTTATAGAAACACATAGCAATGAGCATCGAGCATTTTCTAGAGTGTTTTAAAATCTGAATTACATGAGCGTCAAGGTCTCTAGGGTCTTTCTAAAGGACAGGAACTTTTCGTCAGATTTCATCAGACTATGTTCCTTGCATAAATCCTTTCTTTGCTCTAATTCTGTGTTAAGCAATCAATTTTCAAACTACAAATTCTCCTTTCAAGTAATCAACTCTGATACAACACCTGGTTTGAAAATGTCAGCTGATTCCTACACAGTTGATATACTAAGTAGCAAACTGAATTACTGTGGATTATGAATTTCAGATTTACTTGTGTGTGATTTTAGCTATGAAAACCACTAGATCCACACTCTGGCCATCTTCTGGTCATAATTCACATCCCTCTCATGTGCGTCATTGACTCAGCTCCTCTCTTAGTATCCCTCTAGTGTTATTTCAGCATAGCATCAGCTTAAACTCAAGGAATCTTGCTACCTAATCAGATCCAGGTTTAGATAAGGCTCCTTGGGTGTGGTTCCCTCTGAAGACTTGTAAACAAAATTATTTATATCCCACACATGCTCAACATGAAATTGTGGGATATACATAGGGGAACCCCTTATAGATAAAGGAGGAAAATAGTCACTGGTCTATAGCAGTTCCAAAACCCAGCAGGCACATGTGGCCAATTCCTTGAATAAGCCTCAGTCCTGCTTCCTAGAAATTGTTTTCCATGACTCTTGGCTGTGCTCCTGGAGTCATGGCTCCACTCCCTCTGCCTTTTAAATCATCCTTCCTCTTCCATAAAAAGTTATCTGTGTTTGCAACTGAGTAAACTTCGCCTGCATCCACTAATTTTTTTTTTTTTTTTTGCTACTCTGGGTCTTCACTGATTTGCACAGGGTTTTTCTAGTTGCAGCAAGTAGGCACTACTCTTTCTTGCAGTGCTTGGGCCTCTTATTGCAGAGGCTTCTCTTACTGTGGAACATGGACTCTAGGCATGTGGGCTTCAGTACCATGCAGGCTCAGTAGTTATGGCACACAGGCCCAGCTGCTCCGTTACACATGGAATCTTCCCAGACCAGGAAGTGAACCCTTGTTTCCTGTGCTGGCAGGTGGACTCTACGTGCCACCAGGGAAGTCCCACTAATCTTATACAGGGTGTTTTGAAGCTTGAATTCAGGGATTGGTGAACTTTCACAGGTGTAAATGACATCTGTGACATCATCTGTACAAGTAGGTGCTGGTACTCCAAACACCTCTTTTTTATTTCTGTCTCTTTCCCTTTCAATCAAAGCTGGTAAATCCTTTGAAAAATTTTACAGACTTTTTAATGCATCAATTTATAATACACTTATTTGGAAAAGAGGGCTTCCCTAATAACTCAGTTGGTAAAGAATCTGCCTGCAGTGCAGGAGACCCTGGTTAGATTCCTGGTTGGGAAGATCCATTGGAGAAGGGATAGGCTACCCACTCCAGTATTCCTGGGCTTCCCTCATGGCTCGGCTGGTAAGGCATCCACCTGCAATGCAGAAGACCTAGGTTTGATCCCTGGGTTGAGAAGATCCCCTAGAGAAGGGAAAGGCTACCCACTCCAGTATTCTTGCCTGGAGAATTCCATGGATTGTACAGTCCATGGGGTTTCAAAGAGTCGGATGTGACTGAGTGACTTTCACTATTTAGATAAAAGCCACAAATTATTTTAAGATCGTCCTTTCTTGACTTTGGGCTCTTGTGAGATTGTTATGGGGAAAGCACTTTTGACTTTAACCTGGAAGCCACTAGGATTAGAAACAGCTTTATTTTTGAACCTAGTGAATCCTAGATCCTTTATATTTAACAGCTGATTATTTAATTAATTTCTTTCCTTTCATATTTTATCATAGTGAGAAGTCAGGTAGTACTTTTAATATTCTGCCTAGAAATCTTCTTAGTTTTATTTATTAAATTCCTTATATACATCTCTATTGTCTTTGTGTAGCGGAGGAGCAAATTAGCCAAGATGGTGTGGTGTAATCAGGCTCTCTTGCCCCACGTTTTGTAAATAATGATTATATAACAGGTGAGATCATTTATAACACTGTGCCTACACACCACAAGATACTCGCTTGGTCACAGGCTCCTCTGTGTGGTGACCTACATAAGCGCCATCAGAGACGGCCTTGAGGGTGTGTTATGGCTACATGATGGCGTGTCTGCTGGGTCAATCACGAGAGGAGAGAACACACTGTGCCTGCTGCTATGGCTGCTGTGCCAGCCAGGAAAGAATAAACACGTCTACAGTTCCTATGGCTCTTTAGTTTCCTTCCAGCTCCCCTGCTCACACCTTGCCTACCCTGGGTTCAGTGAACACTGTGAACAACAAGACGCTATGCTGCCAAACTTTTCAATAATGCATAGAAAGATTTCCCTGTCCTCCAGATTGCAATAACATTTTCCTTATTATCCTTTGAGCACTCATTAAAAGCCTCTTTGAAGCACTCTAGACTAACTGTCCTCAAATCCATCCAGCTTTGCTTGGTGCCAAAGTCAGCACCACATAGTTTATGTTTTTGGTATGAACATCTCCACTTACAGGCTTTAAATTTTGTTCTAGTTATTTATTACTGCATAACCCATCCCCCCCGCAAAAAAAAAAAAAAAAAAAACAAGCTTTAATGATATAAGACAACCACTTTGTTATACTCATGGATCCTATGGATCAGGAATTTAGATAGATCACAATTTTTTCTAGATATATAGATCACTAATTGAGATAGATCACTGCTATTTAGACAGTAGATGTGGCCTTTCTCTGCTCCTCGTTGTCTGAGGCCTCATCTGAGAAGACTGAGAGTGTCTTGATGGTTGAAGACTGAAATAATCTGAAAGTGTCTTAACTTACATGTCTGGCACTTGATGCTGGCTGTTGGCTAGCAAACCTACAAAGGGTCTCTCCCTGTAGCCTGGGCTTTCTCACAGCATGATAGCCTCAGCTGTCTTAGATGGTGGCCTAGAGCTCCAAAGGTGAGTGTCTTAAAAAGACAAGTTGGAAGTGAGTGCCATTTTTATGATTTATTTTGTGAAGTCAAATTGTATCACTTTTGTTGTATTTAGCTGATCAAAGCCATAGTAAAGATCTTCTTAAGTTCTAGGGGAGGGAACATTGACCCATTACTTGAGGGTAAAAGTGTCAAGGTCACATTGTAAGAGGAGCATGTGGGGGATGATTTATATCTATAGTGTTGTGACCATCTTTAGGAAAATAAAATCTGCCACACCAAGTCAGCCTCAATGAGGGGAAATATGTATGTTTTTAGCTCCTTTTCTTTCACCACAGTCACTTGCTTCTGGGTCCCTTGAGCAGGCATAGAAGTGGTTGGGGGAAAAGAGTGGCATACGCAGAATGTCATTTTGTCAACCCGATTATTGGGAAACTTCTCTATAGTGTATGTCCTTTGGTATACATTCACATAGGATACACCTTCACAGTGTTCCTATTGCTAAAGGTCTGTTCATTTACTTCTTTCCCAAGCTTCCTTATGGATTAATCTTCTAATCCCGTTTCTTTCAATTCCCTGACAATAAAATCAAACAATTAGCCATTATCTATGAATAGTAGACAGATCTGTATATATGACAATTTTTTAATCTGGATCAAGTGGATGGAACAGTATTCAAAGTTTTAGCTCACTGGGAGAATATTCTTTCCTCACTGTTCCAGAACACTCCCAAATGGGCTTGTACCACTGTGAAGGCCCACCTTTTGTCTGTGCTGGCATATTATGTAGAATCATCTATAAATCAGACTTGAGGTTCTTTTCCCTCCTAGCCAAGTAGTCATAAGGAACATACCATGAGGACATAGATGTTGTTAAAGGATGATGTGAGCATTATTCAATGTGTGGAATAAAAAGACAAAGCTGAATTGATGGCTTACTTTAGAGAGTTTGCTGGTCAGTCTCTCTGAGTAGAGCTTAGTTACTTCAATAAGATTGTTGTTGACTAATTGGCACTTATAGGTGAGTTTATTGGAGTCAGTCTATCCCTGATTGGCTGAATTCCAGAAGCAAGGGACTTTCCATGATTGACTATATGCCACTATGTCTACAGAACAGTCAGTTTTTTTTTCTAAGAGCATGAGAAGCTTTTTATTTTCTGTTGCCCTTGTGTGGTCCTCATTCAATAAAGCTGCAGGAGAGACCAGTGAGGATTGTCTGGAGTTTCATATACTGTTGTTGATTCTCTAGATAATTTTTTGTCATGTGGGACTGTCCTGCATTGTAGAATATTTCGTAGTATCTCTAGCCTCAACTTACAATGTCTGCAGTTGTGACAATAAAAGTGTCTCTAATATTGAATGGATAAACCACAAGGTCCTGCTGTATAGCAGAGAGAACAATATGCAATATCCTATGGTAAATCACGATGGAAAATACATGAAAAAATGCATATATATATATCTGAATTACTTTGCTATTATAAATCAATTATACTTCAATAAAAATTTTTAAAAAGTCTCCAGACATTGCTAGATGTCCCATGGGAGACAAACTCAGCCCAGTTGAGAGTTACTAACACAGACAAACTTTTTAGAAACAAGAAAACCACTTTAACTGGACAAATAGTATACTTTTGGACATTGTCTTAGATTCCTCAATCAAGAAGAGGCTAGAAAGGGGCAAACTATCAACAACCTGACTATTGTTGACTCCAGAATATGGACTAAACAAAGTGATCTTTCACAAATGAAGAAGACCAAGTTTTGGAGAGAATCCAATGAAGATATTGATGAGTTTGTGGAAATGTATCTTACAGAACAGCAGATAAGGGAACAGCTTGTTATAAACCCCTCTGCTTGTAAATTGCCTTTACTAATTAAGCCTACTTTAGTTGCTTTTTTATTTCTTAATTGTATACCCTCTGAGGCGCACATAGCCTAGGTAATACATATCACTAGACTTCTTAACAACCTCTATAGATAATGCCTCTATCTTATGAGTTATTATAATAACGGAGGGGGGATTAAGTTATTTTCAAGGAACCTGGAGTTGGCTCCTGCTCAGTTCAAGCTGGTCAAGACTGATTGGGACCGTCCCAAAACTGGGCCTATGCTGGTATCCTATGAGAGACCTTTTGATGTTGGAGAGCCAAAAGCTCCACCCTCAGATCATAAGTGCCAGTTTTGAACATTTATCCCACAAAGAAATGTGTAACCCAGATATACCTGAATAAAACACGGATTAGGTTACCTTTTCCCTTCCTCCAAACCCCTTTCCCCAAGCCTGAGACCACCCTGCTTCTTTATCCCATAAATATCTAAAGCCCCTTGCCTTTGGGGAGGCAGATCTGAGGCTATTCTTCCATCTCCCCGCTTGGCTGCCTTCTAAATGAACTCTTTCTCAGCTGCAAACCTCAATGTCTCAGTATTTGGTTTATTGTGTGTTGGGCAAACAAGCCTGTTTTAATAATAATTGCTTGGCATTCAAAGAAGGCTTCTTGGAATCTCTTCGGGACTAGATGACTTTCAGAATGGTTTGCAATGCATATTACCATTGATCCACTGACAATGTTTAAACTGGTTCTGGTGGCTACTTGTCACTTCCTGCCTGCCACTCTGTGACAATTTGCTTGCCATTTCCTTTAGGACTAAGTCTTTTCTACAAATTCTGAATTCCTCCAATTTTATTGATAAGATTTGTTATCTGTAATTTGCTTCAACACTTTCACCACTTAACACAGATGGGCAGCCATCCTTGCATCAAATCCTAATCTATAACCTGATATACCACCAAGGATCAGATCATCAAATCATACTCAGATGAATCAGAGATCTTGCCCAATGTTAGGCTTTACTAATAATTTCAAGGACAGAGAATCAAGAAGCAGGTCTGGCATGTGGAAGTTGACTCCTGCTTTGTGAAGTAGCTTCATAAGACCTCATGGCTGACCTCTTTTGGATCAGAGTTGAAGGTGTGCTACAGGAGGAAAGTATCTGAGAACCATCCTCAAATATATGATTTTTCTTTTTTGACTTATTATTATGGAAAATATTTGAGTAAATTTCTAATGACTGGATTATCTTTGCTTTGTGATGGTATTTTAATATTTCTAAGTGTTCTGAGTTTTGGAATTAAAAATTATTTCTGGATTTATTGTATATGTGTCTGAGCACATGACTCATTCAGTTTCTGCCTTCTGAAATGTCTTTATATCTTTTATTGGCTAAACAATATTCTATTGAGTCACTTCCTTGCTTTGGTGATATAATGTACTGTTTCAGATTTACACTGAAACAGTGTGGTTATCTCTTTGCAGTATTATCAATGTTATATAACAGTTTTATTTTTAAGTGGTTCTCTAAATATTAGTTCATTTCTTTCAAGTTTTTAATGCTTTACGATCATATTTTCAACAACTTTAGGCAATACATATTTAGTTGGTTTTGGTGCTTTCCACAAGTCTCTTTATATTTTCTCAATTTTTAATTCCCCCCCAACCCCTTAAATAAACTTTCAAGTAAATATTTTTTTTAGGAAGGTAACTATAGGGTTATATATTCTGTATCTTTCTATAACTAAAAACTTCTTTCTCTTATTACACAAACAACAATTTGGTTGTGTATTACATAATCTTTCAAAGTTTGGTGAATGCTAAACAAGTTGTCCTATGGCATTACTCCTGCAGAAATATTTTAGATCAAGTTTTTATTTATTTTTGTATTTTAGTTTTCTAAACATTTGTAGGATTTCTCCTTTGTCCTTGAAGTTTTAAAGTATCATTGAATTATGTCTAGATGGTTCTTTTTTTTTTTTTTTTTTGCCTGATATCTGGTAAGCTCTTTAGATCTGAAGGAACACATCAATTAAAAACATGCTTCTGTTATTACTTCTCTGTGAATGTGTTTGTGGTCTCTTAATGAAGTCTTTATTATATATCTCACTTTTTCCCCTACAATTTTCCTTTTTTCTAGATTTTAAGAATCTTCTTAAGTGTGCCCTTCACTTCATTTTTTGTTGAAATCAATACTTATTGAGTGCCAACTATTCCTCAATGTACTAGGCTTTAAAAATAGAATGAGTAAAATAGATATGGTGCCTCTTTCCTGGATCTTCACTCTGGGCAGGGGAAGTGTAGAGATGCATAGAAATAGTTCTTTTGCATCTTAAAGATGCCATGTCCTTTGGAGACATGAAAGTAGAATTGGGTCTGATTATTTTACAGTTCTTTTGCTCATTCATTTGTTCTGCCAGGAACCCATCCACGTTTTGATTTATGGAAATTCTTCCTGGGTTTCAGCAGACCACAGAGCATCACTGTCTTCAGTGTTACTTCATGAAAAATTGGTTTGGGGCAAATCAGTGACTTCTAGCTAATGGCACCCCACTCCAGTGCTCTTGCCTGGAAAATCCCATGGACGGAGGAGCCTGGTAGGCTACAGTCCATGGGGTCACTAACAGTCAGACACGACTGAGCGACTTCACTTTCACTTTTCATTTTCATGCATTGGAGAAGGAAATGGCAACCCACTCCAGTACTCTTGCCTAGAGAATCCCAGGGATGGGGGAGCCTGGTGGGCTGCCGTCTATGGGGTCGCACAGAGTCGGACACGACTGAAGCGACTTAGCAGCAGTAGCAGCAGCAGCAACATTAAACTTTATACATAAATGCTCTCTTATCCCAAAATAATGAGACTTTCCCATATTTCAGTTCTATCACCCAGCCCAGTGTTCTTTCTTAGTGGATTGGATAATTGATATTTTCATCTCACTAACAAAAATGAGAACAACTATGGCTTGATGTGGCCTCTCAATTAGATATGGCATATCAATGGCATATGGTGTATGATTGATATGGCATCTCAATCATATCAAATACCTGGGATTCAGTCACGATATGAGAGGCTAAATAAAAGACAGCTTTATGAGATAAATGAAAAATTAAAATATTTGCAGATCTATGACTAATACTCTGAGAATTGGTTATAAAGCCTATATATTATTTAGACTTCTTGTTTTCTCTTTTTCTCTTTCTCCAGGGCACCTTTAGAACTTCATTGAGTATCTAGTGGAGAACATAAACTAAAATCAATATTTTGTATTTCTTAAAGCTAATTTTGCTTTTAAAATAAAATATTTGGTTAGAAAGTATAAAGAAATGAAAAGTTCTTGTTGTGGAATATCACTGCATTTTGTCAATTTTTGTCATTTCAGCACATAAATGAGAATTGATCGTATATATTTCTAAGAATTATAAACAAGTAGAGCTTTCTTTCTCTTTCAGAACAAGAAACTGAGAAAATAAAAATACAAGTCAGTACTTAGTAAACAAGCATATCTACAATTCTAGTCAGTCCCCTAATAAAACGAGGGAAGAATTAGAATTTTGTTAATTGTAGTGGCCTTTTTTCCCCCTCTATCTATGTTTGAGGAAGTCTGGTGTGCTGTGGGTATGTGTTCACATGAAAGTGACCATTCTCTCAGTATTGAAGAGAATATCAACTGTGAAGGGAGATAAAGAGACAATAATGGACCTAAACCACAGGAGTTTTAGGCTGCGGATTATTGTCCATCTTTGTTCTTGTTCCAGCATTTCATCATATTTGTATTTCTCTGGGAGGCAACATACATTTTTATATTTAGGAGGGACAAAATAGAATCCTTTGTGCTTTCTACTGTGGTTTTTCAGTTGTGGTTTTAATTGTTACATTGGTAGGGAGGATTGAAAAGACAATGAGCAATACATGGATGAAAAGACTGGGGCTGGAAATGCTTCCCACTGAGGGAAGAACTAGTCAGTCCTCACACATCCAGCAAATTAATAAACTTCGTTGGTAAAAGATATCCAAGAAACAGCCTTTCCTTACTCCCTGTAGGGTTATTTTTTGTTTTCTCATATAATAAGCATGATATCTGTAAAATGAATGTTATCCACATAATTTCTAGGTTCTTCTCAAGCTTGTCTCCAAATCATCTGATGCCTAGTCCACACACAGATTTCCCCAAGTCCAAGTTGTAAACTATGTTCTCAGAGCTTTTTCTAAAATATGAGTCCATCAGAAATTTATACCTTGCATTTAATTTTTTTTTTTTTACTTTGGAGCAGTTCCCAAACTTCCTTCCTTCATGTTATTTTCATGATAATTATAGACTATCCTGCATTCTGAGTTTGTGTAATTGCTCCTACTGAGATTTAACTTCCTTATTTTTTTATATTTTCTATAATCTAACTTCATTATATTCAGTATAACCATTTTTGACAAGATTTTTTCTTAAGTGATACTAAAGTATGTTTTGCATCATAACAGAAGGAACCTTATTATCAGATTGTCCCACCATTATTGATGCAAAGTTTGATCCTCGATTATGATGGTATTATAAGATGGTGATGGACAGGGAGGCCTGTCGTGCTGCGATTCATGGGGTCGCAAAGAGTCGGACACGACCGAGCAACTGAACTGAACTGATAAGATCACTCCATTTTTTTCCACTCTATCTCTTAAATTTTATATTTCTTTGACTTTCAATGTCTTTACTAGGACTTTTTATTACTATACTGTTGGATTTCCTAAATGTACATGCACCCTATCCATAGTTGTCAAATAGATGTTCTAATCACTTTCAATATCTCCTTGGATCAAGTGCTCCCAGTTTCATTATAGTATCTAAAGTCTTTAACCTGATGGTCCCCAAACATCTTTTATTTTGCCGTCTCCCAGCAACCTCCCTTCTGCTCCAACCTAATTCATTTGGTTTTTCTTCTGTATATGGCCTTGTCATTCTCATCCTTTCCTTCAGTATCCTATAGCCTTACTCTGGAATCCTCCTTATGGTTTGCACTCAGCTTATGTTTATCACCCTTTATGGTTTACCCCATGTCACTGTAATCATTCTCTTATTCAGCTTTTCTTAGTGATCACATATTAAATTTATGTATATACTTTTGAAATCTTCGGTACAATTTTTTTCAACTGAAAGTAATAGTTTTCCAGTACAGGTATTATGTTGATTTAAAGTTATAGTCATTGAAAAAGTTGAAAAAAGTTTATATCATGTGGTAAACTTGTTCAAAGAATAACATTTTTCTTTTTATGCCTACAGCCATCATCTATTAGATGAGAAAATGAGCCAGCATAATAACAATGATTGAAAATACTGCTCATTATAAAGTCAAGGAAGCTACCCTGTGAAACTGGGCTATCATTCAACAGTATTGTTGAGTTTTCCCGTCTAATTTCAGGTAATGTATGATTTTTATGTGGCCTATATTTCTGAAATTGGGCAGTTTGTTCCAGATGGAGTTTTTATGGCTTACTAGGAAACACTGCCTTGCTTGCTGATCATTCATTCACTGATAAACTGAATTGACTTTCCCATGTGCTTAACTCAGTGTTTCATTGCGATACAGTGAGATGTAGCTGGATTTGGAGTCAAAAGACCTGAGTTTAAGTATTGGTTCTCCTACTTCCTGTGTGATTTTGAACAAACCTTTTAAATCCTTTGAACTTTAATTATCTTATCTGCAAATGAACAAAAATTCTATTATTCTTACTTCATAGGGTTGTTGCAAAAGGTAAATTAGGTAATGTGAAAAATTCCTGGTGACTTCTGAAGCAGCATTCAATTGTAATTGATTATTATTTATATTTTTCAACTTATTAAGATATGAATACCCTCTTGTAGGGAAAAGGGTCTTCTGTCTCAAAATTATGTAATATTTTTCTTTTTGTTTTACTAGAAAAGAAAGATGTATTTTTAAAAGCATTAAGATTGGAAAGGAAGAGGAAAAGTATTTTCTTTGGATTCCTTTCTAATCATATATTTCAATTGTTTTCTCGGTTATGTCCATTCCTTCTATAATATGGTATCGTGTCATTTTGGAAACGTTCACTAATATCTTGCTAATTTGTTTTTACATTGATCCTGACTTCAAGAATAGCTTTACCTGGTTGAACAAACCTTTCTATCCTTACATTCTTTTTTCTTTTTGACATTTTTGCTGTTAAGCTCAATTGATCAGTCATTCATGCACCAGTATTTATGGCATACCTGCTATGGAAAAGACATTTCTGTTAGTAACTTAAAGATTTAAATGTATAATACCTCTCTTGGTTTTCATTCTTTTGGATAATAAACATTTTTATCTACTATATAATTAGCTACTATATTCAAGGTATTTTATAGTCATATATTAATGACTTCTATTCTCAAGATGTCTTTGTATTATTCTGGGAGACACACAGAGAAACAACCTCAGCAATAAGATTGTGGGTATGGAGAGGAAAGATGAAGAATTTACAGAGAAGGGGTTATTTATGATGTTGTCACAAATGAAGGGAGACTATATATTGTACTGTGTGGTACTTTCAGTTACAGCAGAACCTGACTTTTATTCAGAGAGCATTAGAAACAGTTCTGTGGCACTACTTGGAATAGAGATTTGTCATCTATTTCTGTGTAACAAATTACCTCAGTATGTAGCAGATGTCACGCTTTATCTCTTATGCTATGTTCTATTGATTAGACGGGAGTAGCTAAGTCCAACCCACAGACAAAGGGAGGGGAATTTGGCTCTATGTTTCTTTTTTTAATTTAAATTTTGTTTTATATTGGAGTATAGCCAATTATAAAACTGTCAATCCTAAAGGAAATCAGTCGTGAATATTCATTGGAAGGACTGATGCTGAAGCTGAAACTCCAATACATTGGCCAGCTGATGTGAAGAACTGACTCATTGGAAAAGACCCTGATGCTGGAAAAGATTGATGGCAGGAGGAGAAGGGGACGACAAAGGATGAGATGGTTTGATGGCATTACCGACTTGATCGACATGAGTTTGAGTAAGCTCTGGGAGTTGGTGATGGACAGGGAAGCCTGGTGTGCTTCAATCCACGGGGTCGCAAAGAGTTGGATATGACTGAGTGACTGAACTGAACTGTTAGCTAATTAACAATATTGTGATTGTTTCAGGTGCACAGCAAAGTGACCCAGCTCTAAGTTTTGAAGCTAGGAGTATGAAAGAATTTATAGACCTGTTTTAAAACCACCATAATCTGCTCTCCAGCCAAAAATTATATACTTTCTTCTCACAAGCAAAATATACTTAGTCGCTCCCAAGAAACTCCCCACAGTCTCATACTTTACATCATTGGCTTAAACTCTAGCATCATATCATCTGCATTAGATTCAGGTGTAGGTGAGGCTCCTCTGGTGTAGTTCCTCACATACAGTTCTTCAAATGTAGTTGCTCTTGACCTGAAGACATATGAAACAAAGAGGCAAGTCATCTCACCCACAAATACTCTCCACAATATGCAATGGTGGGATAGGCATAACATAAGTGCCAAAGACACTCTCATTCAAAAAGGGTAAAAACAGGAGGCATCCAAGAGCCTTAGGTCTATAGAAATTAGTATAGCAGAGCATTAGTTGGCAGTGCCTTGATTGGGACTCAATGCTTTGGAATAAGTCTCTGTACCTCTCAACTCTGCACCCTGGTCTCTTGGTTTCACCTTCTGAGTTATCCTTCATTTTTCATGAAAGGTAGCCAAGGCTTATAGTTGAGTAGTCTTGTAAGCCCACTTACTGCCTGTAGAAGTTTGGAAGCCCAAAGATCTCTCTTCATTTTGTACTATATTATTCCTTTCAGTCCAACTTGGTTGTGTTCCTACCATGCAGTTCTTTTGAAAACTTGTGGGTCTCCTGACTCTTATTGAGAGTTCATGTCATTAAGCCACACCCATGAATATTTTTGAGGTCTACCCTTCCCTACTCAGGCTTCTGCTGAGACTGCTGAGAGAAGAAACCATAAATTTTTTGGAAGTCTTATTTTCTAACTAAAAGCTTTTCTGAGACACCTTCCTTCATCTTTCTGAAATCTAATCAAAGGACTTTATAGCTACTCCTTCAGTGCTAAAGAATCCTCCTGCCAATGCAGGAGACATTCAATCCCTGGGTTGGGAAGATCCCCTGGAGAAGGGAATGGCAACCCACTCCAATATTCTTGCCTGGAGAAACTCATGGACAGAGGAGCCTGGTGGGCTACAATCCAAGGGGCTGCAAGAGGTAGACAAGACTGAGCAACTGAGCACACATCAGCTTCATCTTTACACATTTTTTCTGATAGTGTTCTGGATTTACTGGAGTCTCTGCTGCTACTGCTAAGTCACTTCAGTCGTGTCCGACTCTGTGCGACCCCATAGACAGCAGCCCACCAAGCTCCCCTGTCCCTGGGATTCTCCAGGCAAGAACACTGGAGAGGGTTGCCATTTCCTTCTCCAATGCATGAAAGTGAAAAGTCAAAGTGAAGTCGCTCAGTTGTGTCTGACCCTCGCTCAGTTGTGTCTGATCCTCAGCAACCCCATAGACTGCAGCCTACCAGGCTTCTCCATCCATGGGATTTTCCAAGCAAGAGTACTGGAGTGGGGTGCCATTGCCTTCTCCGACTGGGGTCTCTACCTGGGCACATTTCTTAATTTTAGCATAGTTTGACATCTGGAGGGGATGGGAATTTTCCAAACCAACAAGTTCTGACTCTTTTATGTAAAATAATCCTTTCTTTAGCTTATTTATCTTCTCTCATTTGATTATAATCAGTCTGAAGAAAAGAGGTGACATCATCAGCAGAATTCCTGGAAATTACCTTAACTAGATAAACCAATTCATCAGTACATTTTCAACTTTCCATGTAGCTGCAGGTAACAGTGGCACTAAGCTTTCTGCCACTGCATAACAGGGATTTTCTGTCCTCCAGTTTCCAGTAACATCTTTCTTACTTTCCTTTGAGATCACACCAGTAGCCTCCTCAAAGGCTATCAAGATTCTGCTAACACTTTCCTTGAAGTCCTTTCAACTTCTTCTCACTTCTTGGTTCTAAAGCCTCTCCCATATTTTAGGTTGATATTATAGCATCATACCATTTCCAGTACTAAAATCATCATTAGTTATCTACTGCAGTATAACAATATCCCAATGTGAAGTAACTTAAAACAAGAGTAAGCACTTATTTATTATTTTCACACTTTCTGTGGGTCAGGAATTCAGGAGTAGGTAATCCTGTCTCAGGGTCTCTTATGAAGTTGCAGTCAAGATGCTGGCCAAAGTTACATCCATGTGAAGGCTTGACTGGGGCTGGGGAATCCATTTACGAGTTGAGACTGGTTGTTGGTATGAGGCTTCATGTGCTTCCAATGTGAGCCTGTCCATAGGTTGCTTGAATGTCCTCCTGACATGATGGCTGACCTCCTCCAGAACAAGCAATTCAAGAAAACAAGGTGGAAGTAAAAATGCCTTTTAAGACTCAGGATTGGAAATCACAAACCATCATTTCTGCCACATTCTATTAATTAGAATCAAGTCACTCTGATACAAATTCAAAGGGAAGAATTAGGCTCCACCTTCTGAAGGGAGAGTGTCAAAAGAATTTGTATATATACTTTGAAACCACCATAATCAGAATCCTTCTCTTGACCAATAACTCCTCCCAAAGGATCTCCAAGGGAAAATACACACACACACACACACTCATCATCCCCTCCACCCCCCTCCCACCTTGCTCCACACACACACAAATGAAGATACAAGGCAAAGCTGGAATTTGACCCCAAACCTCAGTATATAACCCCAAGTCTGTGGACAAGTTTTTAGCTGAAGTTGGATGGATCTGAATGACATAATACAAAAGTAGGCCAGAAGACTCTTAGGTATGCTGCCACTCCAAGACTAATTAACCACTCCAGTGAGAGAAAAGCAGAAGGAGCACCTATGAGAAGAAAGAGAAAAGCAGGAAGAGCAGAGAGACAAGGCAGATTTCCTTTGGTGCTTAGAGTTGCTTGCATCAGGGTGTTCTAAACATGGTAGTAGCTCCAGAGTTTTTTATGTTTTGGAGAAAAAATCTGGAAAAATGGAAGGAGAAATTATGGATGCTTCTTAGGGCAGCTGTAATATTCTTTTTTTTAAACTTTAATTGGTGGATAACTGCTTTACAATGTTGTGTTAGTTTCTCCTGTACGACAATATGAAGGCTTCCCAGGAGGCTCAGTAGTAAGGAACCCGCCTGCCAATGCAGAAGCCACGGGTTCAATCCCTGGGTTGGAAAGATCCCCTGGAAGAAGAAAGGGCCACCCAGTCCAGTATTCTTGCTGGGATAATCCCATGGACAGAGGAGCCTGGCAGGCTATAGTCTATGGGGTTGCAGAGAGTCGGACATGACTGACTGCATACGCACGCACATACAACAACGTGAATCAACTATCTGTGCCTGTGTGCTAAATCACTTCAGTTGTGTCTGACTCTTTGTGACCCAGTGGACTGTAGCCTGCCAGGCTCCTCTGTCCATGGGATTCTCCAATCAAGAATATAGGTGTGAGTTATTTATTTATTTATATTCCCATGCTCTCCTTCATGGGAATCAGCTATAAGAACACATATATCCTCTCCCTTTTGAGCCTCTCTCCCACCTATAGTATCCTTATTACTCCAGACTTGTGAAAGAAATAGAAGGAATGGCTGCACATATTTACCTTGTGATGTTTAATTAGCAAAGTGACTCTACCCAAAAATACAATGGTCAGTTGATTGCCTTTAAAACTGACCAGATCATTTCCCCCTTTCAAAGTGTAGCAACCTAGGGGCATAAGATTAACATTTCTTAATTTTTTTTTATTTTATCCTGTTAATCTAATTGATTTGAAAGCATACTAACAGTCAATCTAGAGTGTGATGGTGGCTCTCTTGGGGGAAAGATTAACAACACGTTACATCTGCTGTTTTTTCCTTTTGTAGGACTTTGAAAGCAATCTTTACTGCTGCAACAATTGAGATCTAATGTAAGGTTGGTTAGCCCCAAGTTTCTTTATGAATGTTGTAATGTCTCTCAAAGTTGCTCCTAGAAGTTTCCAAGATGGATAAAGCCTGGTGATGTGGTTTATCCCATTGCCACCATGTACACAAGGCTGAAATTTCATTCCTCAGTGAAATTCTTCATTCACTCCTGCCGTCTCAAATGAAACAGGGTTGTTAAAATGAGCACCATGTAAAAACAGTCCCAAACACAGTTACACAGTACAAAAATTCTCTATATTTATTGCCTTCATATTAAATTTTAAAAATCTCTTCTCACAATCACTTATTAATTATTTTGTTGCATAGGGCCAGTTTTGAGGGGGCATTTGCACTGACGCACAGGAGAAGCCTAACCCCAGATGTTCACTAGCCAGTCGCAGTGGTCAAGATGAGCCTCAAGTTTGAGATCGTAAGATATAGTAAGTGACAGTTTAATCAGCAACTTTCCTACTGCATTACACAGTATGCCAGCTTCCCAGCTGAGGTCAAAGGGAAACTCATTGCCCACACCTCTCCTTGACTGAGCCAGTCCCACACATCACGCATATATGAGCATGCTCAGTCACTTCAGTTGAGTCCAACTCTTTGCGACCCCATGGACCAAACCCCACCAGGCTCCTCTGTCCATGAGATTCTCCAGGCAAGAATACTGGAGTGGGTTGCCATGCTCTCCTCCAGGGACTCTTCCCAACCCAGGGATCAAACCTGTGTCTCTTACATCTCCTGCATTGTCAGGCACTGTGCCACCTGTGAAGCCCCAGTCCCACAGGTTAGGATATGTCATGTTTAACACCAGTTACCTATTTCCATACTAACCATGACTCTTGAATGCAATTCAGAACCCAAGTCACTGGTAGAATAAGAAAAGGGAAAGAAAACAGAGTTGCTAGTTAATTATACCTGAATCCAGTCCTAATCCAGTGACTGGGAGTCTAATATTGCTTTAAGATCTTACTTTCATCTCAGGTAAATTTTCTGTCCTTACCCTCTGAGTAGGGTAAATAAAGGGCACAGTAGGATGTGGCCACCTGCCCCTCCATTTTTCTCCTCCCTGTCTCCTGTGCTTATATCCCTCCAAGGGATGGGATAGGGAGAGAGAGCAATCTACTTGGGTTGCTGCCCACACCTTAAGGATAAGGAGATGGATTACTTTTTTTGTTGGGTAGTTTTTCTTCTCTGTCAGATGCTGGTGACATATAGAGTTGCTCATATCTGCAGATCATATCTCCATCTGGATGCAGTGAGAAGTAGGCTCCCCACCATCTGATTGACCTTTGTATAGGTGAAGTGTACTCTCAGCTGGACTCCTCTGATTTAGCTTCAGGCCAGGGAAGCCCCCAGAGGAGGATGCTGCCCCCTCACTTCAACCTCCCTTCAGGAAAGAGTACCACATACCTTTTCAGGTTGTGGTTTCTTGTTAGGTGGGCAGGTGTCTCAAGGTAGCTTGATATCTCTCTTAACTCATCTCCAAATCCTCAGCATCCAGTATCATGGAAACCCCTCTATTCTTCCTTCTTGTAGCCACAGCATACTCTATATGCTTTCCATCAGCTCTATAATGAGTCAGTGCTCAGCAGCAAGTTGAGACAACTTGCAGCAGCAAGTTGACTCAACTCCAGACAAGGAACAGTGATTCTCAAACCCTCACAGATGGTTCTCCTGGGGCTTCCAGTTTTTCCCACAGTGAGCAGGGAGGCAGGTGGGTGACCGTCACTTTTCCACAATCCTCTCTACCACTGGCTCAGTGGCAAAATGGAGAAAGACCAAGTATCAAATTGATTTCTTTCCCAACTCTCTTTTTCCCTCTCCCAATTTCTAGCTCTCTATTCAGATGATAAAGGAAGGACTGTTTATCAAATAGATTCTATTAGAAGACCACAATACAGCAAATCACATGGTGAAGAGTCCACAGTAATAGACAAGTGCACTTGAAAGGTGAAGGTGTGTCTTTTGTTCTAAGCAATGAGGTGGTATCAAAGCACTTTGCATCATCATGTTGGATTAATATAAATGCTTTATGTTACCTGTCTAAATTCCCATGCATTACACTAAAGACCCTCTGTAACCAGAGCACCACCTACCACTTCTGTGTTCCCCACTCCACTCATCCCCTATTTGAGTCATAAGAAGTTTCTGTCTGCTCCCTACACATTGTGCTGTTTCTGTGCTTTGGTGTCTTCTTCAATATGTTCTCACTCTTGCCAAGACTCCTCTTTCCCTTTCTCCTTTCTGTCCATCACCATGACCATGTTGTTGTTTATGCTATCCTTATCCTCTACCTTGAGCTGAATACTTTTTTCCTTTTATCCTCTGCCTTGAATGGAACCTAGACTGTGATCTCCTTGAGGGCAGAGAACAGGTCTACAGTGCCTGGCTCAACATAAGTGTGGAATACATAGTAAACTGAATTGAGGTTCTGAAGGCAATTTACCACATTGTTCATTGCTCTTGTGAAGACCCCTATATCTACAGTTCTATTTTTACTTGGAAGATTCATTTTGGGAACAGGTCATTTAAAACACCTTCCATCGTGTTCTCTCTATATGCTTTGATTGCCTATCTTTCACAAGAATATTTTATAGATAGTAATTATCCTGTCACTCTTATAATATAGGTTCATATTATTGTATTGATTGAGTCATTTATTTATTGAACTGCTATTTTTCTCAAAGATTCTCTTTCTTTCAGAAAAAA
Source organism: Oryx dammah (assembly GCF_014754425.2). NCBI lineage: Eukaryota > Metazoa > Chordata > Mammalia > Artiodactyla > Bovidae > Oryx > Oryx dammah. Next base: position 66,873,220 of record NW_024070212.1, on the reverse strand, counting down.
ATACACTTTAAAAGATGAAGGATCTAAAATATCCATATAGGAGGAAAGTCAAGGAAAAAGAAGTAGGTGGCCTCTAAATTCCTGATGCTGTAATAAGCCAACTTTGATAGCATTGAGTTAATAACTAACCCAAAATAGATCTTAAAATCAACCAGTCTGGGGTTCATTTAAAACAAATAATTCAACCAACAAAGGTATATAAAATGAAGGATAAGAAAGGATGATCAATATTGTTGTGTTTATTCTGGGTTTTGAGTCCAAGAGAACAACCCTGGGATGTGTTCACTTTCATAAATGGGCTAAAAAAAATTGTTATGACAATTATTAGAGAGGTAGTTGCACAGTGGTTTGTGCTACCCTATACTGAGCACTGTACTCAGTAAATGCTTTATTTCATTGTACTAGTTAGATCTTACTACTCTATTGTATTAATCAGAGCTCTCCAGAGAGGCAGAACCTATCAGATATATACACACAGAGAGATTTATTGTAAGGAATTAGCACATAGGATTATGAAGGCTGGCAGGTCCCAAGATCTGCAAAGATATTTGGCAGAGGCTCGAGACACAGGAGAGCTGATATTTTAGTTTGAGTCTGAAGGCAGGAAAGAAGCCTGTGTCCAAAGGCAGTCAGGCAGGAGGAATTCCCTCTCACTTTGGGGAGAGTCAGCTTTTGTTCTATTCAGGCCTTCAACTAGTTGGATGAGGTCTACCTACCTTAAGGAGGGCAATCTGCTTTACTCAGTCTACTGATTTCAATGTTAATATCATCCAAAAACACCCTCACAGAAACACCTAGGCAGGCTCATGTTTGACCAAATATCTGAGCACCTTGTGGTCCAGTCAGGTTGACCCCCAAAGCTAACCATCTAAGTATAGTGGGTTCTGTGGCTATCCTGTTTTCCAGGTGAGGCAAAAGAGAGAAGTGATGTAACTGTCTTGTCACATGCAACTGGTAAATAATTGCTTCAACCAGGTCTGACCCAGTGTTTAACAAGTGTTGGAATGCAGATAGATAGACCTGGGTTTTTGTGAGAATTATATTTCTAAAAAAATGAATATAAAAGCACATATCACTGGCATATAGACTTACTACATTATTACTATTAGTAGTGGTGTTAGCATTAAGAGGATTATTATTAACTTGTTGACATGAGTGTCTGTTCTCCTAGAATACTTGGCAGTGAGAATGCCAGAATGGACTCTTTTTTAAAGAAGAGACAAAGGTGTCTTTTGTTATGTTAATAAGGTGACTTTTGTTCATTATCTTTTGGCTGCACTGGGCTTTCTCTAGTTTGGGTGAGCAGGGGCCACTCTCTAGCTGCAGGACATGGGTTTCTCACTGTGGTGGCTTCTCTTGTTGCAGAGCACAGGCTCTTGGGTATGCTGGCTTAGTAGTTGTGACGCATGGGCTTAGTTGCTCTGCAGCATGTAGACTCTTCCTCGAGCAGGGATCAAACCTGTGTCGCTTGCATTGGCAGGCTGATTCTTAACCACTGGACCACCAGGGAAATCCACCAGAATGGACTTTAAATAAGGGAAATTTAACTAATATTATTTTCCATTCTTCTCTTTGGTTTTGTGATATAAAGATAAAAAGTGTTAAGTTGCTAGATAGTTAATTTCTCAACAAATCCTCTTACAAAAATCATATTTCCTTTGGGAGAGATGTAACCTATTCCTGCTGATGTCATTAGAAAATGGCAAGGTCAACCAAAGTGAGAAATTGACAGCATCTCTGTCTTTCCTATGAAAGACTAAGATGATGAAAGTCAGCATCTCTGACTTTATTTTTTTGGGCTCCAAAATCACTGCAGATGGTGATTGCAGCCATCAAATTAAAAGACGCTTACTCCTTGGAAGAAAAGTTATGACCAACCTAGACAGCATAATAAAAAGCAGAGACATTACTTTTGCCAACAAAGGTCTAGTCAAGGCTATGGTTTTTCCAGTAGTCATGTATAGATGGAAAGTTGGGCTATAAAGAAAGCTGAGTGCCGAAGAATTGATACTTTTGAACTGTGGTGTTGGAGAAGACTCTTGAGAGTCCCTTGGACTGCAAGGAGATCCAACCAGTCTATCCTAAAGGAAACCAGTCCTGAATATTCATTGGAAGGACTGATGCTAAAGCTGAAACTCCAGTACTTTGGCCACCTCATGGGAAGAGCTGACTCACTGGAAAAGACCCTGATGCTGGGAGGGATTAGGGGCAGGAGGAGAAGGGGATGACACAGGATAAGATGGCTGGATGGCATCACCGACTCAATGGACATGAGTTTGAGTGAACTCCAGAAGTTGGTGATGGACAGGGGGGCCTGGCGTGCCGCAGTCGACAGGGTCGCAAAGAGTCAGACACAACTGAGTGACTAAACTGAACTGAACTGTCTTTCCAGTTCTTAATAAGTATTGTCAAAAGAAACAATAATCTGATTTGAACTTGTCTTTGAACTGACTTTTTTAGAAGCCCTCCTTGCAAATCTAATGCAGGATCAATAACAATTGGGAAAAAGAAATCACTTAAGTATATGATTTCTTACTCTATTCTATGTGATAGGAATAAAATACTTACTTTCAATGGCTCAGGCACTGGTATATTTGTCTCCTTTTCCTAGGGTAAGAGGGTGTTGGTAAAGGGAGCTCTAATGAATTAATATGCTAGATTTTCCAATGTGCAAATAAACTACATCCTTCTAGGGAATAAATAGTCTTTAAAGACTGTCCCACAGAATACCCAGCCTCATTTATAGAGCAAGACTCCAGGCAGAACTGTGAAATTAGTTGTATGTATTTTTTTATTCTTCCTCTTCTGTCATTGTTTCCTATCTTCCATCCAAAAACCTCATGTTCTTTTATTTCCACATTTTGTGTGCTCAGCAAAGGATGTGGTAAATGCATAGCCATTAAGATACAGTGATTTATATAAATTTTTGTGTTCTTTTGACTAATCTTCTTTATAATTTAACAACTCTTAATTTTAGGTATCAGTGGAACTGAGGAGGCATTTACTACAATCAGAGGGCCTTTGCTGGAGTTGGTAAAATCACAACATGTGGAAAGCAGGCTCTCCCTGCTTTCTTAGACATTAAGGGCAGTGTTGCCTTTTTCTCATTTTCTAGGTAATATGGGCCTAATTCGAGCCACGCTAATCACAGTGCTAATCCCCTTCACCTGATTCATACTCGTGCTTTCTCCGCCCTATTTCTCTCTTTTATTTATTCATTATTTTGGCTGCCATGAGCCTTCTTTGCTGCATGGGCTTTCCTCTAGTGGCAGGGCGAGGGTATTCCTCGCAGGGGCTTCTCTTGCTGTGGAGCACAGGCTCTAGGTTTATGTGCGTTTCTGTAGGTGTGGCACTTGGGCTCAGAGGTTGTAGTTCCTGGGCTTTAGAGCACAGGCTCAGTAGCTGTGGCGCACAGGCTTAATTGCTCCATGGCATGTGGGATCTTCCCGGATCATGGATTGAATCTGTGTTTTTACCGCTGAGCCACCACTGAAGCCCTTTATCCCGTTTCCGTGCAGTGTATCAGTGCTACTGTCTCTGCTTAGAGTGCCTTCCACTCCCCTCTCAGGCAAGCCATGTTCCTTACTTTAAATGAGCCCAGCTTAATCAACATTTTTCTCCATTCAAGGTGTAGGAAGAAATCCTCCTCCAAAGAAGCAACTGAAAGCATATGAGAAAATATACAACCAATAGCCACTTGTGTTTGGGCTGCTGAAAGATTCATGAGTAAAACATGATCTGGACCCATGAGGAACTTACCTTCCTGTAACGGACGCAGGCAGAAAAGTATGATATCATGAAGAGGCTGCAAGAGCAGCAACAGTCACAGGGTGTGAGGGGACAGAAAAAGGAAGGCACCCTGTGTGAGGGTGCCTGTTGTCACCTGGGCAGCCCTTAGAAACTGCATTCCTTCAGGAGTCATGCCACACAATTTACTTTCTCTAACTTTGCCTAGTAACCCCTGCATCGCAGTTACAGAAGAAAACATTTTAGTCTAGTAGAACCAATGAAAACACCCATCGGAAGCAAAGGTTCTTACAAAGGGCAGTGGGCAGACCGTGAGCACTGTTAGCTGCAGCCCACTTTCCCCCTCAGTGTCTCAGGCTCGGTGATGAAGGAGCGGCTGGATCACTTTCCTGGTTACCTGCATCCTGGCTTCCCTCCTCTTGGTTTGGAAAGGTACTTACAGAAGAGTCTTTCTTGCTAGGAAGTCAGCTCCTTCTGTATTTGGTATGTGTTTGTCTGCATTAGCAACCATAGGAAGGGTGTTGAAATTCCTAAGTCATTGAGAGATTATTGGAAAGCAGTGGTTAAGAACCAGCCTGCTGAGGTTTTAGTCCAGGCTCCATCACTTACTAATGGTATGGTTTGACAATGGGAAAGAGGCTTCAACTGTTCATGCCTCAGTTTCCTGGTCCATACAATGGGATTAGCTTTACCTCATAGAATTGATGTGAGAATTGATGAAATAATAAAATTAAAGTTCTTCACACTGTACCTGAAACCTTGTATATTAGTTTCCTAGGCTTACTGTAACAAATTACTACAAACTGGGTGGCTTAGAACGATATAAATTAATTTTTTTTACAGTTCTGGAGATTGTAAATCAGAAATTAAGATGTCATCAAGGCCCTGCTCCTTCTGAAGGCTCTAGAGGAGAACACTATTTTGCCTCAGCATCTGGTTGTTGCTGGCCATCTCTGGTGATCCTTGGCTTACAGACACATCACTACAATTTCTGTCTCTCACATTACACACTATTCTCCTTATCTGTCTTTTTTTGTCTTTACATGGCCTTCTATAAAGATACTATTAGTTGGATTTAAGGCCAACCTTCATCCGATATGACTTCATCTTATTTTAACTAATTACATATGCAAAGCCCCTATAAGGTCGTGTTCATAGGCTCCAGGTGAACATTAACTTTGGAAGAACACTCTTCAGCCAAGAATACTTAGTAAGCATGCAGTAGGTGTTAGTTAAAACACACTGGGGGCTTCCTTGATGGCTCAGATGGTAAAGAATCTGCCTGCAGTTCAGGAGACTCAGGTTTGATCCCTGGGTCGGGAAGATCTCCTGGTGAAGGGAATGGATACCCACTCTAGTATTCTTGCCTAGAAAATCCCATAGACAGGGAAGCCTGGAAGGCTACAGTCCGTGGTGTTGCAAAGAATCAGAGATGACTGAGTGTCTAACACACACATGCACATATACACACACATACACAAAACACACTCACCCATTTTACCATCCATACACACAAACACAAAACATTAAACACATCTTTAACTCCTCTACACAGAAGGCATTCTGGGAAGATGGTGGCTTCAATATGATTTTATTCTTCTCTATTCCCAACTCTCATCTGTCCATTTCAGAACAGAGTAGTTGGGACTTCGCAGAAGGCTCTGAGGGTGGGCTGGAGGTTGTTGGATATTACTGGTGAAGAGAGAGCTGCATTCTAGGCAGTTCCAGCAGAGAGCTGCTCTCAGAATACAGCTTTCTTGGACCCTGAGCAACTGAGGCGTAGCTGAATCCTCTCTACTCAAGAGAATGAGCAAATGGGAGGAAAGTGGGTGCAGAGCTGATAGGATGACAGCCTGCCTGTTGCTGTAGCACCTGCCCCAAAGAACAGAGAACAGTATGTCTTAATTTTCAATCTTTGTCCATTTAAAGTATCCAGCAGCTGTATCTGAGCTTCAATATTTCGGTAAAGGAAAATGATAAGGTCCACCAATGGGCCAGGTAAAGACAGGAGGCTGAGTATGACTCTTGAAATGAACTCCTATTTAAATATAGTTGCTGGAGAAGATAAAAAGTAATATAAATAAAACAGTGAAAAGAGCAATTAAGGATATAAAGACAGCATGAAACAGACTATCTGAAATTAAATTATGATTTATAAATGGAAACATTCAGTAGATGGAGGGAGAAGAGCATTGTCCTTTCTAGTCAAGAGCTGTGTGCTGGTCTGAAAGATAAAATTTATTAAGACACAGAGCAAACTTTCAAAGAGATGGAACTCATGATGGAAAAGAGAACAGACATGGAGGAAAGATCTATGAAAAACCTGAGAATTACAGGAACTTTTCCAGCTAAAGGAAAAAAAAAAAAAAACACAAAGAGGGGTGAGAATGCTGAAGAAGTGTCCCAGGAAAGACTGAAAAGACTTATCTGGGCATATCCTGGTAAAATTGCTGAATTGCAAGATAGAGAGAAATCTCATAATTTCAGGCGGAAAGAGAAAGGTGGTTACAAGGGCAAAGCGATCAGACTGGCTTTGAATTTCAGCAGCATCTGAAATGGTAAATTACTTAGAGAAAAGGACTAAAACCTAAGGGTCCAAGCAGAGCTAATATACATAAATTCATGCTGCTGCTGCTGCTGCTGCTGCTGCTAAGTTGGTTCAGTCGTGTCCGACTGTGCGACCCCAGAGACGGCAGCCCACCAGGCTCCCCCGTCCCTGGGATTCTCCAGGCAAGAACACTGCAGTGGGTTGCCATTTCCTTCTCCAGTGCATGAAAGTGAAAAGTGAAAGTGAAGTCGCTCAGTCGTGTCCAACTCCTAGCGACCCCATGGACTTCATGGGTCAGGGTTAAAGATATTTGAGGCTGTGCTCAGCCTAAAGAAAATACATAAGAAAGGGCACAAAACAAGCAAAGGAACTGGGACAGAGACTTCAATATAAGGAAAGGTAAAGAAGAGAGAAAAGTGTTTAGAAATAGGGAAGGAAGTTTAACTGATGATACAAAAAGAGTTTAGGTAAAACAGAATGTAACAGTTTGGTGATAAATATGAAAATCTAGAGGACAGATGTTTTCCTAGTAAAGTACAAATGATCTAATTTGGCATAGGAAGAAGTATAAAACCTGAATAGACCAATGCTTATAGCATATGTTGGGAATATAACCAAAGATCAACTGTTTAAAAAGGACAACAGAATCAGTAAGTTTCTCAGCTAAATCTTGTCTAACTTTTAAAGAACAGACAATTTCAGTGTTTTTAAATAATCCTGGACAAAGGAAAAAAAAAGTGTCCAGATTTATTTTATAAACCCAGTTCATTTTATGTGTTCAGAAAAGGTTTCAAACCTGAAAAAAATAGCAAAAGGAGAAAATTATAGCAACTTCCAACAATGAATATAAAGGTTGTTGATTGAAGGGTCAGAAAGAGAAGGATAAGGAACTCTGAGAGTATCTGATCCTATAACGAACAGTACCTTCTTTTTGTTCTTTGTCAGATAGGATAGATTTGATGACGGTATATGAAAGAATAGTCAAAATAAAAATGGCTTAAACATGATAAAATTTTAACTTTTCTTTTTCTAAAAGAAGTCAACAAGAAGGTTGGCTGGAGTTGGTATGATGATTTTTTTGAGTCATCAGGGACTTGAGGTTCTTTTAGTTTTCTTCTCCATTATCCTTTGGTATGGACCTCATCCTCATAGTATAGCTGCTGAAGCTCCAGCACTCATATCTATCTCTAATAACAGGATAGAGAAAGAGATATAGAAAGAAGGTACATAAGGAACAAGTCTAGTATATTTCATAGCTTTTTCTTTTGGCTGAAATAGGTCTTTTTTGCCGTGTGCCAGGTTCTTTGCTTTGGTGCTCAGGCTTCTCTAGCTGCAATGTCCTGGCTTCCCTTGTTGCAGAGCATAGGCTCTAGAGTAGGTGGGCTCTCTCGCTGTAGAGTGCAGGCTTAGTTGCCCCATGGCATGTGGGGTCTTTGCTCCCCAACCAGAGATTGAAACCACGTCACCTGCATAGGAAGGCAGATTCTTAACTTCTGGATCACCAGGGAAGTCTCACCAACTATATTTTAATGTGGTTTTTCTGAAATTGGCAGACAGTGGTTTTTGTTGCTCACTGCTATGAGTTCAGCTGCAATTGGCCCTGTGCCCAGTTAAAAATCAGAGGTTCAATTACATAAGAAGAAGGAGAGGACAGATTATGGAACAGAGAACTAGCCACCTCTGTGCTATGTTTCTTTGGGCAAGAACAACTCTCTGTCTGTAGGAAAGCAGTATCTTAAAAGTAGCAGGAAGAATGCCTTCCCCTCCCATGCTGTTCCTTTGTAATGCTAATGTTCATATAATGCTCCAGATTCACATCCTAAATAACACAGTCCAGAGGGAAATCCACTTCCATACGGATATCAAAAGGTATTTCAAACCTAACATTAATAGACCAGAACACTTTAATCTATTGGCACCACCTCTCCAAACCTGTCCCTTCCCCCTCTTACCTTTCACAAATGATACTATCACCTGCCCAAGTGGTCAAACCAAGGAGTAATTTTTGATTCCACTCTTGCTTTCATGATTCCCTCACCCCCTGCCATTCAGTACATGAGCTCTACTTCCATGGCTAGGCCACATCAACTCTTCTTTGTTACCAAAATTCCCTACCTGGCCTTCCAGTTCCCACCCTCAGCACCTGGCATTCTCTTCTCCAAATGTAGACTAAGTGATCTTTTTAAAATTAATTTTTTCCATTTGCTATTTTTCAGCTTAAAACAGTAATTTTATCACATGAAACAATACTGTGCAGATGTGCATAAAGACAAATCTGTTCATTTCCTCTTACCCACACCTGCTGAATAATCTGTTATCAGCCTGGTTTGTCTTTTTCCCTGCCCAGCTTCTAGTAACATAAAGCATAAATGATACAAGCAGAAATGATAGATAGATGGATAATTAGATTTTATGTTTTCACTACTCAACTTGTAAGCTTTTATTTTTAATATAAATTTTATCATGTTAGATTCCTGCTTAAAAACTCATCAATGGCTCCTCATGATAAGCCTCATGGCTCCTCCTTTAGTATATTTTATGAAAGGATCACAGAACATTTACTTAACTTGGCAAGTCATTCAGAAATTGTGGAGATAGATTTTCTACCATATTACATATATTCAATTTATTTTTTAAAAAAACACTTGTCTTTCACTGACTTTTGGCCACATCTGGTCCCATCACTTCATGGGAAACAGATGGGGAAACAGTGGAAACAGTGTCAGACTTTATTTTTGGGGGCTCCAAAATCACTGCAGATGGTGACTGCAGCCATGAAATTAAGACGCTTACTCCTTGGTGAAAAGTTATGACCAACCTAGATAGCATATTCAAAAGCAGAGACATTACTTTGCCGACTAAGGTCCATCTAGTCAGGGCTATGGTTTTTCCAGTGGTCATGTATGGATGTGAGAGTTGGACTGTGAAGAAGGCTGAGTGCTGAAGAATTGATGCTTTTGAACTGTGGTGTTGGAGAAGACTCTTGAGAGTCCCTTGGACTGCCAGGAGATCCAACCAGTCCATTCTGAAGGAGATCAACCCTGAGATTTCTTTGGAAGGAATGATGCTAAAGCTGAAACTCCAGTACTTTGGCTACCTCATGCGAAGAGTTGACTCATTGGAAAAGACTCTGATGCTGGGAGGGATTGGGGGCAGGAGGAGAAGGGGACGACAGAGGATGAGATGGCTGGATGGCATCACTGACTTGATGGACATGAATCTGAGTGAACTCTGGGAGCTGGTGATGGACAGGGAGGCCTGACATGCTGTGATTCATGGGGTTGCAAAGAGTCGGACATGACTGAGCAATTGAACTGAACTGGGCCACATTGTGTTGAGTACTTCACATTTATAAATTAATGCATTCAGCCCCACAGTAGTTCACTAAGGTTTGCCCCGTTATCACTCTGTTTTACAGACGAACTTCTGTTTTACTGAGGTTTACAAGGGATGAGCAACTCACCAGGCCTGCAGAAGAGCCAGGCTCTTCAAACCAGAATCTCACTGTGTGTCTCATTTCTGGGGCCAGACTGGAAGGTCCTTTGGGGGAGAGATGATCTTATTTCTCTTGTCCCTGACGGTGCCATCATAGTTCTTTGAACATATTTAAATACTAGGTAAGTGTTTGTTGGAATGAATTGACTGAGTGACACTTTTTGTTTGTTTGAAGGGAGGGAGGGAAAGCTTGGGGCGTTTTTCAAGGTGTCAAATAGGGTCAGTGTACTTATTGAAGATGTAATGTGGAGGGAAGTATTAGTGTGGATTCAAGGTCAATTAATCAGCAAGTTTATTGAATCCCTTTTCCTGTCTAACATACCTAGAGAGAAAACAAGAGGTACAGAGCTCATAGATAGGAAAGAGTAAACTCCCCAAAAAGATGAATATTTTCTTCCCTAAGAGAACAGTGGGAAATAGAGATGAAGAAGTGTGGATATACGGAGATAAACTAAAAGACAGGGGAGGTGAGGGCCTGCCTACCTTATTATCTGAACTCAGGGGAAATAATTGGGGAAATATTTTCTAGGCTGTTAAACTGTATCTTTGTATTTAGGAAAACAGCAACTGAAAACTCTACCTGCTGACATGACTTTCACTTACAGCTGAGGTCTGGGGCCAGGAATTGATCTGACTAGGCTCTTGTTTTATTTGAACAAGTTGGCTATTCCATATTGGAGTTCATTGGACATATGCAGATAAACCAGCCAGTTTCCTAAACCTTAAAAATGATCGCTGATCTAGAAATAGAAGCAATGATAGCTGATCTTGACAAAGAGGTAGATTTAGAAGTGGTCTGAAAGCCAGCAATGAAAAATACTCTTTTTGCTGCATGAAGAGATCAGCATGACTGTCCATTAGCTCCCCTGGTCATTTAGTGAAGCTAAGCTATTGCCCATGAAGCTTTCCCTACAGGGTCTATAGCGAAGCAAGCTGAAAGTTCTATATGGCTGAATGAACTGAAAAGTAGAATTGCCATCATCTCCATGTCCCAATATAATCTGCAATGTCCAGTTTTCCACTTGACCACACAGAAAATGGGTTGGCTGTAAATTATTGTTTTAGTGTCAGCAAATAAAGTTATCATGGGCCATATTTCTTTTATATTGGATAGAGAATTTTAAAAATTCTTTGCATGGTGTATTTCTTCATTTTCTTTTTTCAATAAATGCTGGAAGCTTAGAATTACAGCAGCCTCCTTCTACTTAGCCTCTTCTTTTAGAAAATTTCCAATTTCCTGCTGCATTTCATGAGAGTCCTAATATCCTAATCTATTCATAGTACAATGATTTTCATTTATAGGATAAAATTGCACCCACAGCACCAAATTAAACTCTTTCCAGATGAAATTAGTGATTGAAAACATTAACCCCCTGAACAATAAAATGTGTATTTTCTATGTATGTAACAGCTAACATATATTTAATAAATTACAGTTTATAGGACCTATTTGTGTACATTTTAAACAACCATCACTACAATTCTGTGAAATAGGGTTACTGTCTTCTTTATTTTGAAGGTAAGATTTGGGTCTCAGAATGAATAAGTGACTCACCCACAATACATACCAGTAACTGGCAAAACTGGAATCACACCTGTCCTTTTTTCAGATTCTAAATGCTGTCTTGTCTCCTCGGATGAAGGGTCCAGTATTGAGTCACTTGTTGTTCATTTATTCACACATTCTATAGACATTTATGAACACAGTGTTGGCAGTGTGTTGGCTCTTGGAATGCAAGGGAAAATAGAATACAGTCTCTGCTCTGATGAAGCCTATGGTCTAATGGGGTAAAATAGTTAAGTAAATAGGAAGGAATGATACAGGATGACCTGTACTTTGTTACGGAAAATGTAGGGAATGATGGGAATTCCATTAGGACAGGGAGAATGACAGGGGTGGTTAGGGAAAACTTTCTGGAAATGAAGTGAAGTTGCTCAGTTATGTCTGACTCTTTGTGTCTCCATGGACTATACAGTCTATGGAATTCTCTAGGCCAGAATACTGGAGTGGGTAGCTGTTCCCTTCTCCAGGGGATCTTTCCAACCCAGGGATCAAACCCAGGTCTCCCACATTGCAGGTGGTTTCTTTACCAGCTGAGCCACAAGGGAAGCCCAATAAAACTGGAGTGGGTAGCCTATCCCTTCTCCAGTGGATCTTCCTGACCCAGGAATCGAACCTGGGTCTCCTGTATTGCAGGCAGATTATTTACCAACTGAGCTATCAGGGAAGCTGTCTAAGATGAGACTGAATAAATACATAGAAATTTGTGGGTGGGGACAAGGTAATAATGTTTTTGACTGGAGGAGCAGCATGTGCAAAGGTCATGAGGCAGCACAAATCATGGTTTAGAAGAAGAGTGTTAAATGGTGGCCTAGGCTGCAATCCATGGGGTTGCTAAGAGTCGGACATGACTGAGCGACTTCACTTTCACTTTTTACTTTCATGCATTGAAAAAGGAAATGGCAACCCACTCCAGTGTTCTTGCTTGGAGCATCTCAGGGATGGAGGAGCCTGGTGGGCTGCCGTCTATGGGGTTGCACAGAGTTGGACACAACTGAAGTGACTTAGCAGCAGCAGCAGCAGCTCAAACACTGAATATAAACATGAGAATCATGAAAGAGTTAAGGAAAACCTAAGCAAGCTGGGTCTTGAACCCATGTTAAGGAGACTGAAGATTTCCAAACTGGAAAGAAATGTGTGGGCTTTACCACTTTAAAAAGGTTACCCTTGAAGAAGTGTGGAGAACTGATGAGAGGAAAAAGTAAAACTAACATAAGGAAGAATAATTAAGGGATTACAAAGAAGGGCAGATAGGGATGATAGTAATATAAAAGGTAATGGATAATAGTGATCTGAACTGTTGCCTGGTGACCACATCTGGCCACATGGGTGACTGTGGCAATCCCATTTGTTAAATGAAAGGCAGGCCTGCCTGAAAGGCTAGTAAAGCAATAAAAGGACTCCAACACTTATAAACAATGACAATAACCATCATAGGGCCCCATGTAAACAATTGGCAGGCTGGTTAATTTGTCCAGTCTTTGAATTGCTTTACCTCCTCCAAATACAGGCTCACTTCATGGTATTTTCCTCTGCTTGGTCAAAAGCATTTTACTGATATGTGGTGGACATATCAGTACTATTGACTGGTTTTACTTGACTGAGCTACTCTGACTGGTTTTATTTGATTGACTTGTAGTTATCTGGGGATTAGACAGATGTTGATTTATGTCATATTCCATGTCTTGGATTCTTATCTAATAAAAACATTGCCAAAACATTGTCTCCTAAAGTGAAATTACTCAGTGAATAAATCATAATGTGAAACTTTCAGGTAAGCCATACTTAGGAAATGAAATTTAAGTAGGAGAAATTACAAAAGGGATAGGGCAAACGATTGTTATTCTAAGATAATCATTTATACCCTCCTGGTATTTGATGTGAGATAGCAATGTAGCAAATAGAAGGGAAATTAAAATTGAGAGTCTGTTCATTTAACCAGGGTATCATTTGTTGATATTTATACTGGATGAGGTCTAACCTCCTCAGCATGGCATGCATGGCCTTTCAGGATCATCTCCTGCCAGTCTGTTCAGTCTCCTTTTCTTCCCACACACATTTCCCTCTTCCTGGAATGTTCCCTTATTTACCTATGGGTCAAATTCCTGTTCCCTTTATGTCTCTACTTAGGCACCACTTCCTCTTTGACTGCTTTTTTGCCTCCTTCCATCCTTTTTCACCAAACTCTTGCCTAGAAACTTTTGTATGTGATCATTTATTTTTTAATTGTTATTGAAATATAATTGATTTACAATGTTGTATTAGTATCAGGTTAAAGTGATTCACTTATACATATGTATGTATATAGGTATATGTATATTTTTTACATTCACTTCCATTATAGGTTGTTACAAGATATTGAGTATATTCCTCTGTGCTATACAGTAGGTCCTTGTTGGTTATCTATTATATATATAATAGTTTGTATATTTTAATCCCAAACTCCTAATTTATCCCTCTCCCCACTTTGGTAACCTTGTTTGTTTTCTATGACACTATTTGTTTTGTAAATAAGTTCATTTGTATTATTTTTTAGATTCCATAAATAAATGATATGATATATTGGAGTATAGCCAATTAACAATGTTGTGATAGTTTCAGGTGGACAGCAAAGGGACTCAGCCATACATATACATCTATCCACTCTCCCCCAAACTCCTCTCCCATCCAGGCTGCCGCATAACATTGAGCAGAGTTCCCTGTGCTATACAGTAGGACATTGTTTATTTAAATAAAGCACTGGGTACATGTCAATCCTGAACCCCCATCTCTCCCCCGCAGCAACCATAAGTAAGTTCTCTGAGTCTGTGAGTCTATTTCTATTTATTTGTATCACTTCTTTTTAGATTCCCCATATACAAGAAGTCATATGGTATTTCTCTCTCTCTGTCTGACATAGTTCATTTAGTATGATATTCTCTAGGTCCATCCATGTTGCTGCAAATGGCATTATTTCTTTATTTTCTATGGCTGAGTAATATTCCACTGTGTTTATGTGCCACATCTTCTTTATCCATTCATCTGTGGATGGACATTTAGATGGCTTCCATGTCCTAGCTATTGTAAATAGTGCTGCAATGAACACTGAGGTGCATGTATTATTTTTGAATTATGGTTTTCTCCAGGCATATGTCCAGGAATGGGATTGCTAGATCATATGACAATTCTATTTTTAGTTTTTTTAAGGAACCTCTATACTTTTCTCCATAGTGGCTGCACCAGTTTACATTCCCACCAACATTGCCCATAAAATTCTTATTTCCTTCCTCTACGCTTTCCTTGGACCTTGTCTGTGATTCCATTACAGCATTTGCACATTATCCATGTATACACAGTTGATCTTTGTAATTCACAATTCCATATTTGTACATTTCTCTACTTGCTAAGCTGTATCTGTGATCCCCCAGTCAACACGGGGCATTTTCATGGTCACTTATGGATACAACACTGAAAAAGATTTGGGCTACCTGTCATATACGTTCCCAGCTGAGGTCAAACAGGCAGGCTTCTTGTGTGAGCTCTCACACTGTGAACAGGCGTTCTTTTTGTGGCCTGTTTCAGGCTACGGTTTTCACAGTTTTGTTATTTTTGTTGGTGATTTTGCTGTGTGAGATGTCCACCCCTAAGCATAGTGCTGAAGTGTATGTAGTGTTCCTAAGTCCAAGAAGGCTGTGATGGACCTTACAGAGAAAATGCATGTATTACATAAGCTTTATTCAGACATGAGTCACAGCACTGTGGGCTGTGAGTTAGATCTTAATTAATCAGCAATATATAGTAAATAGCGGAGAAGGCAATGGCACCCCACTCCAGTACTCTTGCCTGGAAAATCCCATAGATGGAGGAGCCTGGTAGGCTGCGGTTCATGGGGTCGCTGAGGGTTGGACACGACTGAGCGACTTCACTTTCACTTTTCACTTTCATGCATTGGAGAAGGAAATGGCAACCCACTCCAGTGTTCTTGCCTGGAGAACCCCAGGGACGGAGGAGCCTGGTGGGCTGTCGTCTATGGGGTTGCACAGAGTTGGACACGACTGAAGTGACTTAGCAGCAATAGCAGCAGCATAGTAAATAGATAGTTTTGAACAGAAACACACATAAAATAGGGTTATGTATTTATTGGATGACAAAAATGTTATGACTGGAGGCTTGCAGGAACTTAACCCTATATTTTCTAGAGCAGTGGTTCAGTATTTGCTAATTTAGCTCTTGTCATGATTTAATAGAACATAACAATGGTGAATTGTGAGAAATGACTATATTGTTCCTTCCTCAAGGAATTTCTTGGGACATGGAACTATCAACTTTGTATATCTAACACCTGGAATAATGGTTAAAATTAGAACATTGTGAGTGTTGCATATTTTTGACATTAACAGCAAAGGATATTTCAAATACTGATTTCTTTGATCATTATGTATTCTTCCTTATTCCAAGTCCGCCAAGGATGCCTGCTTAAAGGCCAGATGATTATAATTCACTTTTTAGTATTTGATGTAATGTGTTCACAAACCACATTATGAGAAATAGTGATGTTCCAGGTGTTCCTCATCTGGTTATCCTTTCTGAGGATCCCTAAGGGAATTGTTAACTCAGTTTTTTGAAGATGAATAAAGTATTTTTTTGACAAATGAGTGACTCCATAAGCTATATATCTTTTACTATATATGTGCATTTATAATAAACTCTATTGTGTCTATTTTATCTCTTCTTCATTAAGGAGTAGGTGCTGATCAGTTTGGCTAATGATGAGTTCAGGTTCAAGTTCTTTTTAAGGTGTTTCCCATTGTTCTTCTAACCCTTAAAGTCTAAGTGAGCTTCGAATGTCAGGGCTCTCATAATGCAGAGTTTTAGGGTATGATCAGGATAGGCTAGGTTATACTATTGTAACAAACTGTCAAACTCTCTCTGTTTAAAATGACAAAGGTTTATTTTTTCTAATACTACACATCTAACTTGTATTAGTAGGGGACAGTGTTCAACAATGGTCATTCAGGGCCTCAGACTGATAGAAGCTTTATCATCTTCAGTTCAGTTCAGTTGCTCAGTCGTGTCCAGCTCTTTGTGACCCCATGAACTGCAGCACGCCAGGCCTCCCTGTCCATCACCAATGCCCAGAGTTCACCCAAATTCATGTCCACTGAGTCAGTGATGCCATCCAACGATCTCATCCTCTGTCATCCCCTTCTCCTGCCTTCAATCTTTCCCAGCATCAGGGTCTTTTCAAATGAGTCAGCTCTTCACATCAGGTGGCCAAAGTACTGGAGTTTCAGCTTCAGCATCAGTTCTTCTAATGAACACTCAGGACTGATTTCCTTTAGGATGGACCGGTTGGATCTCCTTGCAGTCCAAGGGACTCTCAAGAGTCTTCTCCAACACCACAGTTCAAAAGCATCAATTTATCATCTTACAGCATTGCTATTTTAACATAAGTTTTCAGGGTTTGCTGTGACTGAGGAAATAAGCATGGATGATCATGCAATGGCTGTTAAATGCATCTGCCTAGAAGTGACACATGAGTTTTGTTCATATTCCATTGCCCAATGCTACCCATCGGCTATGCCTGACTTCAAGAGACAGGGAAGTACAAAATTCTAGTATCTCAAGAAAAAGAGGGGTAGAGAAATATTTGGGAGTAACTTGTAATGCCTACCATAATCTGGTAACAAAATATTAGGTCAATTTTTTTTCCCTAAACACAGAATATGGTCCCTACCTGCTGTGTCTTAGTCCATTTGGGCTGCGGAAATAAAACACCAGTGACTGAGCAGTATATAAAACAGCAGATACTTATCACTCATTGTTCTGAAGTTTGGAAAATCCAAGATCAAGATGCTGGCAGATTTGGTGTCTACTGAGAGCCCATTTTCTGGTTCATGTATGACGTATTTTTGCTGTGTTCTCACATGATAAAAAAAGGAGCTTTCTTTAGTCTCTTTTATAAGGGCACTAATCCCATTCATGACGGTTCTGCCCTCTTCAACTAATCATTTCCAAAGACCCCACCCCCTAATATCATCACCTCAGGGGTTAGGATTTCAGCATATGAACTTTATTGTTGTTTTGTTAGTCTTTCAGTCATGTCCAACTCTCTGTGACCTCAGGGACTGTAGCCCACCAGGTTTCTCTATCCATGGGATTCTCCAGGCAAGAATACGGGAGTGAGTTGCTATTCTCTTTGCGGGGACACAAACATTTGTACCATAGCATCTTGCAAAACAGTGAGCCCCAAAGCCTCATGAAACACTGTGAACTAAAAAAACAAATCCTCTGTCCCTCCCTCTTGCTCTCCCTCTAATGGGGGCAGGATAGCTTCAATAAACATTCATGTTCTGTAAAAGGAAGAATGGGAAACGCAGCAGTTCTACAAACTTACTGGCATGTGATAGTTCCCTTCCTTGGGAAAGGAGAATATTTCTAGATGGGGCTCTTTTCTGAACCTTAGGAAAACCTCCAAGCCTGTCAATCTCCTTTGCATGGCCTTCCATGAGGTCCTTCCTTCTCTATTATCATCTTTGGTCTCATACCTGAAGTTGGCATTTGGGTGATACTTCCATCTCAGCATAGGGTGTCAAGCTTTGCTATGGCAAAAGTGGAGAGTTGCACTTTGAATCTTAAATGCTTCTGCTATGAAGTATATTATGTCATTTCATTGGCTTAAGTGAATCAAGACTGACTTAAATGGGTAGGGTCATGTAATCCAACCGTCTGTTTGGAAGGAAAGAAGAACCCAAATACACTGGTAAACTTTGGTAGTGTTTGTGCTGTGCTGTGCTCAGTTGCCCAGTCATGTCCGACTCTTTGCGACCCCATGGACTGCAGCCTGCCAGGCTCCTTTGCCCATGGGGATTCTCCAGGCAAGAATACTGGAGTGGGTTGCCATGCCCTCCTCCAGGGGATCTTACCAACCCAGGGACTGGACCCAGGTCTCCCACATTGCAGGTGGATTCTTTACCATCCGAGCCACCAGGGAAGCCTTTGGTAGTGTTTATCACACTTCATTTCTGTTGAAGTACTCATTCAAAGTACCAATTCCAAATTGGGTTCAAGGCTGGCTTTACTTTTCATGAGACCTTAGGTAATACTAACCCGTTTAATAATCCTCAGTTTTCTTATCTATAAATTGGAGATTATAAGAGCACCTTCTTCCCTGGGTAACTCCAAGGGTGAATGCTTGTCAAGTCCCTAGCCAAATGCTTGGCATATAGTAACTGCTCTCCAGTGTTAGCTGTGATGTTTGCTATCTTTGGAACCACAGTGTTCTGTACTGGAAATGTTCTGGAAACTGCATTCTTTTTTTGAAGAATATGGATTCTCTGCAGTGGGGACTATAACCCCTCGTCTGGAATATCCTTGAACGTGGCAGAATGACCGATAAAGATTATAGAAGTCCTTTGGTGAGCAGAGTCTTTCTGAGAGCGCTAACTGTTTAGCTCATGGCACTTGCTGTGCATCATCGTTAGACTTCTTCCTAGTGTAGCAGGGGAGCCTGGTGGGCTGCCGTCTATGGGGTCGCACAGAGTCAGACACGACTGAAGCGACTTAGCAGCAGCAGCAGCAGCAGTGTAGTAGTCAGGGAAATTCTGTCCATTTGATTCATGCCCTGTATCACGAAGGTCACAGATTCCTTCTAGGCACCTGCATTTCATTGCTTGAGTCATTGAACACAGGAGGACAACACACAAAGGTTTCTGAAAAAATGGGTGAATTTCAGTAAATCAGGAGAAATGAAAGCAATGTATTAATAACATTGTGAGGGAAAAAGCTCTGTCTTGCGGACATTGTCCTTTGAGCCTTCTGAATGCTGCTAATGACACCTCTTCCTTTACTATCCAGAAGGAAGATTTCATAACAAAGAATGGTGTTTAATTCCTTTGCACTGATGGAAAAACATCTGTTTTAACTCAGACTGCTATAGAAAAATACCACAGATGTGATTTAAGCAACAAATATTTATTTCTCACAGTTCTGGAGGCTGGAAGTCCAATGTGAGGGTGCCAGAATGATTGGGTGAGGGTCCTCTTCCTGGTTTGCAGATGGCTGCCTTCCTGCCATATCCTCACAAGTTAGAGAAAGAGAGTTCTAATCTCTGTATTCTCTTATAAGACCAGTCTCATCATAGGGGTTTTGTTTTCATGACTTCATGTAAACCTAATTACCTCCTAAAGACCTCCTAAAGACTGGGGACTGAGGCTTCACAATGTGGATTTGGGGGGCATGCATTCAGTCCATAGCTACATCCAAATGATTCCCACAAAGTATTGTGGGCACCCACGTGATGCCAGGCATTAGACTCATTACTGAGTGCATAAGATGTAGTTGTTGCCTCAAGTAATCCCCACTGGGTTGGGTGAGCTGAAAATTCCATACAACGTATTACATACTCCCCTAGAAGAACAAACAAAATGCAATGGGTTCTCAAATGTGGGAACAACTTAGATCTGCCTGGGGCGTTAAGATCTAGTTTAGTTGCCATGGTGAGTGGGCTGAACTGATCATCAAAGTAAAGCGGTTATTTGTTTACTGTGACCTACTTATACACCCAAATCATGTTCGCTTCAGCATCTTGGGAATTAAGCCAACCAGATTTTTGGTTCCTGTCAGGTTTGCCTTTGTTTTATTACCTTTTATAACAGCAGGGTGGCCTGTTATTCCTTTTGTTTTGTTTTCTCTCCCAGCTCTGTGTAGAGAACTGTATATAATATAAAATACTCAGTTGGTTTTTATATTGGCACCTGGGCATCTCTGATCAAAGACGGTTCATGATTTCATATTTTTAGTGTCTCTCTCAAGAACCCCAGAGATGGATTGGTTAATGTAATCTTTCAGTCTGCCTTTCTTTCATTAGAAATATAGAAATATATATCATTTTGACATGCTGAATTTGACCTTTTCCAGACCAGTTGTTTTATCTGTCTGGGACAAAGGAAGTAAAAAAGCGTCTAAAAGGAGGTCAGAGAGGAAGATTACTGATGAGAAAGAAAGCCTGATTCAGAAGGGAGGTGATGACATTCACAATGCTTTTAAAGTACTTAAGATATTGTATTCTCTCAAGAGAATCCGTCTTCAACAAGCAACAAAGAATGTCAGGAAATTGTATAGCTCTTGAAAATAGCTCTCCATCAAGAGGGGATGAGAGAGTGCTCTGAAAGCACGAACCTTATGGAGTGGAGAGCCTTGGTAATACCAAGACTATCATCCAGTGAACTTTCTGAGACTTTGGTCATTATCTCAAAGTTGACAAAAGTAGCTTGAGTGTAGAATTAAAAACAAATCTGGGTTAGAGTCCACCTGTCAGAAAATAAGACAAATATAAGCCTGGTATCTAGTTAGACAAAAGTATAAACTACACCTGGCCAGTCCAGG
The DNA here is from genome assembly GCF_014754425.2 of Oryx dammah. Taxonomy (NCBI): domain Eukaryota; kingdom Metazoa; phylum Chordata; class Mammalia; order Artiodactyla; family Bovidae; genus Oryx; species Oryx dammah. The sequence goes on along the minus strand of NW_024070212.1, from coordinate 66,852,503 downwards.
CAGTGGGGCCACACATGGCTGTCCAGGTTGTCTAGCGCACAAAGCATCACATCACAGAGGACATTGTCCACATCCAAAATATGGTAGATTGGTGCAGTTGTTATTTTGGGGCAGATGGCAGTAAAGTATCTTATTCTACACGTAGGAGGACAATTTTCTGATAGGTGTATATAGCTGTTTTAAAAAGGGGATCCTTTTCAAATTTGGACACACTGTATTGGCAGCAGCTGCTGCTTGCTCAGAAACAAATGAGTTCATACATATTCCTCAGTACTCTTTAATGCTTGAGTCCACTCTGACTCAAGGATTGTGCCACAGGATCTCATCCATGTATTCATTCATACGAGCAAACAGTTAATTAGACATGTCACATGGCAGCCACTGCTGTAGGCGGTGAGTCGCAATGGAGAAAAATCCCCTGCCCTCACAGAGCATTCCCTCCAAAGTGAATTATGAACTAGGGAGTTGGGAAGAATATAGGTGAGGGAAATTTGGTGCAGAGAAACATGATATAGCTTTGAAGGGGAAAATATCCAGCATTTAGTCCCAGCTCCAGAATGGTGTGAAGCTGTGACAAACCTAGACAACGTATTAAAAAGCAGAGACGTCACTTTACCGACAAAGATGCGTATAATCAAATCTATGGTTTTTTCAGTAATCATGTACAAATATGAGAGTTGGACCATAAAGAAAGCTGAGCACTGAATAAATGAAACCTTTGAATTGTGGTGCTGGAGAAGACTCTTAAGAATCCTTGGACGTGAGGAGATCAAACCAGTCAATCCTAAAGAAAATCAACCCTGAATATTCATTGAAAGAACTGATGTTAAAGCTGGTCACCTGGTGCAAAGAGCTGACTCACTGGGATAGACCCTGATGCTGGGAAAGACTGAAGGCAAAAGGAGAAGGAGGCAGCAGAAAATGAAATGGTTAGATAACATCGCCAACTCAATGGACATGAATCTGAGCAAACTCTGGGAGATAGTGGAGGACAGAGGAGCCTGGTATGCTGCAGTCCATGGGGTCACAAAGAATCAAACATGATTTAATGACAGAACAACAACCATGGTGTGGCCTCGGGCAGCTTGACTCACCTCACATTAGTGGTCTACAGAAACAGTTAATAATATTTTCCTCACTGGATTTGTTGGAAAAGTTAAAGATAATATATCAAGAAAAAATTTTAGTGTGGAACTTATGACATAGCAAGTGTATGACTGATGGTAATGATGGTTATTATTATTATTGTAATTATTATCTAAGTATGGATAATAGCAGGGACAATCCAACCCTTCATCTACCCCTGGACAGCAACATCTGATGCTTGTGGTTGGCCTGAGATGAAGTGAGGGTGTCAGATGAGAAGTCTCACTTCTTGTGAATTTACTTCTCTTCCCCACTGTGTAAAACTTGTTTTCCTAATCCCACTGAATAAGTCCAGTATAGTGAAAACAGACAGACCTCAAGAGCTACGTAAGGAAAAGAACTTAGAAAGAATTAAGATTATAATAGCCTATGTAGGAAATGGCAATTGAAATGAGATTCATCTGAGATGGTAAGGTCATGCTTAATTATGTTTCTATATGTTTCCAGACTGGATGAATTTTACGTGAGAAAGAAATGGAATCAGAGGTGGTCACAGGTCATTTCTGGTTCTGGGATACTGACTCAGATGGAAATTTGCATTCATGAGGCTTGCTGTGTGTACTCCCAGGATGGGTGCCTGAAGGAAGAAAAGATAGCAGGATTGGGCAGAGAGGAAAACTAAACTGTGGTTGAAACAGAGGTTTTGGTTGAACTTAGAGAAGCTCTGGATCTGGGGTGGCCCTTCAGATTTGACTAGAATAGGGAAGAGGGAGCCAGGACTTCATTCCCAGTTCCCATCATTGAACAGTCACTGCTTGTCCTTGGGGAAAGCAGTGACCTTGAGTCTGGTGGTTCTGTTTAGCAGAGGGCAAGAGCCCCGTTGAGGGACGCAGCTAAGAGCTGTCAGCTGTCAACACCCCCAGCAGCTCTAGAGACAAATTTTTCTGTCCTGGAGGGGAGATCTGAGCAGGATGTCCATGACAAACTCAGGCCACCTCCAAGACAGACCCATCCATAAAGAAACCTGCAAACAGATGGGTTAGCTGTGCATTCTAATTGCAGAATCAAAAATACTATTTTATATTGCATTGGGATAAACAGATTTGGCTGCTTGTGGCCAGAGGTGACAGGCTCAGGGACTCCAGCTGCCATATGCTCACCTGACAGCCTGAGGCTCAGGGAATTGGGGTTTTAGCAAGCTTATTAATAAACCTGAGCCTAAGCACACTGCTTGAGAGGTGCTGAATTAAAATCATAAGGGAAGGTTTTGGTGGGTGCAAAGCTGGTAGAAAAGTAACATCATCACTGGTCCACATAAGAAGTAAAGCATAATTCTTCCTGTCACATTTGTATGTCTCACTCTTTGAGTACCTTAATTGTTAGAAAACCAAAAGCTAGGCTCGAGCTCTTAGTGCCTCCACTTTGAACCCTCCCTCTCCCAAAGGGTTTTGAAACCCATGGAATTTGCCCAGGTCCAGAGCCTGTTACTTTGGGAACGGAACACTTCATAGTTATATAGCTCCTCTGTCCATGGAATTCTGCAAGCAAGAATACTGGAGTGAGTAGCCCTTCCCTTTGCCAGGGAATCTTCCCAATCCAGGGATGGAACACAGGTCGCTGCATTGCAGGCAGATTGTTTACTGTCTGAGCCACCAGGGAATTCCATAGCCTGATTGAGGTGCCCCTAATATACATTATTGATTCTTCTTCTCTTTCCTTTTGTACCTAGCCAGCAAGAGAGAAACAAGTAATCTCAGGTAACTTCCATTTAGGATTCATTTCTCTGTGCTGCTCATTATAATATGATGGAAGCCAGAGGGTCGTAATGTGAACCATGGTTATTATCTGACAGCAGCTGCACATCACAGATTCACATATCAGTGCCCTGTTCACACTTATGTTCTTAACCAACATGTCACACATCACAAACTGGGGTTCAGATGTGTTTCTTTGTCCCCTGTAGTGTTAGTTCATATAGTGTATATATATTTATCATGTATGTATAAAACATGTGATTATATACATATATATATATATATACACCCATCTGAATGCAAAGATCCAAAGAATAGCAAGAAGAGATAAGAAAGCCTTCCTCAGTGAACAATGCAAAGAAATAGAGGAAAATAATAGAATGGGAAAGTAGAGATACCAAGGGAACATTTCATGCAAAGAAGGGCACAAGAAAGGACAGAAACTGTATGGCCCTAACAGAAGCAGAAGATATTAACAAGAAGTGGCAAGAATACACAGAAGGATTATACAAAAAAGATCCTAATGACCCAGATACCCATGATGGTGTGATCACTCACCTACTCGCCAGACATCCTGGAGAGCAAAGTCATGTGGGCCTTAGGAAACAAGTTAGTGGAGGTGATGGAATTCCAGCTGAGCTGTTTCAAGTCCTAAAAGATGATGCTGTGAAAGTGCTGCACTCAATATGACAGCAAATTTGGAAAACTCAGCAGTGGCCACAGGACTGGAAAAGGTCAGTTTTCATTCCAATCCCAAAGAAAGGCAATGCTAAAGAATGTTCAAACTGCTACACAATTGCACTAATCTCACATGCTAGTAAAGTAATACTCAAAATTCTCCAAGCCAGGCTTCAACAGTATATGAACTGAGTACTTCCAGATGTTCAAACTGGATTTAGAAAAGGCAGAGGAACCAGAGATCAAATTGCCAACATCCGCTGGATCATCGAAATAGCAAGAGAATTCCAGAAAACCATATACTTCTGCTTTATTGACTATGGCAAAGCTTTTGACTGTGTGGATCAAAAAAAACTGTGGGAAATTCTGAAACAGATGGGATTACCAGACCACATGACCTGCCTCCTGAGAAATCTGTATGCAGGTCAAGAAGCAACAGTTAGAACTGGACATGGAACAACAGACTGGTTCCAAATAGGGAAAGGAGTACTCAAGTTTGTATATTGTCACCCTGCTTATTTAACTTATATGCAGAGTATATCATGTGAAATTCCAGGCTGGATAAAGCACAAGCTGGAATCAAGGTTGCCGGGAGAAATATCAATAACCTCAGATATGCAGATGACACCACCTTTATGGCAGAAAGAGGAGAAGAACTGAGGAGCTTCTTGATGAAAGTCAAGGAGGAGAGTGAAAAAGCTGGCTTAAAACTCAACATTCAGAAAACGAAGATCATGGCTTCTGGTCCCATCACTTCATGTCAAATAGATGGGGAAACAATAGAAACAGTGAGAGATTTTATTTTGGGGGGCTCCAAAATCACTGCAGATGTTGACTACATCCATGAAATTAAAAGAAACTTACTCCTTGGAAGAAAAGTTATGACCAACCTAGACAACATATTAAAAAGCAGAGACATTACTTTTGCCATCAAAGGTCCATCTAGTCAAGGCTGTGGTTTTTCCAGTAGTCATATATAGATGTGAGAGCTGGAGTATAAAAAAAGCTGAGCACTGAAGAACTGATGCTTTTGAACCGTGGTGTTGGAGAAGTCTGTGGTGTTTGAGAGTCCCTTGAACTGCAAGGAGATCCAACCAGTCCATCCTAAAGGAAATCAATCCTGAACATTCATTGGAAGGACTGATGCTGAAGCTGAAACTCCAATAGTTTGGCCACCTGATGCAAAGAACGGACTCATTAGGAAAGACCCTGATGCTGGGAAAGATTGAAGGCAGGAGGAGAAGGGGATGACAGAGGATGAGATGGTTGGATGGCATCACCGACTCGATGGACATGAATTTGAGCAAGCTCTGGGTGTTGGTGATGGACAGGGAGGCCTGGTGTGCTGCAGTCCATGGGATCTCAAAGAGTCAAACACGACTGAGTGACTGAACTGCACTGAACTGAATATGATGTTAAATTACTTGCCAGCATAAAAAAAATGGGAGATTTTTGAAAAAGTCAAAGAATTTGGAATGACTGTGTCCTTGTTTGTTCCCACATGGCAACAATTGGTTGCCAAGTCCAGCTGAGTTTTGACTTTTCCTCCTTGAACAGGGGCATGTGCTCTCTACTTTACCTCAGTCCTCACCATGTCCTAATGTCTCTCTATTCATTTTCTTCAATTATTTATGGTTCCTCCTGGATCTTCTAGGCATAAGAGTTTGATACTTGATTTGTATAATTGTAAGGCACCTCTTGGAATTCATAAAGGGCACGAAGGAGAATGGTCAATATTAGTTTGGGGGCCAAGATAGGTATTATAATTTGGGGTATAACTTTTATTGATCTAGTGTAGAGCACAGCTCTGGCCATGGGGACCTATAGGTGTTGTGCACACGAAGGAAGAAGACAACCAAGTGGCAGCTGCTAAAGGAAGATGGCTTTGGAAAGGGTGACACAGAGTCACCCTCTAGTGACAGTCAGCAGTGGAGACCCACAGTCAGAAGTAGGAGAAAGACAGGCAGCTTCTGAAAACTCATCAGGAGATGAGTTGAAGCTGGGTTCTAGGAACCAAGAACAAGAGAGTAAAACTCAAAAGATACTGCTTGCCCCTGATGGCTAGGGCCTCCCAAATAACAGTCATGTTTCCCTTCTATGGAAGACTCTGCCCATGGGTTTTTTTTTTTAATTTATTATTTATTTTGGCCATGCTGGATCTTTGCAGTGGCATGGGTGTCTCTAGATGTGGTACGCAGGCTTGGTTGTGGTATGTGGGATCTTGGTTCCCCAGGGATCAAACCCAGGCCCCCTGGTTTGGGAGCTTGGAGTCTTGTCCACTGGACCACCAGGGAAGTCCCTACTCATGGTTTTTAAGAGAACATGGATTTAGCTTCCAACACCACAAGGGAGTTATACAGCTGGCAAACAAAAATCATTTGAAAACAAACATATTTGTTCCAGATAGTATTTTGTTCCTTCCCAGTTCAGAAAACTTATTTGCTGACTTTTAATGACCAAAGCAAGCTGTTATACCTGTAACTAGTATAAACACAGGGATACTTTAATTTTTTTAAATAGGTCAGATGTGTGATTGGATAACCATTTTAGAACAGCTATGAGTAGGAGAATGCGTCAAATCAACCCATTTTCAACACAAATCCCATCAGAGTCTATAGGATGTTTGCTGCCCTATTTTTCTTTCTGTATGACTCTGTGTCTTCCATGAACATAGGAGTTTTAAGTCACACATTAGGTGGAAAACTGTGAAATTCATAAAGTTGGATAGTTCTGCTTTTTACACAAGTCTGCCATTGAATCAAGATGACTCTGTACAGAAGTGGGTTCCCTATGTTGGTTCTTTGACAAAGCTCTTACAGATAGTTTTGTCCTTCATGTCAGTTTCCTGAAGGCCCTTTTGTATAAATATGGTTACACTGCTGAGCTCTCTCTCCTCTCCTTGTTTTCAGTCTTCTTTTCCCTCTTGCTCTCCCCTCACTAACGCCCCTCCCTACTTTCTTCTCCTGCTAGTGTTCACCTTCTCTATCTTTCTCAGCACTGCCAAAGGGAATCCTCCCCTTTCACTTTTCCTTCCTTTGCTGCCCATACCTTTGACTGACTGGCTGACTAGTTATTGTTTATTTTCTGGACTTGAAGATTCCCTGCTATCTTGTGACTCCCTCTCTCTGTTGTATTCCTTGGATGGAAAAGACAGCTCTTTAAGTCTCTGAGGAGTTGGCGGGGCAGAAACTGGAGTCCTCTCCTCGACACTCTTTGGGGATAAGGAACTCCATCTTTTCTGTGGTCTCCTCACCCCACCTAAGTACTGGGGACCTGTTGCTGGAGTTTTGTAAGATTAGGCTAAATCCAAATTAGTTATGTTTTGAGCCATTTAGACTCACCATTCTCAGGGAAAGTATGGCCCAGAAGCTTGGGTCACAAGTCACAGTGCCCTGCCAAGGGTAGAAGCCACGAGGCCAGAGAGAGGCTGTGGGCATTTGAAGGATGATTCTATTCCACTGAGCCAACATTTTTGTTTGTATAAGAATCAACAAAAACAAGGTAAAAACAACTTGAGAGAAACTGGGCATAACTGTGAAGTTAAGTGATAAAGCAAGACTCTATACAGAATGAGAACTTCTATTTTAAAAAAATTTTGTGGACTTCTGAGCAAAAGTAATTCCTGATATTCCTTCTATTTGTCAGCTAAAAAATGACCTTAATGAGAATAAATAAGAAAAACTCTTGATTCACAGGAATAAAGAAAAAAGAAGCTGGGATTGCACCAAGTGTAGATGTATATCCCAAATGATTCTAAGCTTAGCTGCCTATGTGTGCCAATGAGCTTGTATTCATATGAATTCCCGTATCTCTTTGGTTTCATGCCTGGTGTCCAGTGTTCAAAGTCCTGCTCCACCCACTCACCCATTCCCCCGAGTATATACAGGAGCCCCCAAGTCTTCCATGGGACCAGGACTGCTATCAGCCCTGGCAGCTGCTGGCTGCTCAATGGTCTTACTGACTGAGCCACTTCCAGGTTCCTGGGATATCTTTGTGAACCACTGTGTCTCTGGGAGCAACACCAGTGCTGACATGGAGGGCAGATCCACCCGACAATGCTCAGACTTAATTTAGCAAAGCAGGCTGCAGCTCCTGTCCTCTGTGATACGACTGTGTGTGTGTGTGTGTGTGTGTGTGTGTGTGTGTGTGTTGGGGCCTCACAAAACAGAGTCACTTGGATCGAGGAAAATTACCAGATTTCATGAAAGAGTTATACACCAATCATCTCCCAACCTGGATGGTGGGGCTGCCAGGGACCACACTGCATTCATACGTCCAGTTGCTTCATGGCAGGCCAAGCCAGACTCCTGCCCCCAGGAAGGCCCTAGAGGCGCTTAGTTCTTTTGCTCTCCTCCTCGTCTCTAATCCCTAGTGCTTTCTACCCTCTGTGGGTAGACAGGGTTCAAGTGTTTTTTTGTTTTTTTGTTTTTACTTTATTTTACTTTACAATACTGTATTGGTTTTGCCATACATTGACATGAATCCACCACGGGTGTACATGAGTTCCCAAACATGAACCCCCCTCCCACCTCCCTCCCCATATCATCTCTCTGGGTCATCCCCGTGCACCAGCCCGAAGCATCATGTATCCTGCATCGAACATAGACTGGCGATTCGTTTCTTACAAGATAGTATACATGTTTCAATGCCATTCTCCCAAATCTTCCCACCCTCTCCCTCTCCCTCAGAGTCCAAAAGTCCGCTCTACACATCTGTGTCTCTTTTGCTGTCTCGCATACAGGGTCATCATTACCATCTTTCTAAACTCCAATATATATATGTTAGTATACTGTATTGGTGTTTTTCTTTCTGGCTTGCTTCACTCTGTATAATCGGCTCCAGTTTCATCCATCTCATTAGAACTGATTCAAATGTATTCTGTTTAATGGCTGAGTAATACTCCATTGTGTATATGTACCACAGCTTTCTTATCCATTCATCTGCTGATGGACATCTAGGTTGTTTCCATGTCCTGGCTATTATAAACAGTGCTGTGATGAACATTGGGGTACATGTGTCTCTTTCAACTCTGGTTTCCTCAGTGTGTATGCCCAGCAGTGGGATTGCTGGGTCATAAGGCAGTTCTATTTGCACTTCTTTAAGGAATCTCCACACTGTTCTCCATAGTGGCTGTACTACTTTGCATTCCCACCAATAGTGTAAGAAGGTTCCCTTTTCTCCACACCTTCTCCAGCATTTATTGCTTGCAGACTTTTGGATCACAGCCATTCTGACTGGTGTGAAGTGGTACCTCATTGTGGTCTTGATTTGCATTTCTCTGATAATGAGTGATGTTGAGCATCTTTTCATGTGTTTGTTAGCCATCCGTATGTCTTCTTTGGAGAAATGTCTATTTAGTTCTTT